>NC_060194.1:22436158-22764908 GCF_021184085.1 Oncorhynchus gorbuscha
CCCTCTGGAGAGTCTTGCGGGTGCTGTAGTTGCCGTACCAGGTGGTGATACAGCCCAACAGGATGCTTTCAATTGTGCATTTGTAAAAGTTTGAGAGGGTTTTAGGTGACAAGCCAAATTTCTTCAGCCTTTTTGAAGTTGAAGAGGCTCTGTTGCACAACTTCTCAAGGATGTTTTTTAAAGGTTGGAAAGGTTGTATATCCTGTTAAAGAAAATATATCAGGAGAGGCAACCACATTGTCCACAAGCTTTTTTGTAATCTCAGAGAAAGAGATAGAGATACACACAGAGAGAGAAAGAAAGAGGGAGGTGGGGAGAGAGAGAGAGAGAGAGAGAGA
Source organism: Oncorhynchus gorbuscha (assembly GCF_021184085.1). Lineage (NCBI taxonomy): Eukaryota > Metazoa > Chordata > Actinopteri > Salmoniformes > Salmonidae > Oncorhynchus > Oncorhynchus gorbuscha. Next base: position 22,436,497 of record NC_060194.1, read on the forward strand.
GAGAGAGAGAGAGAGAGAGAGAGAGAGAGAGAGAGAGAGAGAGAGAGAGAGAGAGAGAGAGAGAGAGAGAGAGAATGAACCAGGGTGAAGGACTGCGTTGCTTACACATCATCCTCTTCGGAAGGACATCACTCTCAGTTACCAAAAGTTGAATTTAGTTGGATGCGTATGAGTGCAGTGATCGGTGAGGCATAGCCAGGTGAAACATGGGGAGCAGTGACTGGTTACAGAGGTCATTAACGTCTCCAAATGCTTCGTGACCGGAAGAAAAGCTCAAACCCCCCTCTCTACACCCCAACATCACCTTCAACAGAGTTCCAGAGGATTTACTCTCGCTTTTCTAGTACATCATAATGAATCCCTACCGATATGAAAATGGGAGCTGTTTTCTGGTTTGGAGAGATGGGAAGGGTAGGTTTCTGTAAATGATTCATGTTGACCTCTTTTACTACCCAACTCTATAGGTTCTTATTCTCAGTATACAAGACCGCCCACTTTTTCAGAATAAATCAGACCACCATTAATGCAATGTGAAGATGAGGAGGCTGTTAGTGTTATAACACAGGAAGAATGTCCTGTCAGCTCTATGCCATGTGCAGTTAAATGTAGACAGAAAATGTGGAAATGTGCTGTCTCATTTGCAATCATGTAGACATTGCAAAGGTCAAGCAGCATCAAATTAAATCAAAGTTTATTGGCGGCGTACACAGATTTGCAGATCTTATTGTTTCTAGCTCCATTAGTGCAATAATATTATAATAATATCTAACAATAACAATTCACATATAATCCCCTTAAAACATCAGAGTGAGCAATAACAGACACTGAGTGAACAAAACATTAGGAACACCCCCCATTGTCTTGCCCACTCACCCTGGTGGAATTAACAAGTGACATCAATAGCTTTCACCTGGATTCACCTGGTCAGTCTATGTCTTGGAATGAGCAGGAGTTCTTAATGTTTTGTGCACTCAGTATATATATGTGTATAGACAGTGTGGACAGTAAAGGCATAGAAAAGGTGTGTACAGCAGTAGGAATATAGGATGAGCGATGACTAGAATACAGTATATACATATGAAGTGGGTAAAACAGTGTGTAAACATTATGTGACCAGTGTTCAATTACTATTTATATAGGGCAGCAGTCTCTAAGGTGCTGGTTCAGGGCAGGGCATCGGGTGTAGCCTGGCTATTGATGACTGTTTAACAGTCTGATGGCCTAGAGATAGAAGCTGTTAATCAGTCTCTCGGACTCAGATTTGGTGAACCGGCACACCTTCCAAATAATAGCGGGGTTAACAGGCCGTGGCTCGGTTGGCTAAAGTCCTTGATGATCTTCTTGGCCTTCCTGTGACACCAGGTGCTGTAGATGTCCTGGGGGCAGACAGTGTCACATCAATCAAATTAAATTAAATTGTATTTGTCACATGCTTCGTAAGCAACAGGTGTAGACTAACAGTAAAATGCGTACTTACAGGCCCTTCCCAAAAATGCAGAGACAAATTGAAAAATAATAGATAGATAACCACAAGGAATAAATACACAATGAGCAACGATAACCTGGCTATACAGTACACACAGGGTACAGTACCGAGTCAATGTGCAGTGGTACAAGGTAATTCAGGTAGATACAGTACATTCCGCTTGACCTTTTCCACATTTAGTTATATTACAACCTTATTCTAGAATGGATTTTTTTTTAAAGCTCATCAATCCACACACAATACCCCATAATGACAAAGCATAAACAGGTTTTTAGAAATGTGTGCAAATGTATTACAAACATAAAACAGAAGTACATCATTTACATTTGAATTCAGACCCATTGCTAGGAGACTTTGAAATTGAGCTCAGGTGCATCCTGTTTCCATTGATCATCCTTGAGATGTTTCTTCAACTTCATTGGAATCGATCTGCGGTAAATTAAATTGATTGGACATGATTTGGAAAGGCACACATCTGTCTACTTAAGGTCCCACAGTTGACAGTGCTTGTCAGAGCAAAAACCAAATTTGGAACCACAAGACACTTCCTAGAGCTGGCCACACTTCAAAACTGAGCAATTGGGGGAGAAGGGAGGTGACCAAGAACCCGATGATCACTCTGACAGAACTCCAGAGTTCCTCTGTGGAGATGGAAGAACCTTCCAGAAGGACAACCATCTCTGCCGCACTCCACCAATCAGGCCTTTATGATATAGTTGCAGAATTGAAGCCACTCCTCAATGAAAGCCACACGACAGCCCACTTGGAGTTTTCCAAAAGGCACCTAAAGGACTCTCAGACCATGAGAAACAATATTTTCTGGTCTGATGAAACCAAGATTGAACTCTTCGGCCTGAATGCTAAGCATCAAGTCTTAAGGAAATCTGGCACCATCCCTACGGTAATGCATGGGGGTGGCATCACCATGCTGTGCAGAGAGATTATTGATGAAAACTTGCTTTAGAGGGCTCACAACCTCATACTGGGGTGAAGGTTCACCTTCCAACATTACATCGAAATCTAACACTCAGTCAATGCAATGCAGGAGTGGCTTCGGGACAGTCTCTGAATGTCCTTGAGAGGCCCAGCCAGAGCCCGGACTTGAACCTGATCTAACATCTCTGGAGAGACATGAACATAGCTGTGCAGCAATACTCCCCATCCAACCTGACAGAGCTTGAGAGGATCTGCAGAGAAGAATGGGAGAAACTCCCCAAATACAGGTGTGCCACGCTTGCAGCTTCATACCCAAGAAGACTTGAGGCTGTATTCGCTGCCAAAGGTGCATCAACTAAAGTAATGAGTAAATGGTCTGAATATTTACGTAAATGTGATATTTCAGTTTTTTAAATTAATTTGCAAAAATGTCTAAAACCTTTTTATTTTGTCATTATTGTAACGGATCTCGTCCTCCTCTTCTGAGGAGGAGTAGCAAGAAGGATCGGAGGACCAATGCGCAGTGTGGTAAGTGTCGGTAATGTTTAATCAAACACAACAGAACACTGGAACAAAACAATGAACGTGAATAAACGAAACAGTCCCGTGTGGTAACAAACACTGACACGGAAGACAAACACCCACAACTCAAAAGTGAAACCAGGCTACCTAATTATGATTCTCAATCAGGGACAACGATTGACAGCTGCCTCTGATTGAGAACCATACCAGGCCAAACACAGCAATCCCAAATCATAGAAAAACGAACATAGACAACCCACCCAACTCACGCCTTGACCATACTAAAACAAAGACATAACAAAAGAACTAAGGTCAGAACGTGACATTTATGTGGTATTGTGTGTAGATTGATGGGGGGGGGAACAATTGAATACATTTTAGAATAAGGCTGTAACGTATCAAAATATGGAAAAAGTCAAGGGGTTTGAATACTTACAAATATGTAAGGGTAAAGTGACTAGGCAACAGGATAGATATTAAGCAGTAGCAGCAGCATATGTGATGAGTCAAAAGAGTCATCATTCCCTTACTACAAAGGGAAGTTAATGCAGATAGCCTGGGTAGCTATTTGGTTAAATATTTAGCAGTCTTATGTCTCAACGGTAGAAGCTGTTCATAGTCTTGTTGTTTCCAGACTTGGTGCACTGGTACCGCTTGCCTGCGGTAAAAGAGAGAACAGTCTATGGCTTGGAGAGCTCTGCGGTGGCGGGCGACGCAGTTGCCATACCAGGCAGTGATACTGTCATGCAGGTGAAAGAGGACCCAAAAGCGACTTGGCGAAAACAGAGTCTTTAATCCAGTAAAGTAAATACAATCAAAAAACACAACTTTCACTCGAAATGACGAGGACAAACTGGAGACTCGATCTTGAACAGCAGGTGAACAGCAGGTTGCCTCGGGAAGGCACTTGAACCAAACAGACTCAGACACCTGCTCACCACGCAGCATCTGAGGACAACACGACACGACAGGGCGATACACAAACACAGCACGGTGAATTCTAGACAAGGAACCGACAGGGCAGAAACGAATAACAAGGAGAGAAATAGGGACTCTAATCAGGGAAAAGGATCGGGAACAGGTGTGGGAAGACTAAATGATTGATTAGGGGAATAGGAACAGCTGGGAGCAGGAACGGAACGATAGAGAGAAGAGAGAGCGGGAGAGTGAGAGAGGGAGGGGGAGAGAGAGGGATAGAAAGAGGGAAAGAACCTAATAAGACCAGCAGAGGGAAACGAATAGAAGGAGAAGAACAGGGACAAGGCATGATAATCAATGACAAAACATGACAGTACCCCCCCACTCACCGAGCGCCTCCTGGCGCACTCGAGGAGGAATCCTGGCGGCAACGGAGGAAATCATCAATGAGTGAACGGTCCAGCACGTCCCGAGACGGAACCCAACTCCTCTCCTCAGGACCGTAACCCTCCCAATCCACTAAGTATTGGTGACCCCGTCCCCGAGAACGCATGTCCATGATATATGCCATATACGCTTTTATCCAAAGCGACTTACAGTCATGTGTGCATACATTGTAAATAGGTGCGCTCTCGACAAGGACGGGAGGGGGGGAGGGAAGACGAACGGGAGTGCGAAGAAAGGGCTTGACACAGGAGACATGGAAGACAGGATGGACGCGACGAAGATGTCGCGGAAGAAGCAGTCGCACAGCGACAGGATTGACGACCTGGGAGACACGGAACGGACCAATGAACCGCGGAGTCAACTTACGAGAAGCTGTCGTAAGAGGAAGGTTGCGAGTGGAAAGCCACACTCTCTGGCCGCAACAATACCTTGGACTCTTAATCCTGCGTTTATTGGCGGCTCTCACAGTCTGTGCCCTGTAACGGCAAAGTGCAGACCTCACCCTCCTCCAGGTGCACTCACAACGTTGGACAAACGCTTGAGCGGAGGGAACGCTGGACTCGGCAAGCTGGGATGAGAACAGAGGAGGCTGGTAACCCAGACTACTCTGAAACGGAGATAACCCGGTAGCAGACGAAGGAAGCGAATTGTGAGCGTATTCTGCCCAGGGGAGCTGTTCTGCCCAAGACGCAGGGTTTCTGAAAGAAAGGCTGCGTAGTATGCGACCAATCGTCTGATTGGCCCTCTCTGCTTGACCGTTAGACTGGGGATGAAACCCGGAAGAGAGACTGACGGACGCACCAATCAAACGACAGAACTCCCTCCAAAACTGTGACGTGAATTGCGGGCCTCTGTCTGAAACGGCGTCTAACGGGAGGCCATGAATTCTGAATACATTCTCAATAATGATTTGTGCCGTCTCCTTAGCGGAAGGAAGTTTAGCGAGGGGAATGAAATGTGCCGCCTTAGAGAACCTATCGACAACCGTAAGAATCACAGTCTTCCCCGCAGACAAAGGCAGACCGGTAATGAAGTCTAGGGCGATGTGAGACCATGGTCGAGAAGGAATGGGGAGCGGTCTGAGACGACCGGCAGGAGGAGAGTTACCCGACTTAGTCTGCGCGCAGTCCGAACAAGCAGCCACGAAACGGCGCGTGTCACGCTCCTGAGTCGGCCACCAAAAGCGCTGGCGAATAGACGCAAGAGTGCCTCGAACACCGGGATGACCAGCTAACTTGGCAGAGTGAGCCCACTGAAGAACAGCCAGACGAGTGGAAACAGGAACGAAAAGGAGGTTACTAGGACAAGCGCGCGGCGACGCAGTGTGCGTGAGTGCTTGCTTAACCTGTCTTTCAATTCCCCAGACTGTTAACCCGACAACACGCCCATAAGGAAGAATCCCCTCGGGATCAGTAGAAGCCACAGAAGAACTAAACAGACGGGATAAGGCATCAGGCTTGGTGTTCTTGCTACCCGGACGGTAAGAAATCACAAACTCGAAACGAGCGAAAAACAACGCCCAACGAGCTTGACGGGCATTAAGTCGTTTGGCAGAACGGATGTACTCAAGGTTCTTATGGTCTGTCCAAACGACAAAAGGAACGGTCGCCCCCTCCAACCACTGTCGCCATTCGCCTAGGGCTAAGCGGATGGCGAGCAGTTCACGGTTACCCACATCATAGTTGCGCTCAGATGGCGACAGGCGATGAGAAAAATAAGCGCAAGGATGAACCTTATCGTCAGACTGGAAGCGCTGGGATAGAATGGCTCCCACGCCTACCTCTGAAGCGTCAACCTCGACAATGAATTGTCTAGTGACGTCAGGAGTAACGAGGATAGGAGCGGACGTAAAACGTTCTTTTAGAAGATCAAAAGCTCCCTGGGCGGAACCGGACCACTTAAAACACGTCTTGACAGAAGTAAGAGCTGTGAGAGGGGCAGCAACTTGACCGAAATTACGAATGAAACGCCGATAGAAATTAGCGAAACCTAAAAAGCGCTGCAACTCGACACGTGACCTTGGAACGGGCCAATCACTGACAGCTTGGACCTTAGCGGAATCCATCTGAATGCCTTCAGCGGAAATAACGGAACCGAGAAAAGTAACGGAGGAGACATGAAAAGAGCACTTCTCAGCCTTTACGTAGAGACAATTCTCTAAAAGGCGCTGTAGAACACGTCGAACGTGCTGAACATGAATCTCGAGTGACGGAGAAAAAATCAGGATATCGTCAAGATAGACAAAAACAAAGATGTTCAGCATGTCTCTCAGAACATCATTAACTAATGCCTGAAAAACAGCTGGCGCATTGGCGAGACCAAACGGCAGAACCCGGTACTCAAAATGCCCTAACGGAGTGTTAAACGCCGTTTTCCACTCGTCCCCCTCTCTGATGCGCACGAGATGGTAAGCGTTACGAAGGTCCAACTTAGTAAAGCACCTGGCTCCCTGCAGAATCTCGAAGGCTGATGACATAAGGGGAAGCGGATAACGATTCTTAACCGTTATGTCATTCAGCCCTCGATAATCCACGCAGGGGCGCAGAGTACCGTCCTTCTTCTTAACAAAAAGAACCCCGCCCCGGCCGGAGAGGAAGAAGGCACTATGGTACCGGCGTCAAGAGACACAGACAAATAATCCTCGAGAGCCTTACGTTCGGGAGCCGACAGAGAGTATAGTCTACCCCGAGGAGGAGTGGTCCCCGGAAGGAGATCAATACTACAATCATACGACCGGTGAGGAGGAAGGGAGTTGGCTCGGGACCGACTGAAGACCGTGCGCAGATCATGATATTCCTCCGGCACTCCTGTCAAATCGCCAGGTTCCTCCTGAGAAGTAGGGACAGAAGAAACGGGAGGGATGGCAGACATTAAACACTTCACATGACAAGAAACGTTCCAGGATAGGATAGAATTACTAGACCAATTAATAGAAGGATTATGACATACAAGCCAGGGATGACCCAAAACAACAGGTGTAAACGGTGAACGAAAAATCAAAAAAGAAATAGTCTCACTGTGGTTACCAGATACTGTGAGGGTTAAAGGTAGTGTCTCAAATCTGATACTGGGAAGATGACTACCATCTAAGGCGAACATGGGCGTAGGCTTCTCTAACTCTCTGAAAGGAATGTCATGTTTCCGAACCCATGCTTCGTCCATGAAACAACCCTCAGCCCCAGAGTCTATCAAGGCACTACATGTAGCACCCGAACCGGTCCAGCGTAGATGGACCGACAAAGTAGTACAGGATTTTGATGGAGAGACTTGAGTAGTTGCGCTCACCTGTAGCCCTCCGCTTACTGATGAGCTCTGGCTTTTACTGGACATGAATTAACAAAATGTCCAGCAACTCCGCAATAGAGGCACAGGCGGTTGGTGATCCTCCGTTCCCTCTCCTTAGTCGAGATGCGAATCCCTCCCAGCTGCATGGGCTCAGTCTCTGAGCCAGAGGAGGGAGATGGTTGCGATGCGGAGCAGGGAAACACCGTTGATGCGAGCTCTCTTCCACGAGCCCGGTGACGAAGATCTACCCGTCGTTCTATGCGGATGGCGAGAGCAATCAAAGAGTCCACATCTGAAGGAACCTCCCGGGAGAGAATCTCATCCTTAACCACTGCGTGGAGTCCCTCCAGAAAACGAGCGAGCAGCGCCGGCTCGTTCCACTCACTAGAGGCAGCAAGAGTGCGAAACTCAATAGAATAATCCGTTATGGACCGTTCACCTTGGCATAGGGAAGCCAGGGCCCTAGAAGCCTCCCTACCAAAAACTGAACGGTCAAAAACCCGAATCATCTCCTCTTTAAAGTTCTGGTACTTGTTAGAGCAATCAGCCCTTGCCTCCCAGATAGCTGTGCCCCATTCTCGAGCCCGGCCAGTAAGGAGTGAAATGACGTAAGCAACCCGAGCTCTCTCTCTAGAGTATGTGTTGGGTTGGAGAGAGAACACAATCTCACACTGCGTGAGAAAGGAGCGGCACTCAGTGGGCTGCCCGGAGTAGCAAGGTGGGTTATTAACCCTAGGTTCTGGAGGCTCGGCAGGCCAGGAAGTAACAGGTGGCACGAGACGAAGACTCTGGAACTGTCCAGAGAGGTCGGAAACCTGAGCGGCCAGGTTCTCCACGGCATGGCGAGCAGCAGACAATTCCTGCTCGTGTCTGCCGAGCATGGCTCCTTGGATCTCGACGGCAGTGTAACGAGCGTCTGAAGTCGCTGGGTCCATTCCTTGGTCGGTTCCTTCTGTCATGCAGGTGAAAGAGGACCCAAAAGCGACTTGGCGAAAACAGAGTCTTTAATCCAGTAAAGTAAATACAATCAAAAAACACAACTTTCACTCGAAATGACGAGGACAAACTGGAGACTCGATCTTGAACAGCAGGTGAACAGCAGGTTGCCTCGGGAAGGCACTTGAACCAAACAGACTCAGACACCTGCTCACCACGCAGCATCTGAGGACAACACGACACGACAGGGCGATACACAAACACAGCACGGTGAATTCTAGACAAGGAACCGACAGGGCAGAAACGAATAACAAGGAGAGAAATAGGGACTCTAATCAGGGAAAAGGATCGGGAACAGGTGTGGGAAGACTAAATGATTGATTAGGGGAATAGGAACAGCTGGGAGCAGGAACGGAACGATAGAGAGAAGAGAGAGCGGGAGAGTGAGAGAGGGAGGGGGAGAGAGAGGGATAGAAAGAGGGAAAGAACCTAATAAGACCAGCAGAGGGAAACGAATAGAAGGAGAAGAACAGGGACAAGGCATGATAATCAATGACAAAACATGACAGATACAGTCCGACAGAATACTCTAGAATTTCTTCAGCCTCTTTCTTCACCACGTTGTCGGTATGGAGGGGCAATTTCAGGTCCTTAGTGATGTGCACGCCGAGGAACTTGGAAGATTTTGACCCTCTCCACTATGGCTCGGTTGATGTGGATGGAGACATGCTCTTTCTGCTGTCTCCTGTAGTCAACAATCAGCTGTTGTTGAAGTTGAGGGAGCGTGCCAGGCCTACCACTGTTGTGTCGTCAGCAAACTTGATGATTGAGTTGGAGACCTGCGTAGCCACACAGTCATGGATGAACAGAGAGTACAGGAGGGAGCTGAGCACGCACCCCTATGGGGAAAGGTATTGCTGCCTACCTTCATTACCTGGGGTCGGCCCATCAGGAAGTATAGGACCCAATTTGGGAGGGGATCCAGGGGCCTGAATGTGATGAATTTGTAGGGCACTATGGTTTGGAGGCTGAGCTGTAGTTGATGAACATCATGCTCACATAGATATTCCTCTTGTCCAGGTAGGATGGGCAGTGGGCAGTGGAATGGCAATTGCGTCATCCATTGATCTGTTGGGGTGGTATGCAAAATTGTAGTGGGTTTAGCGTTTTGGTTAAGGTGGAGGTGGAGGTGATATGATCCTTAAATGGCCTCTAAACAAAAGTGAGTGATGCGGGGCGATAGTAATTTAGTTCAGTGACCTTCACTTTCTTGGGTACAGGAACAATGGTGGACATGTAGAAGCAAGTGGGGACAACAGACTGGGATAGGGAGAGATTGAATATGTCCGTAAACACCGTAAACACGTAAGCCAGATGCTCTGAGTATGTGGCTTGGATGCCTTGCGAGCGTTAACACGCTTGAATGTCTTACATCGGTGCAGAGATTGGGAGCATACAGTCCTAGTGAGCAGCGGGGGCCAATGTCGGCAGCCCACGTCGGCTGCTTGGTGTTGTTTTCCTCGAAGCGTGCGAAGAAGGTTTAGATTGTCCGGGAGTGAGGCCAGGGCACTACAGTGTGAACATTTTACTCATATTGTGTGCTCACTGAAAAGTCAACTATGAGCAAGTGCGAGTTGTGATATACAGTATATCATATACAGTACCAGTCAAAAGTTTGGAAACTCACACTCATTCAAGGGTTTTGCTTTATTTTCTACTATGTTCTACACTGTAGAAAAATAGTGAAGAGCTCAAAACTATGAAATCACACATATGGAATTAACCTAAAAAGTGTTAAACAAATATATTTTACATTTTAGATTCTTCAAAGTAGCCACCCTTTGCCTTGATGACAGCTTTGCACACTCTTGGAATTCTCTCAACCAGCTTCATGAGGAATGCTTTTCCAACAGTTTTGAAGGATTTCCCACATATGCTGAGCATTTGTTGGCTGCTTTTCCTTTACTCTGCCGTCCAACTCATCCCAAACCATCTAAATTTGGTTGAGGGTGGGTGATTGTGGAGGCCAGGTCATCTGATGCAGCACTTCCTCTCTCTATCTCCTTCTTGGTCAAATAGCCCTTACACAGCCTGGAGCTGTATTTTGGGTCATTGTCCTGTTGAAAAACAAATGATAGTCCCACTAAGTGCACACCAGATGGGATGGTGTATCACCGCAGAATGCTGTGGTAGCCATGCTGGTTAAGTGTGCCTTAAATTCTAAATAAATCATGGACAGTGTCACCAGCAAAGCACCCCGACACCATCACACCTCCGACACCATGCTTCATTGTGGGAACCACACATGCGGAGATCATACGTTAATAACCTACTCTGCATCACACAAAGACACGGCAGTTGGAACCAAAAATTGGATATCAGAGCAGTGGTAACTCACCAACACTACCAGCATTACGACCAGGAATACGACTTTCCCAAATCGGATCCTTTATTCGTACCCCCGAGGGCAGTGGAACTGATTCAAGAGGCCGACCAAACAATGCCGGCTGAGGAGAGATACTCGGAGTGGTCTTCTTGTCTGACTTAGGAGCTTTGCACAACAGTCACCTCTTCCGAGTATATTATTCGTTAATGTTCAGTCCCTGGATAATAAAGTTGACTAGCTCAGGGCAAGGATTTCTTTCCAGAGAGACATCAGGGATTGTAATATACTGTTTCACGGAAACATGGCTCTCTCATACACCCCGCCCTTCTTCTTCCCCTCTGTGACCATCCAGCCAGTTTGGTTCTCAGTTCATTGCGCAGACAGGAATAAATATCTCTCCTGGAAGAAGAAGAAGGGGTGTATGTTTCATGATTAACGACTCATGGTGTGATTGTGATAACATACAGGAACTTGAGTCCTTTTGTTCAACCGGCGTAGAATACCTCACAATAAATGCTGACCGTTTTACCTCCCAAGATAATTATCTTTGGTTATAGTCAAAGCTGTGTTTTCCCCCCCTCAAGCTGATACCCTGACGGCCCTCAAAGTACTTCACTGGTCTTTATGCGAACTTGAAACCACATATCCTGAGGCCGCATTTATCGTAGCTGGGGATTTTAACAAAGCAAATTTGAGGAAAATCATTCAAACAACACATTGACTGTAGTACTCAATCTGCTAAAACACTCGACCACTGCTACTCCAACTTCCGGGATGCATACAAGGCCCTCCCTTGCCCTCCTTTTAGCAAATCTGATCACAACTCCATTTTGCTCCTGATTTGCCACAGGCAGAAACTCAAACAGGAAGTACCTGTGCTAAGGACTATTCAACGCTGGTCTGACCAATCGGAATCTATGATTCAAGATTGTTTTGATCACATGGACTGGGAATTGTTCCGGGTAGCTTCCGAGAATAATATTGACGCATATACACATACGGTGATTGAGTTTATCAGGAAGTGTATAGGAGATGTTGTACCCACTGTGACTGTTAAATCCTACGCAAACCAGACACCGTGTATAGATGGAAGCATTCGCTCAAAACTGTAAGCACGAACCATCGCATTTAACCATGGCAAGGTGACTGGGAATATGGTTGAATACTAACAGTGTAGTTATTCCTTCCATAAGGCAATATAACAAGCTAATACGAGACGTATGTGGCAGGGACTACAGACAATCGCAGACTACAAAAGGAAAACCAGCCACGTCGCTGAGACCGACGTCTTGCTTCCGGACAGGCTAAATACATTCTTCGCACACTTTGAGGATAACACAGTGCCACCGACGCGGCCTACTACCAAAGACTGTGGGCTCTCCTTCTCTGTGGCCGATGTAAGTAAAACATTTAAACATGTTAACCCTAGAAAGGCTGCCGTTCCAGACGCAATCCCTAGCAGCATCCTCAGAGCATGCTTAGACCAGCTGGCTGGTGTGTTTACGGGCATATTCGTTCTCTCTCTCCATCCCAGTCCGCTGTCCCCATATGCGTCAAGCTGGTTACCATTGATCCTGTACCCAATAAGGCAAAGGTAACTGAACTTAATGACTCGCCCCGTAGCTCTCACATCTGTCATCATGAAGTGCTTTGAGAGACTAGTCAAGGATCATATCACCTCTAGTCAGGGATCATATTTACCTTCCACCCTAGACCCACTTCCATTTGCTTACCGCCCCAATAGATCCACAGACGATGCAATCGCCATCACACTGCACACTGCCCTATCCCATCTGGATAGAGGAATACCTATGTAAGAATGCTGTTCATTGACTACAGCTCAGCATTCAACACCATAGTACCCTCCAAGCTCATCATTATGCAATTGAGTCCTGAACTTTCTGACGGGCTTCCCCCAGGTGATGAAGGTAGGAAACATCACCTCCACTTCGCTGATCCTCAACACTGGGGCCCCACAAGGGTACGTGCTCAGCCTCCTCCTGTGCTCCCTGTTCATCCATGACTGCGTGGCCAAGCATGCCTCCAACTCAATCATCAAGTTTGCGACACATCGACACAACAGTAGTAGGCTTCATTACCAACGATGACGAGACAGCCTACAGGGAGGAGGTGAGGGCTCTGGGAGTGTAGTGCCTGGAAAACAACCTCTCACCCAACGTCAACAAAACAAGGGAGATGGTGGACTTCAGGAAACAGCAGAGGGAGCATCCACTATCCACATCGACGGGACCGCAGTGGAGAAGGTAGAACGCTTCAAGTTCCTCGGCGTACATATCACTGACAAACTGAATTGGTCCACCCACCCATACACACAGCATGGTGAAGAAGTCGCAACAGCGCTTCTTCAACCTCAGGAGGCTGAATAAATGTGTCTCTCAAACTTTTTCAGATGCACAATTGCGAGCATCCTGTCGGGCTGTATCACCACCTGGTACGGCAACTCCGCCGACCACAACCGTAGATCTCTCCAGAGGGTGGTGCGGTCTTCCCACCGCATCACAGGGGGTAAACTACCTGCCCCTCAGGACATCTACAGCACCCGATGTCACAGGAAGGCCAAAAATATCATCAAGAACAACAACCACCCGAGCCACCTCCTGTTCACCCCACTATCATCCAGAAGGTGTGGTCAGTACAGGTGCATCAAAGCTGAGACAGAGACTCAAACAGCTTCTATCTCAAGGCCATCAGAATGTTAAATTCTGTTAAAGAGCCATCACTAGCACAATAGAGGCTGCTGCCCTATATACATAGACTTGGAATCACTGGGCACTTTAACAATGGAACACTACTAACTTTAATAATGTTTGCATATTTTGCGTTACTCATCTCATATGTACATATGGGGCGGCAGGGTAGGCTAGTGTTTAGAGCGTTGGACTAGTAACCGGAAGGTTGCGAGTTCAAATCCCTGAGCTGACAAGGTACAAATCTGTTGTTCTGCCCCTGAAGAGGCAGTTAACCCACTGTTCCCAGGCCGTCATTGAAAATAAGAATTTGTTCTTAATTAACTGACTTGCCTGGTAAAATAAAATAAAAATACTGTATTCTGCCCTATTCTATTGTATCTTAGTCTATGCCGCTTTGATATTGCTCGCCCAATATTTATATATTCTAAAATTCCATTCCTTTTCTTTAGATTTGTGTGTATTGTTGTGAAATTGTTAGACATTACACTTAGATATTACTGCACTGTTAGGGCTAGAAATACAAGCATTTCACTATACCTTCAATCTGCTAAAGACGTGTGTGTGGCAAATAAAATGCTATTTTATTTTATTGTCTCAAACACATTAAGAAATAAAGAAATTCCACAAATGAACTTATAACAAGGCACACCTGTTAATTGAAATGCATTCCAGGTGACTACCTCATGAGGCTAGTTCAGTGACTGACAAGGCAAAGGGTGGCTACTTTGAAGAATCTCAAATATAAAATATATTTTGATTTGTTTAACACTTTTTTTGTGTACTACGTGATTCCATATGTGTTATTTCATAGATTTGACGTCTTCACTATTATTCTACAATGTAGAAAATTGTGAAAATAAAGAAAGCTCTTGAATGAGTACAGTAGGTGTGTCCAATCTTTTGACTGGTACTGTATGAACTTTTAGTCATTTCTTATAAAAAACACTCTTCGTGAAACAGTTTAATTGTGCTCCTAAATTTCTTTGTGTGCTCCTACATTTTAAATTTAGAAACACGTGCTCATTGTAAACAAAATCAGAGTAGAGCCCTGGAGATGTCGGTGTCCGTTATGTTGCTAACTTCCCCTTTGTAATTGATGATTGTCTGAAGTCCTTGCCACATGCATCAGCCGGCATAAAAACCTAATTAATCTGTTCAACTTTGGATCACAAGATGGTATGGTAGGGACTATTGTCTGACAGTCTGAAATCACACAATGCATTCTACGTTTGTAAATGATTTAAAATGAAAAGTTTAGTTTTAAAGTTTTATTCTTATGTAATGTACAGGTTAATGCTTTTCTAATTTCTTTCATATCAAGGCACAAGGCGAGACCCAGATGCGGACACAGGAGGCAGATGGTTGGAGTCTTACAATGTTTATTAATCCAAAGGGGTAGGCAAGAGAATGGTCGTGGACAGGCAAAAATGTCAAAACTAGATCAGAGTCCAGGAGGTACAGAGTGGCAGACCAGCTCGTGGTCAAGGCAGGCAGAATGGTCAGGCAGGCGGGTACAAAGTCCAGAAACAGGCAAGGGTCAAAACCAGGACGACTAGAAAAAGGAGAATGCAAAAAGCAGGAGAACGGGCAAACCGCTGGTTGACTTGGAAACATACAAGTGTCAAATCAAAATCAAATCAAATCAAATTTTATTTGTCACATACACATGGTTAGCAGATGTTAATGCGAGTGTAGCGAAATGCTTGTGCTTCTAGTTCCGACAATGCAGTGATAACCGACAAGTAATCTAACGAACAATTCCAAAACTACTGTCTTATACACAGTGTAAGGGGATAAGGAACATGTACATAAGGATATATGAATGAGTGATGGTACAGAGCAGCATACAGTAGATGGTATCGAGTACAGTATATACATATGAGATGAGTGTGTAGACAAAGTAAACAAAGTGGCATAGTTAAAGTGGCTAGTGATACATGTGTTACATAAGGATGCAGTCGATGATGTAGAGTACAGTATATACATATGCATATGAGATGAATAATGTAGGGTAAGTAACATTATATAAGGTAGCATTGTTTAAAGTGGCTAGTGATATATTTACATCATTTCCCATTATTAAAATGGCTGGAGTTGGGTCAGTGTCAATGACAGTGTGTTGGCAGCAGCCACTCAGTGTTAGTGGTGGCTGTTTAACAGTCTGATGGCCTTGAGATAGAAGCTGTTTTTCAGTCTCTCGGTCCCAGCTTTGATGCACCTGTACTGACCTCGCCTTCTGGATGATAGCGGGGTGAACAGGCAGTGGTTCGGGTGGTTGATGTCCTTGATGATCTTTATGGCCTTCCTGTAACAACGGGTGGTGTAGGTGTCCTGGAGGGCAGGTAGTTTGCCCCCGGTGATGCGTTGTGCAGTCCTCACTACCCTCTGGGGAGCCTTACGGTTGAGGGCGGAGCAGTTGCCGTACCAGGCGGTGATACAGCCCGCCAGGATGCTCTCGATTGTGCATCTGTAGAAGTTTGTGAGTGCTTTTGGTGACAAGCCGAATTTCTTCAGCCTCCTGAGGTTGAATAGGCGCTGCTGCGCCTTCTTCACGACGCTGTCAGTGTGAGTGGACCAATTCAGTTTGTCTGTGATGTGTATGCCGAGGAACTTAAAACTAGCTACCCTCTCCACTACTGTTCCATCGATGTGGATAGGGGGGTGTTCCCTCTGCTGTTTCCTGAAGTCCACAATCATCTCCTTAG
The DNA here is from genome assembly GCF_021184085.1 of Oncorhynchus gorbuscha. Lineage (NCBI taxonomy): Eukaryota > Metazoa > Chordata > Actinopteri > Salmoniformes > Salmonidae > Oncorhynchus > Oncorhynchus gorbuscha. The sequence goes on from NC_060194.1 coordinate 22,452,829, forward strand.
TTTTGTTGACGTTGAGTGTGAGGTTATTTTCCTGACACCACACTCCGAGGACCCTCACCTCCTCCCTGTAGGCCGTCTCGTCGTTGTTGGTAATCAAGCCTACCACTGTTGTGTCGTCCGCAAACTTGATGATTGAGTTGGAGGCGTGCGTGGCCACGCAGTCGTGGGTGAACAGGGAGTACAGGAGAGGGCTCAGAACGCACCCTTGTGGGGCCCCGTGTTGAGGATCAGCGGGGAGGAGATGTTGTTGCCTACCCTCACCACCTGGGGGCGGCCCGTCAGGAAGTCCAGTACCCAGTTGCACAGGGCGGGGTCGAGACCCAAGGTCTCGAGCTTGATGACGAGCTTGGAGGGTACTATGGTGTTGAATGCCGAGCTGTAGTCGATGAACAGCATTCTCACATAGGTATTCCTCTTGTCCAGGTGGGTTAGGGCAGTGTGCAGTGTGGTTGAGATTGCATCGTCTGTGGACCTATTTGGGCGGTAAGCAAATTGGAGTGGGTCTAGGGTGTCAGGTAGGGTGGAGGTGATATGGTCCTTGACTAGTCTCTCAAAGCACTTCATGATGACGGAAGTGAGTGCTACGGGGCGGTAGTCGTTTAGCTCAGTTACCTTAGCTTTCTTGGGAACAGGAACAATGGTGGCCCTCTTGAAGCATGTGGGAACAGCAGACTGGTATAGGGATTGATTGAATATGTCCGTAAACACACCGGCCAGCTGGTCTGCGTGAGTAAGTGTCACGCCCTGGTCAAAGTATTTTGTGTTTATCTTTATGTATTAGGTCAGGCCAGGGTGTGGCGTGGGGTTTTTGTATTGTGGTGTGTTTTGTCTTGGGGTTTTGGTGTGTATATATTTTGATTGTAGCTAGTGGGGTGATCTAGCAAAGTCTATGGCTGTCTGGAGTGGTTCTCAATCAGAGGCAGGTGTTTATCGTTGTCTCTGATTGGGAACCATATTTAGGCAGCCATATTCTTTGAGTTTCTCGTGGGTGATTGTCCTTAGTGTCCTTGTAACTGTCTAGTGTTAGTTGGCACCAGTTTAGGCTGTTTCGGTTTTCATTACGTTTATTTTTTTTGTATTGATTCGTGTTTACTTTGTTTTTATTAAACATGAATCTCAATAGCCACGCCGCATTTTGGTCCGACTCTCTTTGCCATACAGAAAACCGTTACAGAATCACCCACCCTAAACGGACCAAGCAGCGTGTCAACAGGCAGGAGCAGCCCAAAGAGGAGATGCGCAATAAGGATTTCTGGACATGGGAGGAAATCCTCGACGGGAGAAGACCCTGGGCTAAACCAGGGGAGTGTAGCCGCCCAAAGGTGCAGCAGGAGAAAAGGCAACAGGAGCAGCCCAAAGAGGAGGAAGAACTGGACGGTAAAGGACCCTGGGCTCAGCCTGGAGAATATCGCCGCCCCAAGGAAGAACTGGAGGCGGCGAGAGCGGAGAGGCGCCGGTATGAGGAGGCAGCATGGCGACTCGGAAGGAAGCCTGAGAGTCAGCCCCAAAAATGTCTTGGCGGGGGGGCTCAGGGAGAGTGTGGCAGAGTCAGGAGTCGGACCTGAGCCAACTCTCCCTGTTTATCGTGAGGAGCCAAGGAGGAGACCAGAACCAGAGCCGATGTTGGAGGTGAGCGAAGCAGAGACTGTGAAGGAGTTGATGGGGAAATTGGAGGAGATATAAATGAGGGAGTTGCTGTGTTGGTGCTTTTTGCATGGAATTCGCCCGACGGAACGTGTCGGGGATTTGATGGCACCTGGGGTCAGCGCTCCATACTCGTCCTAAGGTGCGTGTTAGCCGGCTGGTGAAGTTTGTGCCAGTCTCACGCATCAGGCCTCCTGTGCACATTCCTAGCCTTGCACGTCCTGTGCCAGCACTACTCTCAAGATCTCCAGTACGCCTTCACGGTCTAGCCCATCCTGTGCCACCTCCACACACCAGCCCTCCGGTAGCAGCTCCCCGCACCAGGCTTCCTGTGCGTGTCCTCGGTCCAGTACCACCAGTACCAGCACCACGCATCAAGCCTACAGTGCGCCTCGCCTCTCCAGCGCTGTCGGAGCCTTTCTCCTCTCCTGCGCTGCCGGAGTCTCCCGCCTGTTCAGCGCAGCCAGAGCTGTCAGCCTGCATGGAGCAGTCAGAGCTGTCAGCCTGTATGGAGCAGCCAGAGCTGCCAGCCTACATGGAGGAGCCAGAGCTGTCAGTCTGCATGGAGCAGCCAGAGCTATCCGTCTGCAAGGAGCTGCCAGTCTGCAAGGAGCTGCCAGTCTGCAAGGTGCTGCCAGCCTGCATGGAGCAGCCAGAGCTGCCAGCCTGCATGGAGCAGTCAGAGCTGTCAGTCTGCATGAAGCAGCCAGAGCTGTCAGTCTGCATGAAGCAGCCAGAGCTGTCAGTCTGCATGGAGCAGTCAGAGCTGTCAGTCTGCATGAAGCAGCCAGAGCTGTCAGTCTGCATGAAGCAGCCAGAGCTGTCAGTCTGCATGAAGCAGCCAGAGCTGCCAGTCTGCAAGGAGCTGCCAGTCTGCAAGGAGCTGTCAGTCTGCAAGGAGCTGTCAGTCTGCAAGGAGCCGCCAGTCTGTCCAGCGCCGCCAGTGCCGCCAGTCTGCCCAGCGCCGCCAGTGCCGCCAGTCTGCCCAGCGCCGCCAGTGCCCCCAGTCTGCCCAGCGCCGCCAGTGCCCCCAGTTTGCCCAGCGTCGCCAGTCTGCCCAGCGCCGCCAGTCTGCCCAGCGCCGCCAGTCTGCCCAGCATCGCCAGTCTGTCAGGATCAATTAGATCCGCCAGTCAGCCAGGATCCGCCAGTCTGCCAGGATCCACCAGTCTGCCAGGATCCGCCAGAAGTGCCAGTCAGCCAGGATCCGCCAGAGGTGCCAGTCGGCCAGGATCTGCCAGTCGGCCAGGATCTGCCAGTCGGCCAGGATCCACCAGTCAGCCAGGATCCGCCAGTCTGCTAGGATCCGCCAGAACTTCCAGTCGGCCAGGATCTGCCAGTCAGCCAGGATCTGCCAGTCAGCCAGGATCCGCCAGTCAGCCAGGATCCGCCAGTCAGCCAGGATCTGCCAGATCCGCTAGTCAGCCAGGATCCGCCAGTCAGCCAGGATCTGCCAGTCAGCCAGGATCTGCCGGAACCACCAGCCAGCCAGGATCTGGTAGATCCATCAACCTGCCTGAGCTTCCTCTCACTCCTGAGCTTCCTCTCACTCCTAAGCTTCCTCTCACTCCTGAGCTTTCTCTCACTCCTGAGCTTTCTCTCACTCCCGAGCTTTCTCTCACTCCCGAGCTTTCTCTCACTCCCGAGCTTTCTCACACTCCCGAGCTTCCCCTCAGTCCCGAGCTGCCTCAGTCCCGAGCTGTCCTTCAGTCCCGATCTGCTCCTCAGTCCAGTGGGGTTCTGGGTGAGGACTACTAGGCCATGGTCGGCGGTGAGGGTGGACTATCCAGGGACGCGAGGAGAGGGGACTAAGACATTGACTGAGTGGGGTCCACGTCCCGCGCCGGAGCCGCCACCATGGACAGATGCCCACCCGGACCCTCCCTATTGTTTTGAGGTGCGTTCGGGAGTCCGCACCTTAGGGGGGGGGGGTTCTGTCACGCCCTGGTCGAAGTATTTTGTGTTTATCTTTATGTATTGGGTCAGGCTAGGGTGTGGTATGGGGTTTTTGTATTGTGGTGTGTTTTGTCTTGGGGTTTTGGTGTGTATATATTGGGATTGTAGCTAGTGGGGTGATCTAGCAAAGTCTATGGCTGTCTGCAGTGGTTCTCAATCAGAGGCAGGTGTTTATCGTTGTCTCTGATTGGGAACCATATTTAGGCAGCCATATTCTTTGAGTTTGTCGTGGGTGATTGTCCTTAGTGTTCTTGTAACTGTCTAGTGTTAGTTTGCTTCGGTTTGTTTCGGTTTTCATTACGTTTATTGTTTTTTGTATTGTTTTTTGTATTGATTCGTGTTTACTTTGTTTTTATTAAACATGAATCTCAATAGCCACGCCGCATTTTGGTCCGACTCTCTTTGCCATACAGAAAACCGTTACACAAGACGAACTGGCACAGAGAGACAGGAAACACAGGGATATATACACTGGGAAAAACAAGCGACACCTGGAGGGGGTGGAGAAAATAACGAGGACAGGTGAAAAAGATCAGGGTGTGACATTTCAAGGTGGTATTTTAGGAAGAAGACAGTTATGCAAGGACAGAGTAGGTTTTGTGCAGTTGCTTGAGAGATGGGAAAATGGCCATAACAGAGAAACAACCAGATACCAAGGGACACATTGTTACACTACAGATTTTGAAATCTGAAAAATAAAAAAACATTGTACAATATACTTGATCAAAACTGTACATCCACCATGAGATTCAAACCACATAATGCAATACACATTCCCCCACTATTAATTACTGGACAACTATCTCTGTCTTTGGATTTCACTTTGTGTTTGCACCATTTTCCCAGTAAAGCTCAGATCAAAACACACCAGGCACAAACTGATATAGATAACATCGAAGAGCCCTGGATGCATTTGATTTGGCAACCATTCTATTTACAGTCCTCCAAACCTCACAGGGCCTTGCTCAAGCAGCACCCCCCCCCCCCCCCCCAATGCATTAACGCAGTGACAATTGAGAAAGCGAGAGAGGGAAAAACAAGTTAAGTTTGATGCCAAAGCTGCAAGCACGAGTGAGGAAACAGAATGTGGTTGGTTTCTCTCTTGTTGTTCCTGGCTCAAGCGAATCATCACCTGGGAAATAACCCTGGTTACGCTAGATTTCTTCGTCGCTAGCTGTCGCTCCCCTTCTTCTCTGGTTGATAAGATATTGGAAAGTCATCGCTTCACAGGGTGTAACCGGTCAGATTGGGTCTATGGCGACCCTGGGAGGACATTAATTAGAGCTCAGAAAGGGACAGCAAATATGACTAATTCTTCCATCAGTACAATGGACAAAAGGAACTGTTTTGTAAAAAAATAAAGTATATCTGAAACCTTACAAAAGAACATAATTGAATAGGCCTATGCAGTACAAAACTTGCCAGCTCCATATCTCTATGTAATTATCAGATCCTCAGCAGACGAATCAGTGCCAAGCATTAGTCTCCAGTGAGTGTTATTTTCCTTTTTGATCTGGATTTCAACCAATTAACCAATCAATGGTACTAGGCTATCCCTCCCTCAACATATGGTGTCACAGAATACACTTGGATCACATAGGATGCCCAATGCTAAGGTTATTGTGAAGTCACGCCACAGGCCAGGATGAAACCAGATGAAGTAGAGTACAGTAAAGACATGAGGGCAATAAGGCCACTAATATAGGGTCTTTATTGGACAAATTCGATCATTAAAATTAAGTTGAAGTATAGAGCTATAGAAAAGAAGGCATTTTCAATTTTAGCAACTCTTTTAATTCTCTCTCGACACTAGATGCTTCCCCCTTATCTGCAATCAGTAGAAAGTTCCATCCCAGCAGGCCTCCACAGCTGATTGCAGTTGGACCATCTCCATCTTGTTACCAGAGCTGTGTACACCTACCTCCACCTTATCTAGCTATCTTTTGTGAAACACGTTGCAATTTGAAGGAGGTCTTTGATCACATCGGAGTGAGAGAAAGAACCCAAGTTTAGCGTTAGAAGAGTATACATTAGCAGTCTACTGGCACTGAACCACAAGCACCAATCCCTTTCACCACAATCTAACAGAATAGAATGGTGAGGCCAAGAGGTTCTCTCTCTTTGGGTTCTGTTCAATCAAATGGCATTTTAGAATTGCCAATGGTAGAAGAACACCTGGGGCAAAAAGTCATAGTGAAGCATTCAATTAACCTTTAAAAATGTGAATAGAGATTGTATATAAAGACTCCACACTCGAACAAACCATACTGTACATATCCACTCTTCTGTCTTCTGAAGGAGCACTTAGCTATTTGGCAGACATTCAACCACAAACAATAACATCCACCATATTGCATAATGGGCACTTGCTATTCCAACGAATACCCCGAAAATATATTACATTGTCCTTTTTGTTGCATACATTATGAACGATTAATTGAGAAATGGACTGATCTTCATTATTACTACAATACAAAAATATTTAACCTCCGATATGAATTTAACTATCTCAATTCATGAAAAAACTAAACGGGCTGCAAACTTGGCAAATGGCATCGTATCTTGGGGTGATATTGTTCTGATCACATTATGCCCTCCTGATACCTCAGATTATGGTTGAAAACGATGTTATCCAGGGATTTCTAAATTATGGAATTATGGAATTAAACCATAGTGTATTAAATTGATTACAGTAACAAATGCTATAGCACATTTGCTATTCCTCTAATCTGTCTGAGTGGTGATACCTTAATCAGTGCAGATAAAGCAATATTTTCTTCAGGCTGGGGGATCAGAGACAGAGCAGGACTGCAGTGCGACAGACATGGCATACACACTGCTCCCTCCTTCAAGTCACAATATCATATGAGCTAAGAAATCCTCTGATCTTACTCCCAGTGGTTTGCCTTTAAAACTCTACATTTTTCTTAGAAAGTTCATCAGCGTTTACTACTGGAATAACCAGATTTTCTCAACTTTCCAGGTTGTGAATAACATTAATTGGCACTATATGTCACATCCAAACTCAGTTCCCAGTTGTTGACATGATAGGCCTAATACTACGTTATGTTATATAATAGCTATGTTATATAATAGTAACACCACAATGAGGTATTGCTGCCATGGCCCCATATTTGGCATGGCCCCTCAGATCCTCAATAACTTTTACAGGTGCACCATTGAGAGTATCCTGACTGGTTGCATCACCACCTGGTATGGCAACTGCACCGCACTCAACCGCAAGGCCCGACAGACGGTGGTGCAATCTGCCCATCACATCACCGGAGGCAAACTACCTGACTTCCAGGACACCAACAGCACCCGATGTCACAGGACGACCCAACACATCACTGGGAGCGAGCTCCCAGATATTCAGGAAATTCATAACAGGCAGTGTCTGAGAAGCCCTGAATAATTGCCAAAGACTATAGTCACCCTAGCCTTGGATTGTTCTCTCTGCTACCATCTGGCAGGCGGTACTGGAGCATCGGGTCTTGGACCAATAGGTTCCAAGACAGATTATTAGACATTATACAACGGGTGGGTCTAATCCTGAATGTTGATTGGTTAAAAGTGCATTCTAGCCGGCGTCGATTCCACAAGTTACCACAGGCTAAATCTATTATGTTAAAATGCCTATTTACTCTGTTCCATCTGACTGTGCAATACACTGTCTCATTAGCCCAGGCAAGGAAGTTATAAACTTGCTCTCCACTATAAAAAACTTTTAGACATTGTCGAACATTTCTTTTAGACTAACATTCAGTTTTCAACAGCGGATATTTGTATAAACCTTGTTGTCTGTCTCTCCGACATTTGCAACATTGTTTCAATAGTCAAATTCGATCTACAACTGTCCCATAGTAATGAACGTTTAGGGGTCGGGAGTTGGGACGAGAGAGAGGCAGACAATGTTTCTCAGCCATTTGAAAATCATTGGATCAGCTGGCATCATTTATGGATATATACAAAGAAATGTCAATTGAAAAAAGGTAAAACGACACAGGGCAGCTAGTTTGCAGTCTTTCCAGCTTCTGGAAGTCATTGTGTTAGCTGTGTTGTTGGCTAGCTCCTCTGAACAACAGTGTCCTGACGAGAGAGCACATTTCCTATGCCAGGCAAAATCACGCCTCATTAGCTCATTGTTATAGATGTCTCCAAATAAATGTCACTAGAAAACGGCTTAAACAAATACAGCTACTGTTGTTATTCTGTCTGCACTGTTTGACGTGACTGTAAGTTAGCCATAGTGGTCTAGCCAGCAAGCAAGTGATAAGAACATTGCCAGCCAGTATGGTAATGGAACATGTAGAACGAGCAACTTGGTTGTGACCATAGATACAGAACAAAAAGACTGAACGACTGGGTCGCATCTCTAGCAACCGAACCGACAGAACGAGCGACCAACCGGCTTGGGTAGCAAACCTAGATTTGTGTCGGGACTATATCTTGTGAAAGGATGAAATAACACGAATAAATGGATCAAAATAACGTTTTTAATGAAAATATGTCAATCATTATTTGAATGTGCTGGTAACCTGTTGTATAAAAGTGGTAATGCCCTTGAAGATGGCGTTTGGAGGATATATTGGCACAGTTTACTGGCCCTTCATTTTGTCTCGGGCCTAACAACACCCATACCAATATATCCTCCAAACACTGACATTTTGGGCATTATCACTTAATTAGACTAATGACAGTTACAGTAGCTGCCTGCAACTAATCTATTAAATTAGTGATCAACTCTGGATATTTTTTTAAACAGCCCTAAACTGACAAAATATGTGAGGCCAATATCCCCTAACACCAAATACTATAATAGGGGCTGTCTTAACACAACATCCTGTCATATCCTATCACTTCATATAAATATCATCATTCATTTGATAGAATGATAAAGCTGTCTGTCATCTACAGTCTACACAGCCCCAAGTGCCCAAGCAGGTCTCTCATATCCAGCTCTTTAACTATATTTTGGGACACTACAGAGGACATCTTCAACACAACAGCTATCTTTGTGCTTCATTATGCTTCAGCAGTATGAACCTTTTACTCTCAAGCCTATCACTGTCCTGGAATTATTAGACTAAACAATGATGAAGCTGACTTTTACACAGTCCCAAAGAGCCAAGACGTGAATTTGTCACATGGCTGAAATCTTTCTTACAGATATGTTGGGACATTAACCACTAGGCCTATAAATGAAACAGATTACCTTGTATGCATCCCAAATTACACCTTATTACCAATAGAGTGCACTATAGGACACTGGTCAGAAATAGTGCACTTAAACAGTGCCATTTGGGATGCACCCCTTGTTTTTGCTTGCTAAAGTCACTACTGTATGAATCTGTTCTTGTCTTCCAGGCCCACAACTGTACGGTCTTCCTCTGAGCACAGGGACATAGAAACACAGAGTACACAGTATAGCACATCACATCCTCCTAGAAGACTGCAGTGACACCATTTACCCAGCACATACTGTAATTCCATCTTTACTAACTTCAAGAAATATAAAACGCATATTTTAGCTTCCTGTTGTTCAACAGTTAAAAAAAGATCTTCCATCACCTCCTTCTGTTCTGATATATTTAGCCAGATCAGTTATTTTAGATTCATCAAACCACTTTATCTGCATAGGCATGATCCAATTATTCCTACCCTTACTTTTCTTATCTTATTTTTACATCTGTTAATTGTTCTAGGCAATTACGAATTTATAGAGAAGCATTGCGTTTACCGCTGCAATCTTAATCTGTTGCTGCAACAAACACTAACCGTAAACTCCATTTCATGGCTCTAAATCACACTACATTATTTATTTTTTCACTATATTGTGACAGGCATTAAACTAGTTAATGGACAATGATTCATTACTCATCACTGCAGTGTCTCATCTAACTGTTTCTACAAATGAAATATCTCCTGTGAAATTAATTGAACGAAACGAAACATCAAATGGCAACATCTGATTCTGTGCAGCATCCCCCTTCTCCTTTTCCCAGATGAGAGTACTTTAGTAAATGAAAATGGACAGTAGAACAATAGAGGCTTGCAGTTATTCCACTTGTGGACAAACCTTTTGTGTTTGCATCATTTTCATAGCCTTGTTTTACAATTGGATTGAATCAAGAACACAATTTCAGGCCCATGACTATACAGGGGAATTGAAATAGCAAGCCAAACAATGTTACGTGCCTCCTAAAGGAGGGAGGTGCAGGAGTCAGGAACAGGAGAGCCAGGAAGTCCCAGTGTGTCAGAGTCGTGGGTGTAGGTGGCAGGGAAGTCAGGCGCAGGAGAATCAAACTGAATGTAATGGAGTTAATAACAATAAACGAAGCATAACTCCAACTCTAAATGTAACAATAAAACAAAGTGGGTACGAGGACCAGTCGCGCACCAATACAAACAACACTGAATAACAAACAATCTCTGACGAATACATGAGGGGAAACAGAGGGTTAAGTACACAACAGGTAATGAATGGGATTGAAACCAGGTGTGTAGGAAGACAAGACAAAACCAATGGAAAAATAAAAATGGATCAATGGTGGCTAGAAGACCGGTGACGTCGACCGCCGAGCACCGCTCACAAGGAAATAAACGCTTCACACGGAGGAGAAATCTCTACTCCTAAACGCATACCAGAGGGTTTGTAAGCCTGTTGTAAGGCAGGTCCTCAACAGACATCACCAGCAACAACGTCGCCTATGGGCACAAACCCACCGTTGCCGGACCAGACAGGACTGGCAAAAAATGGTCTTCACTGACGAGTCGTGGTTTTGTCTCACCAGGGGTGATGGTCGGATTCGCGTTTATTGTCGAAGGAATGAGCGTTACACCGATGCCTGTACTCTGGAGCGGGATCGATTTGGAGGTGGAGGGTCCGTCATGGTCTGGGGCGGTGTGTCACAGCATCATCGGACTGAGCTTGTCATTGCAGGCAATCTCAACGCTGTGCGTTACAGGGAAGACATCCTCCTCCCTCATGTGGTACCTTTCCTGCAAGCTCATCCTGACAGGACCCTCCAGCATGACAATGTCACCAGCCATACTGCTCGTTCTGTGCGTGATTTCCTGCCAGACAGGAATGTCAGTGTTCTGCCATGTCCAGCAAAGAGCCCGGATCTCAATCCCATTGAGCACGCCTGGGACCTGTTGGAACGGAGGGCTAGGGCCATTCCCCCCAGAAATGTCCGAAAACTTGCAGGTGCCTTGGTGGAAGAGTGAGGTAACATCTCACAGCAAGAACTGGCAAATCTGGTGCAGTCCATGAGGAGGAGATGCACTGCAGTATTTAATGCTATTATTGACTGTTACTTTAGATTTTGACTCCCCCCTTTGTTCAGGGACACATTATTCAATTTCTGTTATTCACATGTCTGTGGAACTTGTTCAGTTTATGTCTCAGTTGTTGAATCTTGTGATGTTCATACAAATATTTACACATGTTAAGTTTGATGAAAATAAACGCAGTTGACAGTGAGAGGACGTCTCTTTTTTTGCTGAGTTTATAACCTTGAATGAAGCTCAGGAATACAGTCAGAACATGTTGAACTGACAATGCAACCACACAGCACAAAGCTTCCATGATCGGTCCATGGAAGATTTTCCAAATTAAAATCACTTAGAGCTGATTTGCTGGTGTTTTTATAGTATTTTATGTCCCCCAAAATTACAATCATAATAATAAAAAAATAACTCAGAAAACTTTGGGTGCCAAATAAAATCACCCGTGGCCCAATCGTTTGTATTTATTGGGAATCATGCTAGTTGGGAATCCTGTTGTTAAGTATCAACCTTCAACAAACTACCATTGTGACTGACCTCTGTTAGTTGTTCTGTCTTTCTCCCTGTGTCTCTCTCTATGTGTCTTTCTCTGTCTTCCTCTTTGTTTTTCTCTCTGTGTCTTTCTTTCTGTCTTTCTCCCTGTGTCTCTCTCTATGTGTCTTTCTCTCTGTCTTTCTCTCTGTCTTCCTCTTTGTTTTTCTCTCTGTGTCTTTCTTTCTGTGTCTTTCTCTCTGTGTCCCTCTCTGTGTCTTTCTCTCAGTGTCTTTCTCTCTGGCTTTCTCTCTGCATCTCTCACTCTGTGTCCCTCTGTATCTTTGTCTCTGTTTTTCTCTCTGTCTTTCTCCCTGTGGCTTTCTCTCTACATCTATCTATGTGTCGTTCTCTCTGTGTCTCTGTGTCGTTCTCTCTCTCTCTCTCTCTCTCTCTCTCTCTCTCTCTCTCTCTCTCTCTCTCTCTCTCTCTCTCTCTCTCTCTCTCTCTCTCTCTCTCTCTCTCTCTCTCTCTCTCTCTCTCTCTCTCTCTCTCTCTCTCTCTCTCTCTCTCTCTCTCTCTCTCTCTCTCTCTCTCTCTCTCTCTCTCTCCCTCTCTCACACACACACACGCACACACAGAGACAGACATTGCCCCCAATCCGCCCCCTGCCCCCATACGACCCCCTTCTTTCCATACCCACTCCCTGCTGTCTGACCCCAGGCCAGTAGGGAATAGCCCACTTACCCATGCCCTCAGGAAGAGCTGAACAGAGGGCCGCAGATAGCAGGGGACTGAGGGGAGACTCTCCACATGGCAACAATGTAATCCAAACTAGCCTCAAACTGCAAGGAATCAGTGAATGTGCAATCACCCAGGTATCACATCTGAATCACCAACTGCAATTCAAGATAGCATTAGCCAACTGAGATGAAGTCTCTATGGGCATTTGTTCTAAAGGCTAAACTGAGTCTTAAGGAAGAGACTCAGAGCAGGGTTACTCTTCACAACCAGGCCAGTGTAGATTGGAAAACCATTCCCTGCAACACTTTACTTTCTATTCTTGACCTCCTACTGTCTGCGGAAACCACAGCTGATAAGTAGACTGGTACCTGGTCATCTATCACCAAAATCTTCAAAGAGTGATCAAAGTTATTTCTAACTTGAATTGGCCAATTAGAAAATGCTTGGAATCATCTCCAGACTTGGATCAAACTGTTGAACCAATCTGGATTCAGAATGGTTTTATACTGCGTACCCGTCTGACACAATGGCTACGATCAGCATCAGTGCTGTTCAGTTTTTTTCTGATCATTAAGAAGAGGGTTATAGATTGACATGGCAGGATCCATTATTAATATTGCAACATGTGAGGTGTCACGTCGGGAGACAGGCGCAGGAATGCGTAATATACGTTTTTATTATACCCAAATTACGGCGTGCTGTATAAAAGCACGGGGACGAAGCCCAAACAAACACGAAACAAAATGCAGCGTTGAAACCCAAACAAAAGAGCAAGGAGTACCTTGAATAAATGACACACTCGCACAATGATTAACACACGGGACGAGACCCGTAATCATCTGAGCAAACCACAATGGCACGAAAGCCAAAACACACAGCACAGGTACTCAGACGAACCAACGGACATTGTAACAATAATTGACAGGACAATGGTACACCAAGGACAGACTTATACAATTACTAATCACTGGGAATAGGGGCCAGGTGTGCGTAATGAAAGTTCCGGAGGGATCCGTGACATTGTGATTTATACTGTATTGCACATTCCTCTTGTGTTCATGCATATCTATCTTACCTCAGGACTTGTAAATGTGGAATCAAGATAATGGCTAGACTAATTTGACAGGGAAAGATCAGCAGTGGAGCTTTATTAGGAATGTATGAAATGATTCAGGCCTCTCTGCAGAGGCAGATTTTTTGAATGTCTCTTGAAGTGAGAGGTGGATATGTGTATCACTACCAAAGTGATTACCAAATTGGGAACCCATAATCCAGTCAGAAGTATCTGATCAACCTGTTAAACTTGGATTTTGAACATATGTGAGTGAAAAACAACAACTTTTAAGTCAAATTTCTGATGGTTGACACATTCTTCTTTAACTTTTTGGTGGAAATTACCATGACAAAATCCCAGCAGCGTTACAGGCAGGGTGTTACAGGCATTAATTCCTTGTGTACAGTACAAAAGAGCAGTAGGGCACCGGTGACTTGCCATTGTTACTGTGCTGTGCTCCGTCTTCCAGGGGCCTCAGTGAATCAAGACAAGGAATGTGTTGCTTTAGAACCTCCCCTCCCCCTGTTCTCTTCTCCCTCCCCCTGGTCCCATGCCCTCTCTGAGTTTCTTTCCTCCACTGCCCTCCCACCCGTCTCTCAGTGTTTGCGAGGCTTTGATCTCCAAAGTCAGTGCAGTTCAGCAGTCGCTAGCCATAACCCTTCCCATTTCCACATCGCCAGCCTGCCCACTCATATGGCCCTTCCACAGCAGGATGCTGTTAAACCTTTAAACTGGGACCCCCTGTCACCACCACCACCACCACCACCACCACCACTAACACCCTGATGTCTGGTTACACACCAATCTATGATAAGTCCACTGCGTGATCAAACTATGTCCATTAAATCTTTCAGGTGGTAAGAGCCATGATACTGCAAACAACCAGAATAATCTTCCTTGGCTTCCTCCGATCGGTTGATAAGGGTTCCATTGTCTTTTATGCAAGGAAAACATACCGGGAAAGGAAAAGTGTGCACTTCAATGAGTGTTTCCTTCCTCTTGACAAAAGACCAACAGATAAAGAAATGGATGTTCCCACTCTCCAATTCCTGAGTGGACGCATTCTGCATTTCCTGTGTGGACCCAACCTCCAATCCCTGTGTGGATGGATGGGACACCAATAAGATGGACAGGACACATTGCCATGACATGGATAGAGTAATATCCTCCTCATAGCTGAGTGGATGGAAGCTGAGAGGGGCCCTGACAGCAGGGAAATGGCCTGAGAGGAAACCAGAGTAAGTGCCTGATCAGCACTCAAGGGTGTTCTTCAAAGGCCACTTGAAGCCCATCTGTCATTGGATATGTCTGGGGTTAGTGCATGTCAAGAGAATGGTCCATACCAGACGAGGTCTTCAAAGCCGTCAACCTCCACAAGACAAAGGCAACTCTCAGGACAACGCTGGCAGCCCATTTCCTCCTCTGGACAGAATAACACACACACAGAGAGAAAAACACGTATTTTAACACGTTCTACATATTTGTTGTCATGAGGAGACAGAGGTTTCTATGATGGTCCATTCCACAGAGAGGGGTTTGGGAGAATGTTATTGCATTATTGCTACTTGATAAACAAATTAACAAGTCAATTGTATTCCTGCCACGTCCTTGCTTGTATGATATAATTGAATGGAAAACAATCAATTACATTATAACAATTGTGGGGGAATTGTATAATGGATTGGCATTTCAAATGGATTTTTCAAGCATCTCTAACACAAGCTCAACCACTCACAACCAATCAACATTCATCCAAAACCGAGCAACCCTACTGACTTCCCAGTGAAACCATAATAATCATCAACATGGAACACATAGCTAGAACTAAAAGAAACCCTCAATAACAACAAGCTATACAAATACACCATCATCTAATTCCCTGTATGAACCCCATCAAGTGGCATGGATAACATGCATTCCTCTCACAAGGCGTTTAATGAACCATTTCACTTCCAACTGGGATATCTGTGACGGTCTGAGACTGCGGCGGTTTGCGATAGATAGAGTGCTGTGTGTCTTTATTCTGTAGTCTGCCATCATATCGTACCTACAAAGTATCACACGCACGGCGTGCCTCAGGACACTTCTCTCTTCAAGCTGCCAGCCCCACTGAAATAATGGCTATCAGCCAGTCTCCTCGGTTGGACGCCCTGTCCACTCTAACAGCTCTTTAGCATCCAGCTGGGCGCCCACGACCTTGAGTTAGCACTGGTCACAGAGGAACATAGAGCAGCATGCCAGCCAGGGATGACATGGCACCGCCCTGCCACGGTCGGGCCACGGCAGCCCCCCACCTCCCTGCTGCTACCCTCTGGGGGAGTGGCAAGGGCAAGCCTGGTGCTGAGGAGATGGACCAAGGCTGGGCTTTTCTTTTTTATTAGTGGATGTGTTAGTTTATCGGTCTTTAATAGCTAAATAAAGTGCGTCGACTGGGGAGGACGGCAGGCCAAAATCCTTGTTGCCTGTCTTGTCATGGGATCGGGAAACTTGAACACTTATGAAGCAGATATTCAAGGATAAGAATAACCCGAAATTGATGGCAGCTTTTGCTGGCACAAGATCTGAAGATTTAATACACCCCTCTTACATGTATTGAACAATCACCGGAGGAATGAATGGAATCAATCAGCCACTTGCTGGACTCATTAGAATGAGCAAAATGAGTGTATCCATAGTGACTATCATCTGCCGACAGTGATGTTATATGAACAGCTAAGAGACCCACCCGTCTTGAAAGTTCCAGTAATGAAAAACCTATGCTAACTTTAATGGCTGCAGAGTTTAATGGCTGTCAAAAGCTCAGGAGGTCTGGTTGAATAAGTGCCAAGCAGCACTCAGAGGAACTGGCAGATTCTGTAACCGCAAATGGAGGCGCAGCTCTGTGCCGTGTAATAGAGTGCTATGCTACTGGAAATAACACTGACTATTTAAGAGAGAGTGCTATTCAACTGCATGGATGATTTTTGGAGGTTTCACATAGGCTAAGCCCCCAATGTCATGTTATGATTCCCGTACACCCAACGGGTGACAGATATAACGCACCGTCTTTAAAAAAAAGAGAAACTATTAATAGCCACTGGTTAATTATGAATATGAGTTAATATGGGATCGGGAGATTACTGTGCAAAAGGGAATTATAGGGTTCTGGTTGGAAATGATTCAAGAGGCTTCCACAGCAAATTCCTTCTACTGCTCACAGTAGTTTTGTTATTTAGAATCAAATTTGAAATGTCTCACTACTTTTTAGGTTACTGTTCATTTAATTTTGGAATTGCATGACAATTATATATAGTAGGGTGATCTTTTGATCATTGGGCACAAGGTGTGTTGGGGTTGTGCTTTCCCCCACAAACTGACTTTGGGGCTAGGATGGACGGTGAGGAGTTGACTCGGCTATGGAAATTACATGGCTCATTAGGGGGTTGACTAAAGGCTTAAAGAACTGCCAGGCTTCAAACGTCTAACTATGCAATAGAACTGCAACTACGGCTTCCAGAAATGTTTTCATTCATTGTACAACAGGGTAACTTGCTATTACACATTCCCAGAATTTTGACTTGCAAAAGAACAGTCTAGAAATGTTGCCACTTTATGATTGGATGAATGTTCCTTCTGAAAGCAATAATTCTATACCCTTCATATGATTTGACATGGCTGGCACAAGAAAATGAAGTGTTGCATGATGCTTTTTCATGCCAAAATGCATCATTTCCAACAGGCACATACTGTAGCTGCAGGCAAAGACTAGAAAAATCAGTGCCAATTAAGGGTGCGTGAGCTAGATAAGAATATCTTCAACAGCACTCTGGCATATCAATATCATATTATGTCCACATTTTTATTCCAAGTTAAATATTTTATTCCATGTGTAAACCTTGGCATGTGCAGGTGTGATGAATATGTTCAAAATATATATATATAAAAAACTGCGCTTCTCACTCTTTTGAATAGTAATTGTGCTGCCCATTCATCTGCTGTTGCTACTATCACAGCAAGCCAAGGACGATGAGCACAGGCAAAGGTCTCTGCAGCTTGTTTCCTCCATAACTGGTGGCTCACTGGAGTTGTCCTTGTGACCGGACAGGATGTCCACTCCTTAACTAAATCATTGAACCAGTGAGTTTTCTCAAAGCCTCTGCATGGTCTTTTAAGCCGTGTTTTGGATGTACTTGTGTCGCTGTTCTGACTCCCCCATGTAAAACAAGCGGGACTTGCTAATAGCACAAGGCACAGCATGCGGACTGTTCACGTGATCCGTCTTTGATGTGACACTAGCCGTCACAGTTAATCACCTACTATCCACCATGCCGGCTCTGTTCCCCTCCATCACACTTACATAAGCACAGTGCACAGTGTGTCATGGGCCAAGGGACTGGGACCGACACACAACACAGCAAGAAAATACTGTGTCAGTGGCCAAAGGACTAGGGCCAACATACAACACAGCAAGAAAATATATTTTTTTGTCTTCGGTTTTCCTCTGTCTAGTATCCTAGTTCACCATAGGACACTATGGATACAGCTGAGGTTCTTTTTTTTAGGATAATGTCAGACAATCATACTATCATAGTGTTGATCATTCTCATTCAATTGCTACACAAGTAGGATCCTAAGCAGCTTTACAACTCCTTATACTCTATCGTACAATTAACCCAAGATTGACTACAATTGTTCATGATCAGATATGAAACACTTGTAAACAGTTCTTTACTCCAGGGGAATGTTATCCTTTGACTGTAGATGTGATTTTGGGGGATGCATGGAGCACTACTCACTACTCTACCCCATAGGGGAACTGGCTCCATATGGATAATATCTATTACCAAACCACTTGCAAGGCCATTTATGTTCATGTTAATTAGACCTTGACCTTGAAGTCAAATTCACTTTGGGGAATTCTACAAATGAAAAGCAGTGCATAATGGTTAGCAAAGACTCTCACTCAGCAGAAATTGACAAATTGACAGAAATTGACAAATTGACAGAAATTGACAATACAATTATTCTAAATACTAAACTTTGGCTGGGCAGATCACTTTTGTTTTGTCATAAACCGCTTTATGTCAAAAATAGTTTTCCTAAAACAACACTGGCCTATATTTTACATTTTTCACAGAAAGAGCGAACAGAAAAAGCACAATTTGTGCTTAAACTGACATTTTAAGTGGTGTTATTTCTGACATTCGGAACAATACCACTTGCATGTTCTTATTCCATTAGTTGAGTGCAACAAATTGTGGATAATGGGGAAACAAAAACAATCCTTTCTAACTATACCACAGTGGAAAATGGTGATCTCTCCCCAATGAATTGTTTTTTTTGTTATTGCATTACATATGTGAGCAGAAGTGTGTCTACAATCCATCCTGAGTGCACAGCTGTTGACTTTTTAAATGGCGGATCTTAAATATGATAGTTATTTGGTGAGAGCTACATAAAGGGATTGCAAAGGACAATGGCGGGTAGGCAGGCAGGCAGACAGCAGGGACAGAAGAATCCCAAGAGGGAGAGACCACTTACCAGGCCTGGAGGGAGGGGGGGCTGGGGGAGAATGGACTGGAGGGGAGGAGGGGGAGAGGGGAGAAGGGGCTGGAGGGGAGAAGGGGGGGCAGAGTTGGCCAGGCTGAGTTTGGATGCCAGTCTGCCACCGCAATTTATTTGACCGTAGGCTTACTTTGAAAATACACAGAGGATTATCTACAGATGCTCTAATTGTGAGTTGGCTCTTGGCTGACCGACCCTGTTTAGCCACGTTTTTACTACAGACTGTGTTTTATCAGGGTAGGTTTGTACAGTAGCTGTAACCTATCATCATTGAATGTTGGGATATAAATAAATAGATAAACATAAGATCCTTGATAACGTCATCAATGTAATGACTAGTCAGATCAAGATGGAGTAACAGTAATCTGATGCACAACACTATGCCATGCATAATTCAACAGAACCAATGTATCTGTATCACATCAACTCTCACGTGTGGACAGATGTGAGTAAAAGTGCTTCATCTCTTTGTTAAAACCCAGGCAATACCGCTTTAAGTGGTGCCACATCTCCCCATGACGGTGGGTGAGACAACGTGGGTTGGGAAAAAAAAGCAACAACATTGATTTTAAATAATGTTCTCTCTGACTCATCCGTGGAAGTGCATTTATCAAAGCCATTCACAGCACGGCTGATGTTAACTCTGCAATTTGACTCCCGGGTCAATAGTAGCACTTGAATATAGATTGCGTTACTGCTCAAATTACATTTCTGAAGACTGTTTCCTGTTCAAGAACAAAAGGTATGATGAAAATAACAGGGGTATGTAAAACAGTGTGAATATGAGGCCAGGTAAGGTCAATCGATCTGTGGCCTAGAGGCAGTGTTTCCCAACTCTGGTCCTCGAGTACCCCCAAAGTACATATTTGTGTTGTGGCCCGGACAAGTACACCTGATTCTACGTGTCAACTAATCATCAAGCCCTTGACAAGTTGATTCAGGGGTTTTTGTCAGCAGCTACAACAAATACAGTATGTGTGCTGTTGGGGGGTACTCGAGGACCGGAGTTGGGAAACATAGACCTAGAAAGTGGTTTTGTCCCTGTATAGATTGAGTACAGTGTTACCCACTATCGACCAGCATTGATGGCTAGAGGGGGGTGGGAGGGGGAATGGACCCATGGACTTGTAAAGTAGGACACCCATAATGCAGCAGTAGTTTGGGTCTGAGAGAATGAGGACAGTGAATGTTATTTTTCACTGACTTCCCTCTACCCTGTCTTTCATCATGGGAATTGTAAATACCACTGGGTTCTGTAAATGGAATGTTAAAATGAGAGGGTGATAGAGCTGTCTCGGTACAAGTCTCCTAAATTGTGGAGTTCTCCACCCAGATGACATAAAAAATTCAAAATCTGTGTCTAATGGATGGACATGTAGTATGCTGTATGATCACATGACTGGAGCTTGGTAAGCCAGCGAGGGGCAGTGAAAGTGGCTCTGTGGCTTTATGTTCTGTGCCATCACATCCCATCCCATGTCTCATAGATCTGCAGAAGGCAAAGAGCACCACTAAGGTCGAACAAACTAAAGTCCGAAGCAGTTATGAATAAATGAGATGTACAAAACACTAAACATTTGCAGGTTTTAATAATATTTTGTATATACAGTACAGTCAGGTCCAAAACTATTGGCACCTTTGATAAAGATGAGTATAGAAATGAGAAAATTATATTATTCAGAGAAAGAGATATTGTTTAACAAGTATAACAAAAAAATAACAAAAAAAGGGGGACAGAGATATTGGCACCCCTGTAAGCTCAGACGAAGGATATCAAGGATCTGGAAAGATTCTGTATGCAGGAATAGTCTAAGATCCCTCCCAATGCGTTCCCCCGACCTCATAAAACATTTTAGAAAAATGCTCAGTGCCGTTATTCTCTCAAGGTGAGAGATATCTCTCAAGGTATTGAAAACAGGGGTGCCAATCATTTTGACCCATATCTATTTTTAGAAGTTTGTATTACTTTTTAAACCACATCTTTTTCTCTGAGCAATTGTAGTAGTATAAAATAACATTTTATTTGTTTTATAGTTTTTGCATACAATATAGCTCACTATTTGTACTATTTCTTTATTTTGGCTCATCTTTATCAAGGAATCCAATAATTGGAGACTTTTATTTTGTATTTTTTATTGAACCATTATTTAACTAGGCAAGTCATTTAAAAACAAATTCTTATTCACAATGATGGTCTACACAACAATAATGAGAAAATTTGTGTTAGATATATATCAAACTAGACATTACACAAGATCAGTTGAACTCTCTACTAAAAAATAGTAATAGATTGCATACAGCACTATTTATCCTTTTCGGAGCGGCTGCGAGACGGATTCTCTGGACGTTTCTTCCCAATAGCTAAACAACCACACCTTCCATGCAGGTGCTACTCTGTTTCCAATGGATGATGTGCAGTGTATCAAATTGTGCAATGTTGCATGATCATTGTGTGAAATAACAGTTGTATGCCATTAATGGTTAAAATGCAGATTGTTTTACCCCAATGCGATGTGTAGACAGGGCTAGGCTACATGTTATGCTGTCATGTAGTCTGTCATTGTAAGGGTTTGACAGGGTGTAAGGGTGAAGGAGAAGTGGACCAAAATGTAGCGTGGTGGTTATTCATGTTCTTTAATAAAGGAACTAGACATGAAATAACTAACAAAACAATAAACGTGTGAAAACCTAAACAGTCCTATCTGGTGCAAACACAGAGACAGGAACAATCATCCACAAACACACAGTGAAACCGAGGCTACCTAAGTATGATTCTCAATCAGAGACAACTAATGACACCTGCCTCTGATTGAGAACCATACTAGGCCGAAACATAGAAATACCCCAAAACATAGAAAAACAAACATCGACTGCCCACCCAACTCACGCCCTGACCATACTAACATAAATACAAAACAAAGGAAATAAAGGTCAGAACGTGACAGTCATGTAGGCTAAATGCGTTTGGTTTCACCCCACATTATCACGTTTGAGGTATGATTGTCACGAACCGGCTCAAAGCCCATAACAAAAAGGGAGCCAACACTGAGATAAGAGAGATTTAATAACTGAAGTAATGTACTGTACATACAATAAGCAATGGTGTATGTAGTCAGTAGTCAGTAGTGTAAGTGAGTGGTTGCGTGCATAGATGTGATCATGAGAGGTGTTGAAAGGTGCGAAAGCAAACAAACAAATTTGACACAAAAATGCCACAACCAAAATCAAACAGTGTGTTTGCATGGAGAAAGTCTCCTCATTGAATGGGGAAGAGGTGTATTTATCCCGGGACACACCCGGGCCCAGGTGTGTTCCATTTCGCTGACTACCCTCCCTGCTCTGCCCACCGACACCCTAATAAGGAAAACAAGAGAAAAGTGAAAGAATGCGGCAAACAGAGTGGGAGGGTCGTCACATGACCCAGATGTAGACAGAGTTGAAGAAACAAAAGTGTATTCCTAACAGAGGCATGCAAAGGATAGGTCAAGGCAGGTAAGGGTCAAAATCCAGTAAGGGCATAAAGGGACCAGAACGGCAGGCAGTCTCAGGGTCGGGTCACGACAGGCAGGGGGAAAAAAATCCAGTTACTGTAGGTGGGGTAAGGTGCAAAAATGGCAGGTAGGCTCAGGGTCAGGGCAGGCAGAATGATCAAGACTGGTAAAGACTAGAACAGGAAAACAGGCAGGAGCAGGGAAACAAATGCTGGTAGGTTTTACCTGGAGTGGGTTTAGACAATTACAAAGACAGGGGAAACAGATCAGGGTGTGACAGTACCCCCTCCCTCTCGGGGCGCCACCTGGCGCATACCTGGTTAACCATGGTTTCGGCATTGGAAATCCACAATAAGGCCTGGGTCCAGGATGTCCCTGGCGGGGACCTAGCACCTCTCCTCCGGGCCATAACCCTCCCAGTCAACCAGGTACTGAAACCCCCTGCCCCGAGGTTGAACCTTCAGGAGACGCCTCACAGTGTATGCCGGTGGATGTCGATGAGACGGGGAAGAGGGGTGGGCCTGGAAACAGGAGACAAAGGGCTGTGAGACATGGGTTTACTCTGGACACATGAAAGGTGAGATGTATACGAAGGGCACGGGGTAATAGCAGAGGGGATAATTTTGTAGATGTGAAACAGGCCTATAAACCGGGGGGAGAATTTGTGCGATTCCACCCGGAAGGGCAGATCCCCGGTGAATAGCCATACCTTATGCCTGAGACGATACCGGGGAGTCGGGGTCCGGTGGCGATCAACTGACGTCGATACCTGGCGGTGGTCTTGAAGAGGGCCAACTGGGCTCTCCTCCAGGTACGACGACAGCGGCGGACCAACATCTGGGCAGAAGTTATGCTGACCTCTTCTTCCTGATAACCCAGGAAACACTCAAATGGCGATAGGCCCGTGGCAGAGCAGGGAAGGGTGTTGTGGGCATATTCCACCCACACAAGCTGCTGGCTCCATGTGGTGGGGTTGGCGGAGACCAGCCAGTAGTCTTGAGGTCCTGGTTGGCTCGCTCCGACTTGCTATTGTACTGGGTGTGGAACCTGGAGGACAGGCTGGCCGATGGCCCAAGGAGGGTACAGATAGCCTTCCAGAACCAGGACAAGAACTGAGGACACCGGTCGGAGACCATGTCCATGGGCAGTCCATAGATCCGGAAGACGTGCTACACCATGAGCTGGGCCGTCTCCTTGGCAGAGGGTAGCTTGGGGAGAGGAATTAAGTGAACGGATTTGGAAAAGTGATCCACAGTTAGGTTGGTGGGGTTGCTATCAGACGGAGGAAGACCCGTGGCAAAGTCCAGGGAAATGTGAAACCAGGGATGGTTAGGGACAGGCAGAGGTTGGAGGACACCAGCCGGAGTTTGCCGAAGACTCTTGTTTTGTGCACAAATCGTGCAAGCGGTGATGAATGCGGAGACGTCAGGAATATTTGTAGGCCACCAAAAGTGTTGTCGCACAAAAGCCAGAGTCCAACGGGACCGCAGAGCGGACCGCGTCAGGCACGGTGCGGAGATATTCCAGGATCTTGTGGTCGGTCCAAATGATGAATGGATGTTCTTCCCCCTCCAGACAGTGCCTCCACTCCTTCAACGCCATCTTCACTGCTAGCAGCTCACGGTTCCCCACATTGTAGTTCCTCTCCATGGCTTTGAGGTGGTTGGAGAAAAAAGCATAGGGATGCAACTTGAGGTCCAGGGCAGACCCCTGGTACAAGACAGCCCCCATTCCAACATTGTAAGCATCGGCTTCCACCACGAACTGGTGAGACAGGTCAGGATGAACCACCACGTGAACGGAACCTTTGGAGAGGTGAGTGCAGACAGGGAGAAGCCAGGGTGCTGTAGCCCCGGATAAAGCGGAAATAAAAGCTGGCAAAGCCCAGGAACTGTTGCAACTGGACTCTGGACGTGGGCTGGGGCCAATCCATCACCGCTCTCACCTTCCCGGGATCCATCTGTACGCTGCCTGCAGCAATGATGTACCCCAGAAAGAGGATGTTGGAGAGATGGAATTCGCATTTTACAAAAAGCTCGTACTCCAGCATGTATTGGAGAAACTATCAGACGTGGAGCACGTGTTCCTGGGTAGAGCGGGAGAAGACAAGGATGTTATTGATGTAGATGAAGACGAACCTGTTCAACATGTCACGGAGAACATCATTAACCAGAGCCTGGAAATCAGCAGGGGCGTTGATAAGGTCAAAGGGCATGACCAGGAACTCGTAGTGGCCACTGGCCATGTTGAAGGACGTCTTCCACTCATCCCCCTTCCGTATCCGCACAGGTGGTAGGTTTTCCGTAGGTCCAGCTTGGAGAACACGGTGGCCCCCTGGAGCAGCTCAAAGGCCAAGGAGATGAGATAGCATTTCTTCATCGTGATGACGTTAGACCTCAGTCGTCGATGCATGGATGCAGGGTTCTGTCTTTCGTCTCCACAAAGAAGAACTCTGCAGCGGTGGAGGAGGCAGAAGGACGGATTAACCCGAAAGAGAGTACAGTCGTTCCCGTGGCAGAGTGATGCCTGGGAGAAGATCAATCCCGCAGTCATATGGTCAGTGAGGGGACAGCGAAGTGGCCCGGGCCTTACTGAACACCTCCCGGAGGTCCTGGTACCTCAGAAAGACTTCTCGGATCAGGCTGTGCTGACTTCAGGTAGTGGGCGTGGCAGAATGGGCTCCAGCCAATGATGGCACCGGCAGACCAGTCAATGAGGGGTTTGTGACGCTGGAGCCAGGAGAACAAAAACACCATGGGAACCTGAGGAGACTGAATGAGCAGGAACTGGATCGTCTCGCTGTGGTTCCCTGACACGTGTAGGTTGATGGGGGTGGTATTGTGGGTGATCCGGCCAATAGAGCGCCCGACCAGTGCTCTAACATCCATGGGAATGGAGAGGGGCTGAATGGGGATATCCAGCTCGGAAGCCAGGGTAGTGTGCATAAAGCTCTCATCAGCCCCAGTGTCAATGAGCACCCGGAGAAATGTTGACCGGTTCCCCAAAAGCGACATGGTAATGCGAAAAGGAATGCGAGTAAGGGGAGAGGAAAAGTTCTTCGTATTGCCCACCAGAGTATTCACTACTACCGATGAGCCTGGTCTGTTAGTGTACAGGTGGAGTCGAAATTACCAGTAGTCCCGCAATACAGGCAACACTTAGTGTGAAGCCTGTATAGCCGTTCAGCAGGAGACAGTCTAACTCTGCCTAGTTGCATGGGCTCGGGAAGAGGTGAATCGTCAGTCTTCGGAGGCTCTCGTGGGAACTCAGGTATTCTCGGGTTCTCTCAGCAACGGAGCCATCGCTAACATCCGGGATACCCCGGAGGCAAATTGGAATCGACTCTTCTCTCCTTCCTTCCTGTAGTTGTTCATTGAGATCCATCGGTAGTTCCCGGGCTGCAAGCTCGTCCTTAACTTCCTATGATACTCCGTGTAGGAACATGTCGAACAGCGCTTCAGGGTTCCAACTACTCTCAGCCTAAAATGTGCGGAAATCCACAGTGTAGTCTGCCACACTACGAAAGTCCTTGCGTAGCTGGAACTGCTTGCAAGTAGCCTCTCACCCCGACAACAGAGAATCAAACACTTTCCGAACTTCCCCCACGAACACCTCCAGTCTCAGGCAAATGGCAGATTGTTGCTCCCACACCGCCGTGGCCCAGGCGAGTGCCCTCCCTGACATCAGCATAATAATGTACGCTATCCTCAAGCGGTCTGAGGGGAATGAAGAAAGTTGCAGCTCGAAAATGAGGGAGCACTTGGAGAGAAAATCCCGGCATGTTCCGGGAATCTCCATCGTAACGCTCCGGAAGATGTGAGCGGGGTTCTCGGGACACTGGGGTGACCGGGGAGGCGGTGCTGCTAATAGCCGAGTAAATGAGGGGCTGGAAGGTTAGCGTCGTAGTAGGCTGCCTGAGAGACAAGCCACAGAATTGCTCCAGCAAAGTGTTCAATGCATGGTCATGGCATTCGGCCAAGGTCTGGAACCCTTCCATACCCCTCAAAGCAACTCCTCGTGCCTATCAATGGTGGCTCCTTGGGAGGAGATGGCGTTGCGGAGTTGGTCCGAAGCCGCTGGGTCAGTGATGGCCAGTTCGTACTATCACGTTTGAGGAATGACCCAAATGCAGACAGAGTTGAGGGGGCAGGCAAACGACAGGTCAAGGCAGGCAGGGGTCAATAATCCAGTGAGGGCATAAAGGGACCCGATCGGCAGGCAGTCTCAGGATCAGGACAGGCAGGGATAAAAAATCCAGTTACGTGGGGTAAGGTACAAAAACGACAGGTAGGCTCAGGGCAGGCAGAACGGTCAAAACCGGGAAAAACTATAAAACAGGAACAGGAAAACAGGCAGGAGCTGGTAGATTTTATGAACAAAACAAACTGGCTAAAAACAAACAGAGAACACAGGTATAAATACACAGGGGATAATGGGGAAGATGGGCAACACCTGAAGGGGGGTGGAAAACAGATCAGGGTGTGACACACATTTCTAATTTGGATATTGCATCAAATCTTGTCTGCATCCTCAGTCACACCAGACAGGTGTGGCTACATGTTGATCCTGTCATCCAAAGTGTGCCTACAAATTTGTGCATGAAGAAAGACATGCGCAATGGTTGTTTAGCTCTGGGGAAGAGAAGACCTCCCTTATACCCAAAATAATCATTAAAACATAAATTGGATAGCAGAGAACATCCTTACTGTTTACTCTCACTTCTTGGACAGACCAGAGCCTTAGATATGCCATTTTAGAAACTGCTCTTCATCCTGTAAGCATTACATTGCAATGCAGGAATTTTTATCACGCACAGGGCTGTGGGCCAGAAGGTTGTGGGTTCATAGACCACCACAGACAAGAGTAGGGGTGGAAAGATCTCCTTTATCGTAAAAATATTGCACAAATCTCTCATCGTATTTGCAGGTGTGAGAAAAAATAACCTTTTATAATCATTTCATACAAATGTAACAATTCTACGTCATTTTACATATTAGCGTAATCTTTTTTTAATATCAAACAAATTACCCAAAACTACATGCTAAGAATGGACAGAGAGATAGTGTTCATCTTATCATGTTTCTCCAATGCCAGATCATTGTGACTTGTTTGCAACGAAACCGTCCCTGTTTCGAGACAACATTAGACATGGTACATAGGCCTACTGTACCTTCCCACCCCAGGCAGTAGGAATACGACGCAGAAAAATGTAAGCTTTAACAACTGGCTACTCTTCTTCCATGGTTTAACTCAACGAGAGAAGGTCACAAGTGTTTCCCTAAAAGCTGTCTGGGTTTAAACATTATATTGTACGGAAAGTTAATATTTTAATCAATTGATAGTGACAGAATTAGATTACTTCCCAAGCAAGGTCCTTTTTTTTGTTGTCTCCACGGCTATAGAAATTTGTAGCTCAGCCTCTGAATGTTTTATTTTCTTCAAAATCCTAAATTAACAATGTGTAGGCCTTTTATAAAAGGTAGGCCAATGACATACCCCCTCAATTTCGAGTCCTGGTTTTAACTTAACAGCCCTTCACTGACAGAGGTTGACTATTTAAAGAGTGCATGGTTGGTGGAGGAATTGGCCGACAAATCTATGTACAGTATATAGCAGCCTATACACTAATTTCATCTGCCAAACAGGTAGGCCTACCTGTTATTTCTTAAATAGGAAGAAATAGGCTCCAAAACAAAACCTCTTGTTGTTAGTAAAGTGTAATTAAAATGAAGACGGTTGAAATGAATTATACCTACTTGAAATTGCCTTCTTTCAGCAGCATGAGCTATCCATTTCCGATCAATTGTACCGCAACTGCTGCTTCAAGTTTTAGCACCACAATGTAAGTTACTCAAATCTGGCTTATTGTGAGGTCAATAATTCTGATAAATACATCATGGACCAGAAACATGGTGTTTTTATTCTCTCCTTCTCAAACTGAATAGAACATAGGCTAAAGGCATGTCCGTGTGCAAGAAATTTCATTTTTTTAAACTAAATTATTTTTGAAAGAATTCTTTGACTATCCTCCTAAACTGCCACTGTAGGCCTACACAGCACAGCATTGGTTAGGCAGCATAAAAATGGTTTTGATCAGCAAGAGCAGAGCAGGCCCGGGCTCAGGGTTGGAATATCCATTTCAGTATGTAATGTAGCCTAGTTTTATTTACACCATCCCAGCAGCTGTCTTAGAATTATAACTTTGCTCTGTACTTCTCTGAGCATGCACTTCATAGTCTATAACCTATAGGGTATGAGTCATTAATAGCCTACAGGCACACTTGATATTGCGCAACCCACAGAGAATCAGAGATAAGGGCCTGCATCAGGCACACATCAATATATAGCCTAATAACTCATTCTAAAACAGTAAGAAATATTGATATGTCAACAATTACAAATTACGTGACCTTCCCCTGGACTAGATTTTAAACCCTCACCTTGACTAAAATTTAAAAAGCATGACCCTCCCCCATTTCCCTCTATGTCCCAATTCTGTAAATTATTGATGTACAAAGTTTCTGTAGATTGTTCTAAAACCATTATTTGGTCAACAGTAATACCCTATGCATTATGTTTATTCCTTCTATGAAAGTATCTGCCTGTCCCTGTTTCGCTATCAGCTGCCGTGTGAGCGAGCCAGTCTCACCTCCTCTCCCCACTGTGCCAATGTAGGAAGGATTATGCATTCTGAAAAGCACAAGCATATGTCCTTTGGTCAAAATGCAATTTCGAGAAAAATACAGTTTTCAAAACAACTACTGTTGTTCTAGTCACAGAGCTATTTCCCACCTTTATTTCAAATCGCTCTGCCATTTCTTAGTTTCTAAAATTATAAAAGTTTGCTCAATTCCAGTTTATCTGACAAAACAAGCAATGTAGAGAATCATTGTACCATCTAAACCACTGTAAAACATATTTTCAATAACCAGAAATATTGTATTGTATTTTCAGCTGTTTGAAGCTGGTGTAAAAAAACAAAAGTAAAAGACACAAAAACTACAATTAAATTCGGGAAGCATAGAAATACGGGAAGCATAGAAACTTAGACTTGCTTTCAGTGAGAATGACAGATCTATAACTCACAATTCTATTTTAATTTGGTCGGGTAGCCCAAAAATGTTACTTATTGCCTCTTTAATATTGAGTTCATGGCACCACTTCAAATCCAGAGAAGGCTGTGATATGATTTTAATGTCTCGGCGCAGTGGAGCAGTGCAATTTGCAGTGAATAGGCCTAAATCAAGTAGGCCTATTCAAGGCCTAGCGCTGGAAAGTTTTTGTAGGACATTAGTGTGAGGATCGACGCTGGTGACGAGAAGCAGGTACAGGGAGAACATTAAATTAACGAGGGCCATGAAACATAACAAGAACAGCATCTGCACAGGGGAAAAATTACGACATCAATGCGGACACAGGGAATGAACTGAGGAACAGACAGATATAGAGGGGGTAACCAACAAAGTAATGGAGTCCAAGTGAGTCCAACATTGCGCAGCTGCACGTAATGATGGTGAAAGGTGTGCATAATGAAGGGCAGCCTGGTGCCCTCGAGCGCCGGAGAGGGGGAGAGGGAGCAGGCTTGAATATTAATTTGATAACCATCGTATCGAAGTAAACTTGGAGTCACGCGATGACATGGTGTTTGGTCCTCCTACTACGACTCGGGAAACAATGCAGTTCTTTAGGCTACAGATGAAATAAGTTATGATGAACTTCACAGGGTGGTGCATGGTATGAACTCGATGCTCCTTTCCATTTGTTGAGGTTCTTATTCTGATGACATGATGATCAATGCTTGACAAATACAAACATTCTCGTTCTTATCCATAACAATGTCATGTATT
This sequence comes from Oncorhynchus gorbuscha, assembly GCF_021184085.1. NCBI lineage: Eukaryota > Metazoa > Chordata > Actinopteri > Salmoniformes > Salmonidae > Oncorhynchus > Oncorhynchus gorbuscha. Next base: position 22,482,870 of record NC_060194.1, read on the forward strand.
GTAGACTAACCTACCTGCTGAACCTAGAGATGATAGATATGGCCGCTCTGTTTCTAGCTCCTAAGAAACTTTGCAGTATTTCATTTTTTTGTATGTTATTTCTCACATTATTAGCGTTATTATATACAGCCGGAAATAACTTTTGGATATCAGAGCAGTGGTAACTTCCCAGTATTTTGACCAGTTATACGACTTTCCTGAATTGGATCCTTCGTTCGTACCCTCCAAGGCGATTTAACTTATCCCAGAGGCTGCTCCGAGTATATTACTCGTTAATGTTCAGTCCATGGACAATAAAGTATACAAGCTCAGGGTGAGGATCTCCTTTCAGAGAGACATCAGGCACTGTAACATAATCTGTTTCATGGAAACATGCCTCTCTCCGGATATACTGTCCAAGTCCATACAGCCAGCTGGGTTCTCAGTACATCTTGCAGATAGGAATAAAGAACTCTCTGGGAAGAAGAAAGATGAAGGTGAATGTTTCATGATTAACTGTGATTGTGGTAACATACAGGAACTTAAGTCCTTTTGTTTACCCGACCTCGAATACTTCGTAGTTAAATGCCCGACCACATTCCCTCCCGAGAGAATTCTCTTCTGTCATCGTCACAGCCATGTATATTCCCCCTCAAGCCGATACCACGACAACTCGCAGGAAACCACACTGGACTTTGTGCAAACTGGAAACCTCCTATCCGGAGTCCGCATTTATTGTAGCTGGGGACTTTAACCTTCAGAGCATGCCCAGACCAGCTGGCTGGAGTGTTTACGGACATAATCTCTTCCTAACCCCAGTCTGCTTTCCCAGCTTCCTTCAAGATGTCCACCATTGTTCCTGTACACAAGAAAGCGGCGGTAGCTGAACTGAATGACTATCGACCCATAGTACTTACTTCTGTCGTCATGAAGTGCATTGAGAGGCTAGTTAAGGATCATATCACCTCCACATTACCTGACACACTAGGTCCACTGCAATTTGCATACCGCCCCAATAGATCCACGGATGATGCAATCGCCATCGCACTGCACACTGCCCTATCCCATTTGGACAAGAGTAGCACCTATGTAAGAATGCTGTTCATTGACTACAGCTCAGACTTCACAATACCAGAGTACCCTCCAAGCTCATCAATAAGCTCGGGGCCCTAGGTTAAAACCCCGCACTCTACGTATTCCTCAGATAAACAACATATTCCGTCCACATACTGTACAAACGTATATATATATATATATATATATATATATATATATATATATATATATATATATATATATATATATATATACACACAGTTGAGGTCGGAACTTATGTTGGAGTCATTAATAAAACTCATTTTTAAACCACTCAACAGATTTCTTGTAATGAACTATCGTTTCGGCAAGTCAGTTAGGACAGTTACAGTTGAAGTCAGAAGTTTACATACACCTTAGCCAAATATATTTAAACTTAGTTTTTCACAATTCCTGACATTTAATCCTAGTAAAAATTCCCTGTTTTAGGTTAGGGTTAGGGTTAGGGTTAGTGGGTCAGAAGTTTACATACTCTCAGTTATTATTTGGTAGCATTGCCTTTAAATTGTTTAACATGGGTCAAACATTTTGTGTAGTCTTCCACAAACTTCCCACAATAAGTTGGCTGAATTTTGGCCCATTCCTCCTGACAGAGCTGTTTGTAGGCCTCCTTTCTCACACACGCCTTTTCACTTCTGCCCACAAATGTTCTATAGGGTTGAGGTCAGGGCTTTGTGATGGCCACTCCAATACCTTGACTTTGTTGTCTTTAAGCTATTTTGCTGCAACTTTGGAAGTATGCTTGGGGTCATTGTCCATTTGGAAGAACCATTTGCGACCAAGCCTTAACTTCCAAACTAATGTGTTGAGATGTTGCTTCAATATATCTTAATATTTCTATATTTCTTAATTCCATTCTTTTACTTTTAGATGTGTGTTTATTGTTGTGTATTGTTAGATAGCACTGCACTGTTGGAGCTGGGCTCACAAGCATTTCACTACACTCGCAATAACAGCTGCTGAATACAGTGTGTATGCGACCAATAACATTAGACTTGATTTGATCCACACTGTATCTGCAAGCAGTTGGCTAGAGCCCACGTCCCAAGACCAGACTAGGCCATTTGTTATTTAACGCAGTTTTTGTGATAAAACTATTGGTCGAGTTGAAAATGCAAGGGAAACACATTGAACATGACATTTTTATTTGAACTGAAGGTCGACCTGGCCGAAAATACTGTATCTTAAATGGTTATTATAGGTTGCTTTGTTCACAATATGTTACATATTTATTTATGCAGCAGCGTAAAATCTCAGTAATATACATGATCTTCCCATAACGGTTGAGAAACAGCCTAAATGCACAGTAGTCATGTAGTGACACACAAATGTTGTTTTTTGGTATGTCAGGTAATGTTCCTATACAGTATAATCTTTAGTTTCTCCTTGAACGTGCAGTTGAACCTTTATTTCCAAGTTTCTAAATCCTTATACCCCATTGCTGTCAATCACATTTTATATTTCTCTCCATCTTGACAATCTTTAATTGTTTATTCTCTTGTGGTAGAAAGTCCCTGATGAACTAATACCGACCGGTTTGGTTGTTTATGATTTTCTCTCTCTCTTGAACATACTAAGTAAACATAAATGGTACCGTAGATTTATCATGATCCACACAAACTGTGAGATAATGAGCAATATTAGTTCCGGTGCTTTGGACCAATCACCTTTTCGCGGGTGTTAGCATCTTTTGAATCTCTTGGCTTATCACAAATGGACCCAGAACCTGATTGAGATTCTGACAAATAATGCAAGACTTTAGTTCTGGGTTAACCAAGATAATATAATTCTAAAGTTGAATGGGTCCCACAACCATCACATGACTCACATTATACTTCATTCTTGCTTACGTTTTGAGGAACTAGTGTAATTGGATAAAAGTGTTTTCTAACATTGTCATGCAGGTGAAAGAGGACCCAAAAGCGACTTAACAGAAACAGAGTTTATTTAAATCCAAAACAGGGAATAACAAAAATCCTCTAGTCTGTAGAGGGGAATAACTAGAGAAGCGGCCACAGACTGCAGGTCGCTTCGGGTAGGCGCAGGCCGTAGTTGATAGAGCCACCTGCTCACACGCAGCATCTGATGAAGGCAAAAAACACGACAGGACAGGGCGAAACGCAATCACAGCATGGTGAATACAAAACAAGGAACCGACGGGACAGGAACGGATCACAAAGGAATAAATAGGGACTCTAATCAGGGGAAAGGATCGGGAACAGGTGTGGGAAGACTAAATGATGATTAGGGGAATAGGAACAGCTGGGAGCAGGAACGGAACGATAGAGAGAAGAGAGAGCGAGAGAGTGAGAGAGGGAGGGGGAGAGAGAGGGATAGAAGGAGGGAAAGAACCAAATAAGACCAGCAGAGGGAAACGAATAGCATGGGGAGCACAGGGACAAGACATGATAATAAATGACAAACATGACAGTACCCCCCACTCACCGAGCGCCTCCTGGCGCACTCGAGGAGGAATCCTGGCGGCAACGGAGGAAATCATCGATGAGTGAACGGTCCAGCACGTCCCGAGACGGAACCCAACTCCTCTCCTCAGGACCGTAACCCTCCCAATCCACTAGGTATTGGTGACCCCGTCCCCGAGAACGCATGTCCATGATCTTATGTACCTTGTAAATAGGTGCGCTCTCGACAAGGACGGGAGGGGGGAGGGAAGACGAACGGGGGTGCGAAGAAAGGGCTTAACACAGGAGACATGGAAGACAGGATGGACGCGACGAAGATGTCGCGGAAGAAGCAGTCGCACAGCGACAGGATTGACGACCTGGGAGACACGGAACGGACCAATGAACCGCGGAGTCAACTTACGAGAAGCTGTCGTAAGAGGAAGGTTGCGAGTGGAAAGCCACACTCTCTGGCCGCAACAATACCTTGGACTCTTAATCCTGCGTTTATTGGCGGCTCTCACCGTCTGTGCCCTGTAACGGCAAAGTGCAGACCTCACCCTCCTCCAGGTGCGCTCACAACGTTGGACAAACGCTTGAGCGGAGGGAACGCTGGACTCGGCAAGCTGGGATGAGAACAGAGGAGGCTGGTAACCCAGACTACTCTGAAACGGAGATAACCCGGTAGCAGACGAAGGAAGCGAATTGTGAGCGTATTCTGCCCAGGGGAGCTGTTCTGCCCAAGACGCAGGGTTTCTGAAAGAAAGGCTGCGTAGTATGCGACCAATCGTCTGATTGGCCCTCTCTGCTTGACCGTTAGACTGGGGATGAAACCCGGAAGAGAGACTGACGGACGCACCAATCAAACGACAGAACTCCCTCCAAAACTGTGACGTGAATTGCGGGCCTCTGTCTGAAACGGCGTCTAACGGGAGGCCATGAATTCTGAATACATTCTCAATAATGATTTGTGCCGTCTCCTTAGCGGAAGGAAGTTTAGCGAGGGGAATGAAATGTGCCGCCTTAGAGAACCTATCGACAACCGTCAGAATCACAGTCTTCCCCGCAGACAAAGGCAGACCGGTAATGAAGTCTAAGGCAATGTGAGACCATGGTCGAGAAGGAATGGGGAGCGGTCTGAGACGACCGGCAGGAGGAGAGTTACCCGACTTAGTCTGCGCGCAGTCCGAACAAGCAGCCACGAAACGGCGCGTGTCACGCTCCTGAGTTGGCCACCAAAAGCGCTGGCGAATAGACGCAAGAGTGCCTCGAACACCGGGATGACCCGCTAACTTGGCAGAGTGAGCCCACTGAAGAACAGCCAGACGAGTGGAAACAGGAACGAAAAGGAGGTTACTAGGACAAGCGCGGCGACGCAGTGTGCGTGAGTGCTTGCTTAACCTGTCTTTCAATTCCCCAGACTGTTAACCCGACAACACGCCCATAAGGAAGAATCCCCTCGGGATCAGTAGAAGCCACAGAAGAACTAAACAGACGGGATAAGGCATCAGGCTTGGTGTTCTTGCTACCCGGACGGTAAGAAATCACAAACTCGAAACGAGCGAAAAACAACGCCCAACGAGCTTGACGGGCATTAAGTCGTTTGGCAGAACGGATGTACTCAAGGTTCTTATGGTCTGTCCAAACGACAAAAGGAACGGTCGCCCCCTCCAACCACTGTCGCCATTCGCCTAGGGCTAAGCGGATGGCGAGCAGTTCACGGTTACCCACATCATAGTTGCGCTCAGATGGCGACAGGCGATGAGAAAAATAAGCGCAAGGATGAACCTTATCGTCAGACTGGAAGCGCTGGGATAGAATGGCTCCCACGCCTACCTCTGAAGCGTCAACCTCGACAATGAATTGTCTAGTGACGTCAGGAGTAACGAGGATAGGAGCGGACGTAAAACGTTCTTTTAGAAGATCAAAAGCTCCCTGGGCGGAACCGGACCACTTAAAACACGTCTTGACAGAAGTAAGAGCTGTGAGAGGGGCAGCAACTTGACCGAAATTACGAATGAAACGCCGATAGAAATTAGCGAAACCTAAAAAGCGCTGCAACTCGACACGTGACCTTGGAACGGGCCAATCACTGACAGCTTGGACCTTAGCGGAATCCATCTGAATGCCTTCAGCGGAAATAACGGAACCGAGAAAAGTAACGGAGGAGACATGAAAAGAGCACTTCTCAGCCTTTACGTAGAGACAATTCTCTAAAAGGCGCTGTAGAACACGTCGAACGTGCTGAACATGAATCTCGAGTGACGGAGAAAAAATCAGGATATCGTCAAGATAGACAAAAACAAAAATGTTCAGCATGTCTCTCAGAACATCATTAACTAATGCCTGAAAAACAGCTGGCGCATTGGCGAGACCGAACGGCAGAACCCGGTACTCAAAATGCCCTAACGGAGTGTTAAACGCCGTTTTCCACTCGTCCCCCTCTCTGATGCGCACGAGATGGTAAGCGTTACGAAGGTCCAACTTAGTAAAGCACCTGGCTCCCTGCAGAATCTCGAAGGCTGATGACATAAGGGGAAGCGGATAACGATTCTTAACCGTTATGTCATTCAGCCTCGATAATCCACGCAGGGCGCAGAGTACCGTCCTTCTTCTTAACAAAAAGAACCCCGCCCCGGCCGGAGAAGAAGAAGGCACTATGGTACCGGCGTCAAGAGACACAGACAAATAATCCTCGAGAGCCTTACGTTCGGGAGCCGACAGAGAGTATAGTCTACCTCGAGGAGGAGTGGTCCCCGGAAGGAGATCAATACTACAATCATACGACCGGTGAGGAGGAAGGGAGTTGGCTCGGGACCGACTGAAGACCGTGCGCAGATCATGATATTCCTCCGGCACTCCTGTCAAATCGCCAGGTTCCTCCTGAGAAGTAGGGACAGAAGAAACGGGAGGGATGGCAGACATTAAACACTTCACATGACAAGAAACGTTCCAGGATAGGATAGAATTACTAGACCAATTAATAGAAGGATTATGACATACTAGCCAGGGATGACCCAAAACAACAGGTGTAAACGGTGAACGGAAAATCAAAAAAGAAATAGTCTCACTGTGGTTACCAGATACTGTGAGGGTTAAAGGTAGTGTCTCAAATCTGATACTGGGAAGATGACTACCATCTAAGGCGAACATGGGCGTAGGCTTATCTAACTCTCTGAAAGGAATGTCATGTTTCCGAACCCATGCTTCGTCCATGAAACAACCCTCAGCCCCAGAGTCTATCAAGGCACTACATGTAGCACCCGAACCGGTCCAGCGTAGGTGGACCGACAAAGTAGTACAGGACCTTGATGGAGAGACTTGAGTAGTTGCGCTCACCTGTAGCCCTCCGCTTACAGATGAGCTCTGGCTTTTACTGGACATGAATTAACAAAATGTCCAGCAACTCCGCAATAGAGGCACAGGCGGTTGGTGATCCTCCGTTCCCTCTCCTTATTCGAGATGCGAATCCCTCCCAGCTGCATGGGCTCAGTCTCAAAGCCAGAGGAGGGAGATGGTTGCGAAGCGGAGCAGGGAAACACCGTTGATGCGAGCTCTCTTCCACGAGCCCGGTGACGAAGATCTACCCGTCGTTCTATGCGGATGGCGAGAGCAATCAAAGAGTCCACATCTGAAGGAACCTCCCGGGAGAGAATCTCATCCTTAACCACTGCGTGGAGTCCCTCCAGAAAACGAGCGAGCAGCGCCGGCTCGTTCCACTCACTAGAGGCAGCAAGAGTGCGAAACTCAATGGAATAATCCGTTATGGACCGTTCACCTTGGCATAAGGAAGCCAGGGCCCTAGAAGCCTCCCCACCAAAAACTGAACGGTCAAAAACCCGAATCATCTCCTCTTTAAAGTTCTGGAATTTGTTAGAGCAATCAGCCCTTGCCTCCCAGATAGCTGTGCCCCATTCTCGAGCCCGGCCAGTAAGGAGTGAAATGACGTAAGCAACCCGAGCTCTCTCTCTAGAGTATGTGTTGGGTTGGAGAGAGAACACAATCTCACACTGCGTGAGAAAGGAGCGGCACTCAGTGGGCTGCCCGGAGTAGCAAGGTGGGTTATTAACCCTAGGTTCTGGAGGCTCGGCAGGCCAGGAAGTAACAGGTGGCACGAGACGTAGACTCTGGAACTGTCCAGAGAGGTCGGAAACCTGAGCAGCCAGGTTCTCCACGGCATGGCGAGCAGCAGACAATTCCTGCTCGTGTCTGCCGAGCATGGCTCCTTGGATCTCGACGGCAGTGTAACGAGCGTCTGAAGTCGCTGGGTCCATTCCTTGGTCGGTTCCTCCTGTCATGCAGGTGAAAGAGGACCCAAAAGCGACTTAACAGAAACAGAGTTTATTTAAATCCAAAACAGGGAATAACAAAAATCCTCTAGTCTGTAGAGGGGAATAACTAGAGAAGCGGCCACAGACTGCAGGTCGCTTCGGGTAGGCGCAGGCCGTAGTTGATAGAGCCACCTGCTCACACGCAGCATCTGATGAAGGCAAAAAACACGACAGGACAGGGCGAAACGCAATCACAGCATGGTGAATACAAAACAAGGAACCGACGGGACAGGAACGGATCACAAAGGAATAAATAGGGACTCTAATCAGGGGAAAGGATCGGGAACAGGTGTGGGAAGACTAAATGATGATTAGGGGAATAGGAACAGCTGGGAGCAGGAACGGAACGATAGAGAGAAGAGAGAGCGAGAGAGTGAGAGAGGGAGGGGGAGAGAGAGGGATAGAAGGAGGGGAAAGAACCAAATAAGACCAGCAGAGGGAAACGAATAGCATGGGGAGCACAGGGACAAGACATGATAATAAATGACAAACATGACAAACATGCTGTACAAGATGTGTTTGATGAAGTTACCATTTATTTTGTCTGTAGAATTCCATTCATTCAACTGTCACACATCCAGTGCAGTGTTGGTCCATTTACAGTACAGTCTAAGACCTACACTTCATGGCCAAAAGTATGTGGAAAACTGCTCGTTGAACATCTCATTCCAAAATCATGGGCATTAATATGGAGTTGGTCCCCACTTTGCTGCTATAACACCCTTTACTCTTCTGGGAAGGCTTTCCATGTTAGAATACACACCAATCTCGACAAACCATTTCTGTACACACCTCAAATTAAATCGTATTTGTCACATGCGCCGAATACAACAGGTGTAGACCTTACAGTGAAATGCTTACTTACAAGCCCTTAACCAACAATGCAGTTTTAAGAAAAAATAAAAGTAACAAGTCATTCATTAGCAGCAGTAAAATAACAATAGCAAGGCTATATACAGGGGGTACCGGTACCGAGTCAATGTGCGGGGTCACCCCTTAGTCAAGGTAATTGAGGTAAGATGTACATGTAGGTAGAGTTATTAAAGCTTTCTGCACAGGGCCATTGTCATGCTGAAACAGGAAAAGGCCTTCCCCAAACTGTTGCCACAAAGCTGGAAGCACAGACTCATCTAGAATGTAATTGTATGCTGTAGCGTTAAGATTTCCCTTCACTGGAATTAAGGGGCCCAGCTCGAACCATGAAATACTGCCCCAGACAATTATTCTTCCTCCACCAAACTACGCATTCAGGCAGGTAGCGTTTTCCTGGCATCCACCAAACCCAGATATGCCGATGCTTGGCATTGCGCATGATGATCTTAGGCTTGTGTGTGGCTTCTCACAACAATGGAAACCCATTTCATGAAGCTCCCAATGAACAGTACTTGTTCTGACATTGCTTCCAGCAGCAGTTTCGAACTTGGTACTGAGGATAAATTATTTTTATGTGCTACAGGCTTCAGCATTCGACGGTCCCGTTCTGTGAGCTTGTGTGGCTGAGCCATTGTTGCCCCTAAACTTTTCCACTTTACAATAACAGCACTTACAGTTGACCGCGGCAGCTCTAACAGGGAAGAAATTGGACAAACTAACTTTTTGGAAAGTTGGCATCCTATGACTGCCACATTGAAAGTCTCTGAGCTCTTCAGTAAGGCCATTATACTGCCATTGTTTGTCTATGGAGCTTGCATGGCTGTGAGCTCAATTTTATACACCTGGTTGAAATAACCGAATCCGCTAATTTGAAGAGGTGTCCACATACGTTTGTATGTATAGTGTAAGTACAGGTACTGTATATACAGTAGCCTAACCAAAGTGGGTGGTTGTGAAATGTAAACCCATTCATGACTATCAAGTACAGTACATTTACTTCTGGCACAGAAATAAACTTCAAATTAGAAAGAATAACAAAACTTTTCCGAACATGACACTGTGCGTTTATTGTATTTCGATGTGTATAGTTTTTAAAATCTAGCATTACATTTTATGAGAATGCAGGTCTACATTTCACATGTTTTCTGTTAAAGGTGAGGCCCACACTGTACAAATGAAGTAACATTTGGACCTACACAAACACATCAAGCAAAAACACATTCACTGAGCTTGACAGAGTGATGTCATTACATCTCTATATTTAATGCCACTCACAAACTGGATGAATTGTTTTCGTTTTGATTAAAAAGCTTTTAAATCACTACAGGGATTATAGACCCTAGGTGATCACGGATATATGGTTTCGAAGTTCCCCGTTACCCCAGTCCCATTGTTTCCACTTGGACTTTATAGTAAATTCCCCCACCATCTAGCTTCATGAATAATCACCAAGTATCCTTTGAGTAATTACACAAGCACCTTGTCGCTAACCATAATCCCAGTGAGACCCGACAGCTGGGCACAGCTCTCCAGCCTGCCGAAACACAGGCCTTATGTGAGAGAGCCATATAGGCCAGACATGGGTTTGGTGCCAGGAAACGGTATTGCACATGGGAGCGTGGATTAACTCTAAAAACACACTCTAATCCCCCCAAATGAATATTTCTCTCCACACTAAGAGGAAATGGTTGATGGTGGTCTTGGGTAAAGTGCACAGGAGTGTGAGTTATCTAAATAAAACATTGTATATTCTATTAGTGGTATCTCTGAAGTCATCAGTTGACAAGACCTGATAAAAAATAGAACTGAGTAGGTTTTAGCTCTAAGCGAACATGTGTTTCAGAGTGTCAGGGATGACGAAGTAGGCAACCAGAGACATTGAGATATGGTGCAAATACTATGGGGTTTTATTCCTCCTTCACCCAAATCCAAATCAAATCAAATCAAATTGTATTTGTCACATACACATGGTTAGCAGATGTTAATGCGAGCGTAGCGAAATGCTTGTGCTTCTAGTTCCGACAATGCAGTAATAACCAACCAGTAATCTAGCTAACAATTCCAAAACTACTACCTTATACACATAGGTGTAAAGGGATAAAGAATATGTACATAAAGATATATGAATGAGTGATGGTACAGAGCGGCATAGGCAAGATGCAGTAGATGGTAGCGAGTACAGTATATACATATGAGATGAGTATGTAAACAAAGTGGCATAGTTTAAAGTGGCTATTGATACATGTATTACATAAAGATGCAGTAGATTATATAGAGTACAGTATATACGTATACATATGAGATAAATAATGTAGGGTATGTAAACATTATATTAAGTAGCATTGTTTAAAGTGGCTAGTGATATATTTTACATCATTTCCCATAAATTCCCATTATTAAAGTGGCTGGAGTTGACTCAGTGTGTTGGCAGCAGCCACTCAATGTTAGTGGTGGCTGTTTAACAGTCTGAAGGCCTTGAGATAGAAGCTGTTTTTCAGTCTCTCAGTCCCAGCTTTGATGCACCTGTACTGACCTCGCCTTCTGGACGATAGCGGGGTGAACAGGCAGTGGCTCGGGTGGTTGTTGTCCTTGATGATCTTTTTGGCCTTCCTGTGACATCGGGTGGTGTAGGTGTCCTGGAGGGCAGGTAGTTTGCCCCCGGTGATGAGTTGTGCAGACCTCACTACCCTCTGGAGAGCCTTACGGTTGTGGGCGGAGCAGTTGCCGTACCAGGCGGTGATACAGCCCGACAGGATGCTCTCGATTGTGCATCTGTAGAAGTTTGTGAGTGCTTTTGGTGACAAGCCAAATTTCTTCAGCCTCCTGAGGTTGAAGAGGCGCTGCTGCGCCTTCTTCACGATGCTGTCTGTGTCGGTGGACCAATTCAGTTTGTCTGTGATGTGTACGCTGAGGAACTTAAAACTTTCTACCCTCTCCACTACTGTTCCATCGATGTGGATAGGGGGGGTGTTCCCTCTGCTGTTTCCTGAAGTCCACAATCATCTCCTTAGTTTTGTTGACGCTGAGTGTGAGGTTATTTTCCTGACACCACACTCCGAGGGCCCTCACCTCCTCCCTGTAGGCCGTCTCGTTGTTGTTGGTAATCAAGCCTACCAGTGTTGTGTCGTCTGCAAACTTGATGATTGAGTTGGAGGCGTGCGTGGCCACGCAGTCGTGGGTGAACAGGGAGTACAGGAGAGGGCTCAGAACACACCCTTGTGGGGCCCCAGTGTTGAGGATCAGAGGGGTGGAGATGTTGTTACCTACCCTCACCACCTGGGGGCGGCCCGTCAGGAAGTCCAGTACCTAGTTACATTTACATTACATTTACATTTAAGTCATTTAGCAGACGCTCTTATCCAGAGCGACTTACAAATTGGTGCAATCACCTTATGACATCCAGTGGGACAGTCACTTAACAATAGTGCATCTAAAACTTAGGGGGGGTGGGGTGAGAGGGATTACTTAACCTATCCTAGGTATTCCTTAAAGAGGTGGGGTTTCAGGTGTCTCCGGAAGGTGGTGATTGACTCCGCTGTCCTGGCGTCGTGAGGGAGTTTGTTCCACCATTGGGGGGGCCAGGGCAGCGAACAGTTTTGACTGGGCTGAGCGGGAGCTGTACTTCCTCAGTGGTAGGGAGGCGAGCAGGCCAGAGGTGGATGAACGCAGTGCCCTTGTTTGGGTGTAGGGCCTGATCAGAGCCTGGAGGTACTGAGGTGCCGTTCCCCTCACAGCTCCGTAGGCAAGCACCATGGTCTTGTAGCGGATGCGAGCTTCAACTGGAAGCCAGTGGAGAGAACGGAGGAGCGGGGTGACGTGAGAGAACTTGGGAAGGTTGAACACCAGACGGGCTGCGGCGTTCTGGATGAGTTGAAGGGGTTTAATGGCACAGGCAGGGAGCCCAGCCAACAGCGAGTTGCAGTAATCCAGACGGGAGATGACAAGTGCCTGGATTAGGACCTGCGCCGCTTCCTGTGTGAGGCAGGGTCGTACTCTGCGGATGTTGTAGAGCATGAACCTACAGGAACGGGCCACCGCCTTGATGTTAGTTGAGAACGACAGGGTGTTGTCCAGGATCACGCCAAGGTTCTTGGCGCTCTGGGAGGAGGACACAATGGAGTTGTCAACCGTGATGGCGAGATCATGGAACGGGCAGTCCTTCCCCGGGAGGAAGAGCAGCTCCGTCTTGCCGAGGTTCAGCTTGAGGTGGTGATCCGTCATCCACACTGATATGTCTGCCAGACATGCAGAGATGCGATTCGCCACCTGGTCATCAGAAGGGGGAAAGGAGAAGATTAATTGTGTGTCGTCTGCATAGCAATGATAAGAGAGACCATGTGAGGTTATGACAGAGCCAAGTGACTTGGTGTATAGCGAGAATAGGAGAGGGCCAAGAACAGAGCCCTGGGGGACACCAGTGGTGAGAGCGCGTGGTGAGGAGACAGATTCTCGCCACGCCACCTGGTAGGAGCGACCTGTCAGGTAGGACGCAATCCAAGCGTGGGCCGCGCCGGAGATGCCCAACTCGGAGAGGGTGGAGAGGAGGATCTGATGGTTCACAGTATCGAAGGCAGCCGATAGATCTAGAAGGATGAGAGCAGAGGAGAGAGAGTTAGCTTTAGCAGTGCGGAGCGCCTCCGTGATACAGAGGAGAGCAGTCTCAGTTGAATGACTAGTCTTGAAACCTGACTGATTTGGATCAAGAAGGTCATTCAGAGAGAGATAGCGGGAGAGCTGGCCAAGGACGGCACGTTCAAGAGTTTTGGAGAGAAAAGAAAGAAGGGATACTGGTCTGTAATTGTTGACATCGGAGGGATCGAGTGTAGGTTTTTTCAGAAGGGGTGCAACTCTCGCTCTCTTGAAGACGGAAGGGACGTAGCCAACGGTCAGGGATGAGTTGATGAGCGAGGTGAGGTAAGGGAGAAGGTCTCCGGAAATGGTCTGGAGAAGAGAGGAGGGGATAGGGTCAAGCGGGCAGGTTGTTGGGCGGCCGGCCGTCACAAGACGCGAGATTTCATCTGGAGAGAGAGGGGAGAAAGAGGTCAGAGCACAGGGTAGGGCAGTGTGAGCAGAACCAGCGGTGTCGTTTGACTTAGCAAACGAGGATCGGATGTCGTCGACCTTCTTTTCAAAATGGTTGACGAAGTCATCTGCAGAGAGGGAGGAGGGGGGAGGGGGCGGAGGATTCAGGAGGGAGGAGAAGGTGGCAAAGAGCTTCCTAGGGTTGGAGGCAGAAGCTTGGAATTTAGCGTGGTAGAAAGTGGCTTTAGCAGCAGAGACAGAGGAGGAAAATGTAGAGAGGAGGGAGTGAAAGGATGCCAGGTCCGCAGGGAGGCGAGTTTTCCTCCATTTCCGCTCGGCTGCCCGGAGCCCTGTTCTGTGAGCTCGCAATGAGTCATCGAGCCACGGAGCGGGAGGGGAGGACCGAGCCGGCCTGGAGGATAGGGGACATAGAGAGTCAAGGGATGCAGAGAGGGAGGAGAGGAGGGTTGAGGAGGCAGAATCAGGAGATAGGTGGGAGAAGGTTTGAGCGGAGGGAAGAGATGATAGGATGGAAGAGGAGAGAGTAGCGGGGGAGAGAGAGCGAAGGTTGGGACGGCGCGATACCATCCGAGTAGGGGCAGTGTGGGAGGTGTTGGATGAGAGCGAGAGGGAAAAGGATACAAGGCAGTGGTCGGAGACTTGGAGGGGAGTTGCAATGAGGTTAGTGGAAGAACAGCATCTAGTAAAGATGAGGTCGAGCGTATTGCCTGCCTTGTGAGTAGGGGGAAGGTGAGAGGGTGAGGTCAAAAGAGGAGAGGAGTGGAAAGAAGGAGGCAGAGAGGAAAGAGTCAAAGGTAGACGTGGGGAGGTTAAAGTCGCCCAGAACTGTGAGAGGTGAGCCGTCCTCAGGAAAGGAGCTTATCAAGGCATCAAGCTCATTGATGAACTCTCCGAGGGAACCTGGAGGGCGATAAATGATAAGGATGTTAAGCTTGAAAGGGCTAGTAACTGTGACAGCATGGAATTCAAAGGAGGCGATAGACAGATGGGTAAGGGGAGAAAGAGAGAATGACCACTTGGGAGAGATGAGGATCCCGGTGCCACCACCCCGCTGACCAGACGCTCTCGGGGTGTGCGAGAACACGTGGGCGGACGAAGAGAGAGCAGTAGGAGTAGCAGTGTTGTCTGTGGTGATCCATGTTTCCGTCAGGGCCAAGAAGTCGAGGGACTGGAGGGAGGCATGGGCTGAGATGAACTCTGCCTTGTTGACCGCAGATTGGCAGTTCCAGAGGCTACCGGAGACCTGGAACTCCACGTGGGTCGTGCGCGCTGGGACCACCAGAGTAGGGTGGCCGCGGCCACGCGGTGAGGAGCGTTTGTATGGTCTGTGCAGAGAGGAGAGAACAGGGATAAACCGACACATAGTTGACAGGCTACAGAAGAGGCTACGCTAATGCAAAGGAGATTGGAATGACAAGTGGACTACACGTCTCGAATGTTCAGAAAGTTAAGCTACGTAGCAAGAATCTTATTGACTAAAATGATTAAAATGATACAGTACTGCTGAAGTACTGCACGGGGGCGGGGTCGAGACCCAGGGTCTCGAGCTTGATGATGAGTTTGGAGGGTACTATGGTGTTAAATGCTGAGCTGTAGTCGATGAACAGCATTCTCACATAGGTATTCTTCTTGTCCAGATGGGTTAGGGCAGTATGCAGTGTGGTTGAGATTGCATTGTCTGTGGACCTATTTAGCCGGTAAGCAAATTGGAGTGGGTCTAGGGTGTCAGGTATGGTGGAGGTGATATGGTCCTTGACTAGTCTCTCAAAGCACTTCATGATGACGGAAGTGAGTGCTACGGGGGCGGTAGTCGATTAGCTTAGTTACCTTAGCTTTCTTGGGAACAGGAACAATGGTGGCCCTCTTGAAGCATGTGGGAACAGCAGACTGGGATAGGGATTGAATATGTCCGTAAACACACCAGCCAGCCAGCTGGTCTGCGCATGCTCTGAGGGCGCGGCTGTGGATGCAGTCTGGGCCTGCAGCATTGCGAGGGTTAACACGTTTAAATGTTTTACTCACCTCGGCTGCAGTGAAGGAGAGTCCGCATGTTTTGGTTGCGGGCCGTGTCAGTGGCACTGTATTGTCCTCAAAGCGGGCAAAAAAGTGATTTAGTCTGCCTGGGAGCAAGGCATCCTGGTCCGTGACTGGGCTGGTTTTCTTTTTGTAATCTGTTATTGACTGTAGACCCTGCCACATACCTCTTGTGTCTGATCCGTTGAATTGCGATTCTACTTTGTCTCTATACTGACGCTTAGCTTGTTTGATTGCCTTGCGGAGGGAATAGCTACACTGTTTGTATTCGGTCATGTTTCCGGTCACCTTGCTCTGATTAAAAGCAGTGGTTTGCACTTTCAGTTTCACGCAAATGCTGCCATCAATCCACGGTTTCTGGTTTGGGAATGTCTTAATCGTTGCTATGGGAACGACATCTTCAACGCAAGTTCTAATGAACTCGCTCACCGAATCAGCATATTCATCAATGTTGTTGTTTGACGCAATACGAAACATATCCCAGTCCACGTGATGGAAGCAGTCTTGGAACGTGGAATCAGATTGGTTGGACCAGCGTTGAACAGACCTCAGTGTGGGAGCTTCTTGTTTTAGCTTTTGTCTGTAGGCAGGGAGCAACTAAATGGAGTAGTTATTCAGCTTTTCCGAAAGGAGGGCGGGGCAGGGCCTTATATGCATTGCGGAAGTTAGAATAGCAATGATCCAAGGTTGAATGCGCAATCAATATGCTGATACAATTTAGGGAGTCTTGTTTTCAGATTAGCCTTGTTAAAAACCCCAGCTACAATGAATACAGCCTCAGGATATGTGGATTCCAGTTTGCAAAGAGTCAAATAAAGTTAGTTCAGAGCCATCAATGTGTCTGCTTGGGGGGGAATATATACGACTGTGATTATAATCAAAGAGAATTCCCTTGGTAGATAATGCGGTCGACATTTGATTGTGAGGAATTCTAAATCAGGTGAACAGAAGGACTTGAGTTCCTGTATGTTGTTGTGACCACACCACGTCTCGTTAACCATAAAGCATACGCCCCCACCCCTCTTCTTACCAGAAAGATGTTTGTTTCTGTCGGCACGATGTGTGGAGAAACCAGCTGGCTGCACCGACTCCGATAGCGTCTCTCGAGTGAGCCATGTTTCCGGAATGCTACCCTTGCTCGGATTTCATCAACCTTGTTGTCAAGAGACTGGACATTGGCGAGTAGAATGCTAAGGAGTGGCGCGCAATGTCCCCGTCTCCGGAGCCTGACCAGAATGGTGAGTTGACGCTGCTCTTATATTCAGTAGATAGCTGATGTTCTGAAAGAGCTGCAAAATCTGGACCCCTACAAATCAGCCGGGCTAGACAATCTGGACTCTCTCTTTCTAAAATTACTAGCCTGTTCAACCTCTCTTTTGTATAGTCTGAGATTCCCATAGATTGGAAAGCTGCTGCGGTCATCCTCCTCTTCAAAGGGGAGAGACTCTAGACCCAAACTGCTACAGACTTACTTCTATTCTACCCTACCTTTTTAAGGTCTTCGTAAGCCAAGTTAACAAACAGATTACCGACCATTTCGAATCCCACCGCACCTTCTCCGCTATGCAATCTGGTTTCAGAGCTGGTCATGGGTGCACCTCAGCCACGCTCAAGGTCCTAAACTATATCATAACCGCCATCGATAAGAGACATTACTGTGCAGCCGTATTCATCGACCTGGCAAAGGCTTTCGACTCTGTCAATCACAACATTCTTATTGGCAGCCTCAACTGCCTTGGTTTCTCAAATGATTGCCTCGCCTGGTTCACCAACTACTTCTCTGTTAGAGTTCAGTGTGTCAAATCGGAGGGCCTGTTATCTGGACCTCTGGCAGTCCAGTAAATGTGTAAATAGTTACCCATGTTATTTTGTAAATGTATATATATTTTTTTCATATTTTTTAAAATCAATAATTAGGGGGGAGTGTGTTAGAATACCATTTTGGTATTTTGTATATAGTTATTTGTTTCAAAATGTATACCTTCACCAATTTGGCCACTTGGGTACATTTGGGCTACTTGTGTGGGACACCTGGGTGACTTCATGATAAATGTTATGTAGCAGACTCATTTTGGAAGTTATCATTCTGAAACTTTGCACAAGTACTGTTG
This sequence comes from Oncorhynchus gorbuscha, assembly GCF_021184085.1. Classification (NCBI taxonomy): domain Eukaryota; kingdom Metazoa; phylum Chordata; class Actinopteri; order Salmoniformes; family Salmonidae; genus Oncorhynchus; species Oncorhynchus gorbuscha. The sequence goes on from NC_060194.1 coordinate 22,500,738, forward strand.
CCCTCTTACATTTTTCACTGAAATTGTCCCCATCATCCTATCTGAATGTTTGTTTTATCTTGTTCATTTTAAAGATGATGATATAAAAATAAAAAATGTATGTTTTTTTCCATTGTTTTATCTAAACCAGATCTATTGTGTTATATTATCCTACATTTAATTCACATTTACACAAACTTCAGAGTGTTTTATGCATATCCTTGGTTCTATGCCTGAGCCACAGACTATTAGATTTGGGTATGTCTTCAGGCGGAAATTGCACCAAGTAGGGGGAGCTCAAAGAGTTTTCCAGACTCACATTAAACATCTCCAATCCAAAATTAAATCTAGAATCGGCATCCTATTTCACAACAAAGCATCCTTCACTCATGCTGCCAAACATACCCTCATAAAACTTGACCATCCTACCGATCCTCGAATTCCGGGATGTAATTTACACAATAGCCTCCAACACTCTACTCAACAAATTGGATGCAGTCTATCACAGTGCCATCCGTTTTGTCACCAAAGCACCATATACTACCCACCACTGCGACCTGTACACTCTTGTTGGCTGGCCCTCGCTTCATACTCGTCGCCAAACCCACTTGCTCCAGGTCATCTACAAGTCTCCACTAGGTAAAGCCCCGCCTTATCTCAGCTCACTGGTCACCATAGCAGCACCCACCTGTAGCACGTGTTCCAGCAGGTATATCTCACTGGTCACCTCCAAAGCCAATTGTTCCTTTGGCCACCTCTCCTTCCAGTTCTCTGCTGCCAATGACTGGAACGAACTGCAAAAGTCACTAAAGCTGGAGACCTCCCTCACTAGCTTTAAGGACCAGCTGTTAGAGCAGCTCACAGATCACTGCACCTGTACATAGCTCATCTGTAAATAGCCCATCCAATCTACCTCATCCCCATACTGTATTTATTTATTTATCTTGCTCCTTTGCACCCCAGTATCTCTACTTGCACATTCATCTTCTGCACATTCTACCACTGCAGTGTTTAATTGCTATTTTGTAATTACTTCGGAACCATGGCCTATTTATTGCCTTACCTCTCTTATCCTACCTCATTTGCACATGTTGTATATAGATGTTTCTACTGTATTATTGATTGTAATGTTTGTTTATTCCATGTGTAACTCTGTGTTGTTGTATGTGTCGAACTGCTTTGCTTTATCTTGGCCAGGTCGCAGTTGCAAATGAGAATTTGTTCTCAACCAGCCTACCTGTTTAAATAAAGGTGAAATAATAATAAAAAAATAATACAATTCCTACTCCATTCACCCAGATAAATGTAACATTCATAGGTTAAGGCTACTACATGACGCTAACATTTTCCCTGTACCCATCATGAGGTTGCTACAACCTCGCCTATGAATGAACGTTTACAAAGTAGTTGTGCACTGGTCGAGATAATTGTTTGTAATCAAGGTGACAGACAGTGACACATTCAATAACAACTTACACACTCTTGCCTGCATCTAGCTGATCTAGAGTGTGTTCATTAACCCAAAAGAATTGGCTCAACGAATACACCCCTGATCACAGACAAACACAGTTCACTTTCATAGCAGCCATATACAAACAGCTCATTGAATATATCATTATTTCTCGCATCTATCTACGTGCCCTGCTCTCATAACCATAGCCAGCCAGCTAACCTTTCTGCATCCCTCTCTGTTTGAGCCAGGTGTTTGAGTAGGTTAAACCAGCTAGATGCATTTGCTAGCTAAGTAAGTGAGAGTGAAAAAATATATACTACAACATCTCTCTCTCTCTCTCTCTCTCTCTCTCTCTCTCTCTCTCTCTCTCTCTCTCTCTCTCTCTCTCGCTTTTCCTTAATTTTGGAATAAATTCATTTGTTCAAAACTGTTAAACTATTGTCTTTCTTTGAGTCAACTAATTACCACATGTTATGCACTGCTAGCTAGCTGTAGCATTTGCAAGGCAGTTAAGAACAAATTCTTATTTTCAATGACAGCCTAGGAACAGTGGATTAACTGCCTGTTCAGGGGCAGAACAACAGATTTGTACCATGTCAGATTGGGGATTTTGAACTTGCAACCTTTCAGTTACTAGTCCAACACTCTAACCACTAGGCTACCCTGGTGCTAATAGGTTGGAGGACATCCTCTGGAAGTTGTTATAATTACTGTGTAATTCTATGGAAGAGGGTGAGAACCATGAGCCTCCTAGGTTTTGTATTGAAGTCAATGTACACATAGGATAAACTTGATAGCAGGCTGCACCCACTTCCAATAAAGGTCCTTCAAATGGACATAGAGCTCCTTGGGCATCCCCTCTGTATCTATCTCCAGGGAGCAGAAATTATGTTTGGGTTGATATTGTATTTTGCTAGAATAGCCTTCTTAACTTTAGCATAGACGAGTGACTCAGTATTTTACATGTGACAAGTTTAAAAAATGTATAAAACTACGTATTTTTAATGGTGAGTGAGTGTTTTCCTGTCCAATGATGTCTACATATTTTTAGGTTACACCTCTACTCATGTTGGTTGAGCACCTACAGTACTTCTTTCCAGATTTAAACAAAAAGTTATTTTAGCATTAACAGTACACAGTATCAATGTATGACAGGTGCTTTGCTGTTTCAACACAAGAGTTCCCCCACGCTTAACAGAGGGATGGCAGATTCCAATGTCCCACCGGAACCATATTTTAACAATGGAATTCCGGTCGGACCCTCCTTCACCAAAAATGGCGGAAGCAGAGGTTGAATTTGAGTCTGATGGCTCTAGCAAAGATGAGAGTGAAGAAATGTATACGAATACTGGATGGAGTACTGTCATTAAAGGTTGGATAAAGAGAGCTACAATTACAGTGGAAAATTAGTCGATTAGTAAGCTTACTGCTTCTGTTTGTAGTGGGAGTGCGGTTTACTGATAAGAAGACGTACCTGGGGGATCCATTTCAAAGATGGAAAAGAAAGCACTGGCTACTGCCGAGTCAGGGTGGCCAGAAGTGGAATTGTTTCGATTTTCTGTGTGTTGGAACTGCAAAAAGAGAACACATATGTCCAGAATGAAGGAGAACGAGGTGTCTTGCTTACATTTTCAGGGGAAGGGCACCTATTAAGGGAGTGATTTCTGGAGTCTCTCTGGAAGTTGCGGTTGAGATGATGAAGATGGAAATTCTTGGAGTAGTTGGTTTTCATCGGTTGTCTCGTATGGTGAATGAAAGACAGGAGTAAAGTGTGTCGGGTCAACCGTTTTTTGAACAACAGTTTCTCTCTACACACGTCAAGATGGATTATGTGAATTATCCTGTGAGAGCATTTGTTCTCAGGGAATTACAATGAACAAACTGCAAAGTGTTTGGTCAAGTGTTTCTAGGAAACTGGACATAAGTGATCATTTTACAAAGATAGAAGAGGAAAACGAATGTTGGAATTGTGGTGAGGAATGTGCACGAGTGCCCTCTTAGGGTGAAGGAGGCAGAGATCGCCCAGGTTAGAGCTGTCTCTTATGCTGAGGCAGTGAAAAGCGTCAAGGAAAGTATGTCGGTCACCATGGTTACCACCGCAGTCTAGGTTCGCCAGGTGCAGGATCCAGAAACCCTCGGAGTCGTAGTGATTGCTATGGTGATGAACTGCACCGCCGGAGTGAATAAGAAATCAAGAAAGATTGATATCATATCTGCAGCTGAACTCAACTTGGGATTGAAGGATGAGACAGGCGAGAAGCTGCACGGAATACTGGCTGGAGCAGTTTCGTCCTCTCAGGTCCCCGCACTGTGTTGGGCTCTGAGTGAATTTGAGGATTACTTTTTTGTTTTCTATTATGTTTTTCAGACGTTAGAGTGAGTTGAACGTTTTTGTTTTTCCCTTTCCCTTTTTGGATTTCTCACCTTTTAGTTTTCTATATCCAGTAGTGGGCAGCAATACACCTTTTCAGGTTGTAGTCCGCCCTAAAACCCCACCGAAGAGACCATTATCAGAACACAGCGGGTTTCCATGCTGCAGACATGGGACCGGTAACTGTGGAGACATGGAGGTAAACAGAAAACATTACCTAGAACATTGATTGTTTGTATGATATTAGTTCAATTATAAAGTTAGATGATACCAGTTACTGTGTTGCGTTGACTCAACATAGAGAAACAATAGAAACAAATGTCAAGAATGTAATTGTGCATTTCTGCGACAAAGTTATGGATGGGATATATGAAACAAAAGCCCTGTGTCGCGTCATTACTTATATATTATGTGAATCACCATGTGTATAGTGCAAAGTTGGTGTTAATGTGCATAATTTATGAGGATATTTGTTTGGCAGGGGTTTTTACTCTGAGTTGCAGGCGTCTCACTGAGCATAGCTTTCCAATATAGGTTGCAGAACATATTGATCCATATTGTTTTTACTTCAGGCTACACATCAGTGATATTATGGTAGGAACATTCAGACATAATATGATGCAGAGTTATCGAGTATTGAATAAAACAACATGTAAGCCAAACAAAGCATTTGCGTGAATACAACTCAACTAAGACACTGTTCACATTTCCATCACCATGTGAAACATACATCTTTCCCTTTCAATCTTTCCCCATCAAGGTAAAAATCACTGGGGACAGTCAGGTTCAAATTAAATATGGTGTCTATGATGTTTTTTTTATTTTATTTCACCTTTATTTAACCAGGTAGGCTAGTTGAGAACAAGTTCTCATTTGCAACTGCGACCTGGCCAAGATAAAGCATAGCAGTGTGAACAGACAACACAGAGTTACACATGGAATAAACAATTAACAAGTCAATAACACAGTAGAAAAAAATGGGCAGTCTATATACAATGTGTGCAAAAGGCATGAGGAGGTAGGCGAATAATACAGTTTTGCAGATTAACACTGGAGTGATAAAGGATCAGATGGTCATGTACAGGTAGAGATATTGGTGTGCAAAAGAGCAGAAAAATAAATAAATAAAAACAGTATAAAAAACAGTATGGGAATGAGGTAGGTGAAAATGGGTGGGCTATTTTCCTATAGACTATGTACAGCTGCAGCGATCGGTTAGCTGCTCGGATAGCTGATGTTTGAAGTTGGTGAGGGAGATAAAAGTCTCCAACTTCAGCGATTTTTGCAATTCGTTCCAGTCACAGGCAGCAGAGTACTGGAACGAAAGGCGGCCAAATGATGTGTTGGCTTTAGGGATGATCAGTGAGATACACCTCCTGGAACACGTGCTACGGATGGGTGTTGCCATCGTGACCAGTGAACTGAGATAAGGCGGAGCATTACCTAGCATGGACTTGTAGATGACCTGGAGCCAGTGGGTCTGGCGACGAATATGTAGTGAGGGCCAGCCGACTAGAGCATACAAGTCGCAGTGGTGGGTGGTATAAGGTGCTTTAGTGACAAAACGGATGGCACTGTGATAGACTGCATCCAGTTTGCTGAGTAGAGTGTTGGAAGCCATTTTGTAGATGACATCGCCGAAGTCGAGGATCGGTAGGATAGTCAGTTTAACTAGGGTAAGCTTGGCAGCGTGAGTGAAGGAGGCTTTGTTGCGGAATAGAAAGCCGACTCTTGATTTGATTTTCGATTGGAGATGTTTGATGTGGGTCTGGAAGGAGAGTTTGCAGTCTAGCCAGACACCTAGGTACTTATAGATGTCCACATATTCAAGGTCGGAACCATCCAGGGTGGTGATGCTAGTCGGGCATGCGGGTGCAGGCAGCGATCGGTTGAAAAGCATGCATTTGGTTTTACTCGCGTTTAAGAGCAGTTGGAGGCCACGGAAGGAGTGCTGTATGGCATTGAAGCTCGTTTGGAGGTTAGATAGCACAGTGTCCAATGACGGGCCGAAAGTATATAGAATGGTGTCGTCTGCGTAGAGGTGGATCAGGGAATCGCCCGCAGCAAGAGCAACATCATTGATATACACAGAGAAAAGAGTCGGCCCGAGAATTGAACCCTGTGGCACCCCCATAGAGACTGCCAGAGGACCGGACAGCATGCCCTCCGATTTGACACACTGAACTCTGTCTGCAAAGTAATTGGTGAACCAGGCAAGGCAGTCATCCGAAAAACCGAGGCTGTTGAGTCTGCCGATAAGAATATGGTGATTGACAGAGTCGAAAGCCTTGGCGAGGTCGATGAAGACGGCTGCACAGTACTGTCTTTTATCGATGGCGGTTATGATATCGTTTAGTACCTTGAGTGTGGCTGAGGTGCACCCGTGACCGGCTCGGAAACCAGATTGCACAGCGGAGAAGGTACGGTGGGATTCGAGATGGTCAGTGACCTGTTTGTTGACTTGGCTTTCGAAGACCTTCAAATCAAATCAAATCAAATTTTATTTGTCACATACACATGGTTAGCAGATGTTAATGCGAGTGTAGCGAAATGCTTGTGCTTCTAGTTCCGACAATGCAGTGATAACCAACAAGTAATCTAACTAACAATTCCAAAACTACTGTCTTATACACAGTGTAAGGGGATAAGGAACATGTACATAAGGATATATGAATGAGTGATGGTACAGAGCAGCATACAGTAGATGGTATCGAGTACAGTATATACATATGAGATGAGTGTGTAGACAAAGTAAACAAAGTGGCATAGTTAAAGTGGCTAGTGATACATGTGTTACATAAGGATGCAGTCGATGATGTAGAGTACAGTATATACATATGCATATGAGATTAATAATGTAGGGTAAGTAACATTATATAAGGTAGCATTGTTTAAAGTGGCTAGTGATATATTTACATAATTTCCCATCAATTCCCATTATTAAAATGGCTGGAGTTGGGTCAGTGTCAATGACAGTGTGTTGGCAGCAGCCACTCAGTGTTAGTGGTGGCTGTTTAACAGTCTGATGGCCTTGAGATAGAAGCTGTTTTTCAGTCTCTCGGTCCCAGCTTTGATGCACCTGTACTGACCTCGCCTTCTGGATGATAGCGGGGTGAACAGGCAGTGGTTCGGGTGGTTGATGTCCTTGATGATCTTTATGGCCTTCCTGTAACAACGGGTGGTGTAGGTGTCCTGGAGGGCAGGTAGTTTGCCCCCGGTGATGCGTTGTGCAGTCCTCACTACCCTCTGGAGAGCCTTACGGTTGAGGGCGGAGCAGTTGCCGTACCAGGCGGTGATACAGCCCGCCAGGATGCTCTCGATTGTGCATCTGTAGAAGTTTGTGAGTGCTTTTGGTGACAAGCCGAACTTCTTCAGCCTCCTGAGGTTGAATAGGCGCTGCTGCGCTTCTTCACGACGCTGTCAGTGTGAGTGGACCAATTCAGTTTGTCTGTGATGTGTATGCCGAGGAACTTAAAACTAGCTACCCTCTCCACTACTGTTCCATCGATGTGGATAGGGGGTGTTCCCTCTGCTGTTTCCTGAAGTCCACAATCATCTCCTTAGTTTTGTTGACGTTGAGTGTGAGGTTATTTTCCTGACACCACACTCCGAGGGCCCTCACCTCCTCCCTGTAGGCCGTCTCGTCGTTGTTGGTAATCAAGCCTACCACTGTTGTGTCGTCCGCAAACTTGATGATTGAGTTGGAGGCGTGCGTGGCCACGCAGTCGTGGGTGAACAGGGAGTACAGAAGAGGGCTCAGAACGCACCCTTGTGGGGCCCCGTGTTGAGGATCAGCGGGGAGGAGATGTTGTTGCCTACCCTCACCACCTGGGGGCGGCCCGTCAGGAAGTCCAGTACCCAGTTGCACAGGGCGGGGTCGAGACCCAGGGTCTCGAGCTTGATGACGAGCTTGGAGGGTACTATGGTGTTGAATGCCGAGCTGTAGTCGATGAACAGCATTCTCACATAGGTATTCCTCTTGTCCAGGTGGGTTAGGGCAGTGTGCAGTGTGGTTGAGATTGCATCGTCTGTGGACCTATTTGGGCGGTAAGCAAATTGGAGTGGGTCTAGGGTGTCAGGTAGGGTGGAGGTGATATGGTCCTTGACTAGTCTCTCAAAGCACTTCATGATGACGGAAGTGAGTGCTACGGGCGGTAGTCGTTTAGCTCAGTTACCTTAGCTTTCTTGGGAACAGGAACAATGGTGGCCCTCTTGAAGCATGTGGGAACAGCAGACTGGTATAGGGATTGATTGAATATGTCCGTAAACACACCAGCCAGCTGGTCTGCGCATGCTCTGAGGGCGCGGCTGGGGATGCCGTCTGGGCCTGCAGCCTTGCGAGGGTTAACACGTTTAAATGTCTTACTCACCTCGGCTGCAGTGAAGGAGAGACCGCATGTTTCCGTTGCAGGCCGTGTCAGTGGCACTGTATTGTCCTCAAAGCGGGCAAAAAAGTTATTTAGTCTGCCTGGGAGCAAGACATCCTGGTCCGTGACTGGGCTGGATTTCATCTTGTAGTCCGTGATTGACTGTAGACCCTGCCACATGCCTCTTGTGTCTGAGCCATTGAATTGAGATTCCACTTTGTCTCTGTACTGACGCTTAGCTTGTTAGATAGGCAGGGCAGGATGGATATAGGTCTGTAACAGTTTGGGTCCAGGGTGTCTCCCCCTTTGAAGAGGGGGATGACTGCGGCAGCTTTCCAATCCTTGGGGATCTCAGACGATATGAAAGAGAGGTTGAACAGGCTGGTAATAGGGGTTGCGACAATGGCGGCAGATAGTTTCAGAAATAGCGGGTCCAGATAGTCAAGCCCAGCTGATTTGTACGGGTCCAGGTTTTGCAGCTATTTCAGAACATCTGCTATCTGGATTTGGGTAAAGGAGAACCTGGAGAGGCTTGGGTGAGGGGCTACGGGGGGGTGGAGCTGTTGGCCGAGGTTGGAGTAGCCAGGCGGAAGGCATGGCCAGCCGTTGAGAAGTGCTTATTGAAGTTTTCGATAATCATGGATTTATCGGTGGAGACCGTGTTTCCTAGCCTCAGTGCAGTGGGCAGCTGGGAGGAGGTGCTCTTGTTCTCCATGGACTTCACAGTGTCCCAGAACTTTTGGAGTTGGAGCTACAGGATGCAAACTTCTGCCTGAAGAAGCTGGCCTTAGCTTTCCTGACTGACTGCGTGTATTGGTTCCTGACTTCCCTGAACAGTTGCATATCACGGGGCTATTCGATGCTATTGCAGTCCGCCACAGGATGTTTTTGTGCTGGTCGAGGGCAGTCAGGTCTGGAGTGAACCAAGGACTGTATCTGTTCTTGGTTCTGCATTTTTTGAACGGAGCATGCTTATCTAAAATGGTGAGGAAGTTACTTTTAAAGAATGACCATGCATCCTCAACTGACGGGATGAGGTCAATGTCCTTCCAGGATACCCGGGCCAGGTCGATTAGAAAGGCCTGCTCACAGAAGTGTTTTAGGGAGCGTTTGACAGTGATGAGGGGTGGTCGTTTGACTGCGGCTCCGTGGCGGATACAGGCGATGAGGCAGTGATCGCTGAGATCCTGGTTGAAGACAGCAGAGGTATATTTGGAGGGCCAGTTGGTCAGGATGACGTCTATGAGGGTGCCCTTGTTTACAGAGTTAGGGTTGTACCTGGTGGGCTCCTTGATGATTTGAGTGAGATTGAGGGCATCTAGCTTAGATTGTAGGACTGCCGGGGTGTTAAGCATATCCCAGTTTAGGTCACCTAACAGAACGAACTCTGAAGCTAGATGGGGGGCGATCAATGCACAAATGGTGTCCAGGGCACAGCTGGGAGCTGAGGGGGGTCGGTAGCAGGCGGCAACAGTGAGAGACTTGTTTCTGGAGAGAGTAATTTTCAAAATTAGTAGTTCGAACTGTTTGGGTATGGACCTGGAAAGTATGACATTACTTTGCAGGCTATCTCTGCAGTAGACTGCGACTCCGCCCCCTTTGGCAGTTCTATCTTGACAGAAGATGTTATAGTTGGGTATGGAAATCTCTGAATTTTTGGTGGCCTTCCTGAGCCAGGATTCAAACACGGCAAGGACATCAGGGTTAGCAGAGTGTGCTAAAGCAGTGAGTAAAACAAACTTAGGGAGTAGGCTTCTGATGTTGACATGCATAAAACCAAGACTTTTTCGATCACAGAAGTCAACAAATGAGGGTACCTGGGGACATGCGGGGCCTGGGTTTACCTCCACATCACCCGCGGAACAGAGAAGGAGTAGTATGAGGGTACGGCTAAAGGCTATCAAAACTGGTCGCCTAGAGCGTTGGGGGCAGAGGATAACAGGAGCAAGTTTCTGGGCATGGTAGAATATATTCAGGGCATAATGCGCAGACAGGGGTATGGTGGGGTGCGGGTACAGCGGAGGTAAGCCCAGGCACTGGGTGATGATGAGAGAGGTTGTATCTCTGGACATGCTGGTTGTAATGGGTGATGTCACCGCATGTGTGGGGGGTGGGACAAGGGAGGTAACAGGGGTATGCAGAGTGGATCTAGGGGCTCCATTGTGAACTAAAACAATGATAACTAACCTGAACAACAGTATACAAGGCATATTGACATTTGAGAGAGACATACAGCGAGGCATACAGTAGTCACAGGTGTTGAATTGAGAAAGCTAGCTAAAAACAGTGGGCGAGGCTAATCAGCTAACACAACAAACAGCAGGTAAAATGGCGTTGACTAGGCAATTGGGCCGACAGATAAAACAAACAAGCAGAGTGGAGTACCGTGATTACTGGGCAGTCCAGTGTGCGTCAGCTATGTAGCCAAGAGATCAGTGTCCAGGGGGGCAGCGGTGGATGGGGCAGGGGGGCTGGGCTGGCGAGTGTTATCCAGGTTTTTTATTTTATTTTATTTTTTAAACTAACAATGACTAAATAGCTTGTAGCTAGTTAGCTGGTTAGCGTCTGGAGGTTCTTGAGTGTGTCATAAAAATAAAAATTAAAAGTAACAGCGATTCCGTACCACAGTGGGTGAGGCAAGTTTCCGGAAGGTATAAACAAAATAAAAATCAAAAAGTGATAGAAAGTAAATGGGTTCAGAGTGTTTGGGATGCAGTGATTCAGATGGTTAGCAGGCCTGTGCAAACAAGCTAACAGTTCGTAGGCCCGGGCTAGACAAGCTAGCTGTTAGCAGGCCGAATTAGCAAGCAGGGAGATAGCGAGGGCTAGAGAGTTAACCTTTGGGGGGACGTCGCGATGGGGTGAGTCTGTTTATTCCTCTTCATGCGGTGACATCGACAGACCGGTCGTGGGCCCGGGTAGTTGTAGCCCAGGAGTATGCTACAGGTGCTCCAGTACGCTAGGTGAGCTGGAGACACAGCGTTTCAGAAAGCTCGCGGGCCTTGGCCGGCAGATGGATCTTTGACGATGTCGCAACGAAAAAGCCTGTTGAAACCACCTCGGACGATTATGTCGGCGGACCAGTCGTGATGGATCGGCGGGGCTCCGTGTCGGCAGTAAAGGGTCCAGGCCAATTGGCAAAAGAGGTATTGTTGGGCCTCTTCGGCTAGTCGGGAGATGGGCTTAGCTCGAGGCTAGCTCAAGGCTAATTGGTGCTTGTTTTGGGACAGAGACATTAGCCAGGAGTAGCCACTCGGATTGCAGCTAGCTAGTTGCGATGATCCGGTGTAAAGGTTCAGAGCTTGCGGTAGGAATCCGGAGAAAAAGCAGTCTGATGTGCTCTGGGTTGATGTCGCGCTGGTGTCCTAGTTAGCTTTGAAGACCGCTAGCAATGGCTAACTGAGTACTAGCTAGTAGCTAGTTAGCTGGCTAGCTTCTGATGGGGGTTCCGGTTCTAAAGTAAAGTATAGAAAAAGCAGATCCGTACCACATTGGGTGATGCGGGTTGCAGGAGAGTATATTCAGCTCTAGTTGGAAAGTGAGATTAAAATATGTACGAAATATATACAGAAAAAAAAACGAATAAAACTATATTTACACTAGACAGGACGGGACAGACTAAACACACGTCCGACTGCTACGCCATCTTGGATGAATATGGACCAGGGGTTTGTGCTCGTCCTCATCACCCTCTGAGGGATGGAATAGATCACGCTGTCATCCAGATCTAAATGGCCTCTCAAATGTCACCCTAACAGACACACCTACACTGCGCTGCTCTCACTTTACATCTGTACCTCCTCAGTATAGAAATGTATAGAAACTCAAGACCTCAAAACTGCTGGGCTCCTCAGCATTACGCATTGCTATCACCATCATTACACACACCTGCTTCCCTCGTCATGTGCATCAGCGATCATTTGGACTCACCTGTACTCAATCACCTGTTATTTCCTTCCCTATATCTGTCTGTTCCCCAGCTCTGTTCCCCGCTTCCGCATTAACAGTATGTTATTTTGTTACCCGTGTGCTGACGCTGTTTCTGTCTTGTCCCTTGTCTGTTCCTCATTAAATGTTTGACTCCCCGTATCTGCTTCTCGACTCCAGCGTCGGTCCTTCCAGAAGTACTGTGTTATGTTCACACAACACCGTACCACAAAAAGCACCAAGATGACCAGTTGTGAGTGATGAGTATTACTATATGTCTGCCCCACTACCAACACAGTGGTGGCATTATCTTCCATCTTCAGCCATTTCTCCCCAACTCCAGCGTGCACCACCCCCACAGCTGTGTGCCTGCCATGGTGGTCTTATCTTCATCTTGACCTCGCCTTTCCCTGAATCAAGCGGCGTGCTCTTCAATCCTCCACACTTTATTTCCTAGCAGTTGTGCTGTTATCTGCAGGAGAAGTGAAACCGTTTTCAGTTATCTGAAAGGCCATCATGTGGGTAGTGTACACTGGGGTCACAGTTGGTTACATGCTGATGCCCAGAACGAAGCGGAGCTGCAGAGATAATGAAATCCTGCTCAGGCAGGGAAGGAAGGAGGCAAATAACATACAGGCTTTAACTATGTTACATATGTGCTAACATGACGACATACAGAGGCCGAGTCACAACAAAGACAAACAAGTGCTTTATATACAATAGTAAGTTTTTAGTAATTTGAGAAAAGAAAAAACAACACGCCCACAGTAAAGGATATTCACTGTCATCATGAGATATCAAATAGGCAACAAATAAAAAATTTATTTTACCATTATTTAACTAGGCAAGTCAGTTAAGAACAAATTCTTATTTTCAATGATGGCCTAGGAACAGTGGGTTAACTGCCTGTTCAGGGGCAGAACGACAGATCTGTACCTTGTCAGCTCGGGGGTTTGAACTTGCAACCTTCCGGTTCCTAGTCCAACGCAGACCAGGACTCTTCAGTGGAAGGTTGACAGTTTGCTCTATCTGTTGTTGTTGGGCAGAGACAGTCACATAACAATCACCTGGGGAGGGGAAACACATTGCACATGGCCTTGGCTTCATGGTCTTCCTTTGCTGTTGCACCCAAGTCATGTTGATGGACAAGGTTACATTTAATTTGGTTCTATACATGACTGAGAATATAGCATGACTCACAACAGTATACTAACCAGTGGGTCTCTATGCTGCTACCAGTGTCTTATTTTAAGCATTTATGCATCATTTCCATTTCCCTTGAATGCTTTGCGTCAGAATTTGTTAAAGAGTTTGGCTAATATTTACAGACAGCTTTACTTATTTATGAGGAGCACTAGAGATGTATCTGTGGACTTCGACACCACTAATAATAAATGTTGTTTGGCTAATCCTTCTGTGGGACAGAAATGCTGAAAGTAAAGCTGTAAATAGTCTATAGACACAAGGCTACTTTTTCCAAAAGCATACACAGGCTTTGGGAGAAGGTGTATAGCCTCAACGAGCAAGTGGCGGCCACATACACAAGATATCAACGGCCGGATGTTGAACCTCATTTTCTCCCATGGTGCCACACTGGCTGTACTATAGACCAACTCCATTTATAGTCCCCAAATGCAGTCTCCCCAACAATTTGCAGCTGATAAAAAGGCATTTTTTCTCCTCCTAAGCAGGGCAGCCTTTTGTTCTGTCCATTCTTATCATCTTGGAATGTGAAAAATCCTCCTCCAGCTCTGTCTGGGAAGTGAATGAGAAAATTCAGGGGAGCTGGAGCCTTGGGCATTGAGGCGCAATAATGCATTTGATTTATATTGCTCTTATGTCAGCAGATTTATAGTAGGGGCCACTGTATAACCGCCTGTCCCTGGCAATACATATTGAGTGGCACAGAAAATAGGGAGTATTTGATTTATTCATTTAGCAATTTATTTTGTTGGGTGGCTATAAAAAAAGCACATGAAAATTGCAACAAGACATTTCACCCTATCAATAACATCTGATTTCATCTCTCCAACATGATTTCATAAAACAATGACAAGAAACATATCTAAAGATGCGGTTTAAGATGAGTTATGCCACAGCATTTAATCTTTAAAGATATTAGGTAAACATAGGATAAATATAGAAAATTCTAGAAAATTCTGTGTTCCTTCATACAAATGTATGCTCATGAATATAGAGCAAATATATAATGAGAAAATGCATACCATCAGATCTCACATGTGATTAATTACTGTAAACAGAAGGACTAATGTGAGGTAATGAGGTGAATATAGAATGAGAGAAGGTGACAGCAGGCTACTTGATATGATGAGGGCCACAGGACAACAGCATGTCATGGCGACATGGAGGCCAGGAAACCAACCCTCCAGAGACTCCCTTTCTCTCTGTCTACTGAAAGGAGAGGAAGGAGGGGTAGAGGGAAAGTGTGCAATGTAAATGTGTTGAGACTGGCAGCAGGGCTCTCAGTTACAGCAGATAGCCAGTTGGTCTGAAGAAATGGACAGGCCTCGGGGTACAGAGTTGAATTTCAACTAGCAGACTGACAGAGATAAGAGAGGATGGAAATGTAAAGTATTCACATTGCCTAGGACTAATCACAGGTGGAGACATTACTTACGGTAGATGCTTGATTTAGTACGTAATCTCACTCATGGCACAGCAGCCTCCCATCTGGTTTTTAAACGAAAACAGTTTGTCACCTCTCCTTAACGACATCACTGGGACTTAGAAGAACACAACTCTGTAATAACATCCTCTGACCTGGCTAGCACCAAAAATACATACCCAAAAGAAGTTTCCCCCCAGCTTGCTGTTCTAATTTAAAAAACAGTTTACACGTGTTTTAATTTCAGGCTTATCTCTGAAGACCAGCTGTGAGTTGAACACTTATCGAGACCTCGCACATCTCACAGGGAGATAAGTGATGTATGTTTCACGCTTGCATGTATTCAGATGTGGGATGGACCAGACGGCATGAATTGCCAAGCAGTTTTCCTGACAGATTGTTATTGCCAAGAGGATGGAACCGCCAGGTACATGATATCACCTTTCTGACTCCACTTTGGACTCCCCCTGATACCCCCACAGAGTATGTCACTCTCTACCCTCTCTCTCTTTCTCGTTCAACAGTGTTAATAGCTTTTTAACTTGTGGTACTGCACAAGGCACCACTATTTTACTATCTCCATTTTGGTGTCGGGACAACAACAACAAGAAAACGCTCTAGTTGACATCTGTCTATTCTAATTCCAAGGAGCAAGATCAGGATATGGAAGAAAACATCCCATAACATCCCAAAACACACACAGAAACCAAAGAAAGCAAGAATATTAAAGAGCAGTGTAATGTCAGCACCACTGATACACAAACTTGTAAGATGGAACAGATGGGACACGCTACGAAACATTTACTTGAGTGGAATGGTCTGGAAAAGAATGTGACACTATGTCCAGCTGCTGCCACTGCCAGTGCCTTGACTCCGGCTCACGGTGGCTCCAGGACAAATCTTCTCAGTCTCCAGTGATCCTGACACGGTCCTGTGTGACTGTATGGCTGCTCACTCTCCCGCACCTGTACGATGACTAGATGAGTATTACCATCTAACATCAAGGATAGAGAAAGTAGTAAATACCCAGGGGCTAGAGCAATGGAGTAGAGAGATACTAATTGCCAATCAAATTTCTCTCACTCTGGACAATTATGTAGTAAGGTATTTTCTCTCACATTGACAGTCCTCTCTCTTTTCTATAGTCTCATATCATGGCCATCTTCATTTTGATTAAGCCTGAACTGCTGAAGGCCATATACGTAATTGTGTTTCGCATAATAATAAAACACATTTACTGCTGCAAGATAATCCTCTATATTGAAGAACGGTGTTGCCGTTGGATACCTACATTTCCAAAAGTTCTAAACAAAGCCATGAATCCACAGCATAGCCTCCATGGCGACACTGACCACAACATTGGATTTGTTTCCTATAGCCAAGCACGCAGGAATGAATATTTCACTACAATGCAGGTATTTCCTGCCAGAGATATCGGACAATGTAATAAGATAAATATATAATTGACCATTTCCATCAACCAAAGCAAAAATGCCACATTTTGGTTTGGATAAATTAATCAATAGTAATTGCTGGAATGTAATAGAGAATACTATTTAGTTATGTTGCTGTCATAATAGGTATAATATTATTTTGCTGTCATGAGAGATAAAATGTGTGGACCTGTTCATTTATCCAGGCATGGTGGTGGATAGCATGGTAGTTGGATGCTATCAATTAATGAGATGTCAACAGGCATTTGCTGTTGCATTATTCACGTCAGCTCTGTGGTACACATTCAGATCCCCTCTGTGTGCATTTCCTCAACAAACCTAAAGCTGAACAACGTCAGAGGTCTAAGTCGATCTGTGGATTTGTTTTTACAAAGATACAGTAGAGTGACCCAACCACACTAACTATAAGAGCCTTTTGGTGTAAGAGAATGAAGAACAGAGTGAATCCATCACAGCATTGCGTGTGTGTGTGTGTGTGTGTGTGTGTGTGTGTGTGTGTGTGTGTGTGTGTGTGTGTGTGTGTGTGTGTGTGTGTGTGTGTGTGTGTGTGTGTGTGTGTGTGTGTGTGTGTGTGTGTGTGTGTGTGTGTGTGTGTGTGTGTGAGTGTGTGTGTGTGTGTGTGTGTGTGTGTGTGTGTGTGTGTGTGTGTGTGTGTGTGTGTGTGTGTGTGTGTGTGTGTGTGTGTGTGTGTGTGTGTGTGTGTGTGTGTGTGTGTGTGCGTGTGCGCGTGCGTGAAACATGTCTCATATCAGAGCGTTTACAGGATTCGGGGCTCAGCCCAAAGCCAGTAGAGGGGTCCGGGGTCATCCTCCACTGGCAAAAAATAGAATAAATTTCAGCAGCTGAACACATGAATTTTGTGCACTATGAGAACAACATTGTAAAATTAGAACATTGAGAGATTAGATCATTTTCAGGTAACTTGCACCTTCCCATCTGCCACAGCAGACACTGCCAGTATTCAATTACAGTAGCTACACGCTTAGAATAAATGTTCTACCTGGAAACAAAAAGGGTTATCCTACGGGGACAGCCAAAGAATGCGGATGGAACCCTTTTTTCTAAGATTATACTGTGGCTCTCTCTACTCTGGAACTCTTTCTACTCTCTATTCTGGAATACATACACTACCGTTCAAGTTTGGGGTTGCTTGGAAATGAAAGAAAAACACATTTTTTGTCCAATAAAAAATATCAAATTGATCAGAAATACAGAGTAGACATTGTAAATGACTATTGTAGCTGGAAACGACTGATGTTTAAATCTACATAGGTGGACAGAAGCCCATTATCAGCAACCATCACTCCTGTGTTCCAATGGCAAATTGTCTTAGCTAATCCAAGTATATAATTTTAAAAGGCTAACTGATCATTAGAAAACCCTTTTGGCCCAGATGAAAACTGTTGTTCTTATTAAAGGAGCAATGAAACTGGCCTTCTTTAGACTCGTTGTGTATCTGGAGCAGCAGCATTTGTGGGTTCAATTACAGGCTCAAAATGGCCAGAAACAAAGACCTTTCTTCTGAAACTCGTCTGTCTATTCTTGTTCTGAGAAATGAAGGCTATTCCATGAGAGAAATGGCCAAGAAACTGAAGATCTCATACAACACCGTGTACTACTCCCTTCACAGAACAGAGCAAACTGGCTACCCTTGACATCTGCTGTTCTAAGTGCTTCACTAGCCTGCTGTTTTCATCTGTCCTCCTCATCTGCAAGGTAACAAGGTAGACATGCAACATGTCATTAGTTAGTTTTAAAGTTACTGTATATTGACACCATCAGGGCAACACAACTGTAAATACAAATTAAAGTGTTGGTATAAGAGAACTACAACTCCAAACATGACAGAAAATAAGCTACATAGCCCCTTGGCTAAATGAATATAAAGAGACATGAGCCCCCCAAAAAGACCTGTAAAAATGGAATAAGTTATAAGACCTATATGATTCATTTAATTTAATAATTTCTACCAGGTAATGATAGATCACATAGCATTCGAGGAGACAACTTAAGGGCCTATGTATTTTGTCTAGTTGGGTTAGCCACAGACAAAAATAGCAATCTTCTCGCTAGCCATGATTGGCTGAGATAATGATTGGGTTTGACATGCTGAGAGATGAGTTTGGATTGGTCTGCCACATAGCCCGCTTCTGTCTATTTGAGCTGGTCGGTATGTCTAGGTAATCCTGTTTAACATGGCTTTTTAAATGTTTTATTGTGTAGTAAAACTGCATAAGCCTAATGTCAAGTTAAAGTGTACGGTTAGCCAGCTGACGTTAACTGGCAGGCTCACTTGCTAACGTTACGTGTATGCTCTCCACTTTCCGGGGGACCAAGTTTTGAAATCAGTGGAATTTGAGTATGATAGCTAAGGAGATGGAGAAAAACACCTGTCTCCAGATTACATCTTCAAACTAAGGGCAACCATGGCATCTGACAGGAGACTCGTCCATACATGACGTATTCGGGTAAGATAGTATAGCTAGTTACATTGTCAGATATTACACGTTTCAAATTTTTTGAGAAAGTGGTTTTATTTCAAGTTAAAGTGTACTGTGAGTTAGCTAACATTAGCTGGCTGGCTCGCTAGCTAACGTTACGTGTATGATCTTATTATTCGTATCTCAGAGCAAATTGTTTGACTAGCTATAGTCTAATGTTAGCTAGCTGCAGATTCACGAAGGGTAGTAACGTCATGAGTTGGTATTATGGTTAATTGTTTACCAAGCTACATGTCATAACAAAAGACTCGTCTGAGTGTGCCAGAGCACAGAATAACTGATGAATTTACGAATGCTCAACACCCACTGAATATGGTCAGTGTCAGTAAACATTGGCAAATTGTTTTATTAAATTGTTGCCAGCAGCACAGTTACAGTCACCAACTCTCTGGATAACATGAAAACAGCCTAACCAGCTCTGCTAGGGCGAGTGAAATGGTCAGAGTGGGGTGTTCTCTCATTATGTGTCTGGAAGTAGCTAGAAAACTAGCCAATGTCAGCCAGTTAGCTTGGGTGCTTGACTGCCATTGTGAGGTCAGAACGTGCAGCACAACCCTACTCATCGGGCAGAGCGTCCACTGTGCACTCTTAACGCTCCGAGAGTGAAATACTCTGAATTTACGAATGGGCAATCTGACAGCACAGTTGCAGTCACCAATGCTCTGGATAACATAACAGCCTAACTAGCTCTGCTAGGGTGAATAATGTTCAGTGAGCTGTTCTCTCATTTGTACATTTACATTTACATTTAAGTCATTTAGCAGACGCTCTTATCCAGAGCGACTTACAAATTGGTGCATTCACCTTATGACATCCAGTGGAACAGCCACTTTACAATAGTGCATCTAAATATTTTAAGGGGGAGGGGGGTGAGAAGGATTACTTTATCCTATCCTAAGTATTCCTTAAAGAGGTGGGGTTTCAGGTGTCTCCGGAAGGTGGTGATTGACTCCGCTGTCCTGGCGTCGTGAGGGAGTTTGTTCCACCATTGGGGAGCCAGAGCAGCGAACAGTTTTGACTGGGCTGAGCGGGAACTGTACTTCCTCAGTGGTAGGGAGACGAGCAGGCCAGAGGTGGATGAACGCAGTGCCCTTATTTGGGTGTAGGGCCTGATCAGAGCCTGGAGGTACTGAGGTGCCGTTCCCCTCACAGCTCCGTAGGCAAGCACCATGGTCTTGTAGCGGATGCGAGCTTCAACTGGAAGCCAGTGGAGAGAGCGGAGGAGCGGGGTGACGTGAGAGAACTTGGGAAGGTTGAACACTAGACGGGCTGCTGCGTTCTGGATGAGTTGTAGGGGTTTAATGGCACAGGCAGGGAGCCCAGCCAACAGCGAGTTGCAGTAATCCAGACGGGAGATGACAAGTGCCTGGATTAGGACCTGCACCGCTTCCTGTGTGAGGCAAGGTCGTACTCTGCGGATGTTGTAGAGCATGAACCTACAGGAACGGGCCACCGCCTTGATGTTAGTTGAGAACGACAGGGTGTTGTCCAGGATCACGCCAAGGTTCTTAGCACTCTGGGAGGAGGACACAATGGAGTTGTCAACCGTGATGGCGAGATCATGGAACGGGCAGTCCTTCCCCGGGAGGAAGAGCAGCTCCGTCTTGCCGAAGTTCAGCTTGAGATGGTGATCCGTCATCCACACTGATATGTCTGCTAGACATGCAGAGATGCGATTCGCCACCTGGTCATCAGAAGGGGGAAAGGAGAAGATTAATTGTGTGTCGTCTGCATAGCAATGATAGGAGAGACCATGTGAGGTTATGACAGAGCCAAGTGACTTGGTGTATAGCGAGAATAGGAGAGGGCCTAGAACAGAGCCCTGGGGGACACCAGTGGTGAGAGCGCGTGGTGAGGAGACAGATTCTCGCCACGCCACCTGGTAGGAGCGACCTGTCAGGTAGGACGCAATCCAAGCGTGGGCCGCGCCAGAGATGCCCAACTCGGAGAGGGTGGAGAGGAGGATCTGATGGTTCACAGTATCGAAGGCAGCCGATAGGTCTAGAAGGATGAGAGCAGAGGAGAGAGAGTTAGCTTTAGCGGTGCGGAGCGCCTCCGTGATACAGAGAAGAGCAGTCTCAGTTGAATGACTAGTCTTGAAACCTGACTGATTTGGATCAAGAAGGTCATTCTGAGAGAGATAGCGGGAGAGCTGACCAAGGACGGCACGTGTGTCTGGAAGTAGCTAGCAAGTTAGCTTTGGTGCTTGACTGCTGTTAGTACAGAATGCTCGGATCAACCCATAAAGATATGGATGGGGCTAAAAGGGTGTGAGCGATGCTGAATGAGTGTAGACAAAGATGGGCGCTTCCTGTAGTAGTACCTTCTGTAGCTCAGTTGGTAGAGCATGGCGCTTGTAATGCCAGGGTAGTGGGTTCGAATCCCGGGACCACCCATACGAAGAATGTATGCACACATGACTGTAAGTCGCTTTGGATAAAAGCGTCTGCTAAATGGCATATATTATTATTATATTATTATTATTATTATTATATTATTATATTATTATTATATTATTATTATTATTATATTGTTATTATTATTTTATTATGTTATTATTATTATTATATTATATTATTTATCAAGTTTCAAAGCAAAATTACTTTCCCATTGTTCCTCAACTGTAGTGTATGATATACCATTTTGTAGCTCCGAGTCTTTACTTTTATCCAATGTAAAAAATACCATTTCAAATTTTGCTTCATAAGACCGATTTTAGCCAGTCTGTCACATTTCCACATGATATACATGGAGTACACAGTGCAATGACATGCTTACTTGCAGGATAACCTCTTGACAATGCAACAACAATAGGAAAAGGAAGTAGCTAAGATAATAAAAAGAGTAATACAAATAAAAGCTCAAAAAAATTATTTCACTAATTTAATAATGGGTATTTTTTTACAAATAGTTACAAAGCCTAAATGTAAATACCAGACATTTACCAGACAAATAAACATGTGTTACTTTGACACTGTCTGCATCTGGGTCTTCTCCTGAAACGTGATACCACTTTCTCATATAGAGAAGTACTTCAGTTATTCCCATGTAAATGTAGAGAGATCATTCAGTTATTATGTCGAATATCCTTGATGTTGCTTTATTGTTACTATTCAATCACTAAAGACCTGCACTTTCAGCTTCCTTTTTAACTTTGTGGGTGGGAAGTAGTTACCCTCTGTTCCAAGCTGTATTGTAAGAACTGCTCCTAACAAAGTGTCATCGTGCTTGATAAACTATGGAGAAGAAGAATGTAACCCTTTTATATAGCCAGGGCTTTATGACATGCCCAGGATAAGCAGTCCAATTCCTCCCAGAGTGATGATTCACATCTGACAACAAAAAAAGCAGCCCTTTCATGAGTTGCTTGCTCTTTCATTTCACAGTGGCAATTCAGTTTGACACTTGAGAAAAAACACTGTTGACAATTGTTGCTCTGTGGAGAGCCGTTGGCTGAATGAGGCCACTCATAGACTCCCGTGAGGAACATTCCTTTGTTCCATTCTGAAAGCCAGGTTCTATTTAGGACCATCATACTAGCCATCACACATTAAAGCCATCACTTACGTCAATATTTTATCAAGGAGCTGCCACAGAACTGTTGGAGGAAGAAGAATGTTTTTCATCCTACAGAGAGAACCGATTTTACTCTAGGTGAAAGATAGCACGTTAAATTAAAAAGTGCTAAATCACAACATCTTGAAATTCTTTATATATAGAGCATAATTGTACTCCTGAGTTGCGCAGCGGTCTAAGGCACTGAATCTCAGTGCTAGAGGCTTCACTACAGACCCTGGTTTGATCTCGGGCTGTATCACAACCGGCCGTGATTGGGGGTCCCATAGGGCGGCGCACAGCGTCGTCTGGGTTATTAGGGGAGGGTTTGGCCGGGGTAGGCCGTCATTGACTTGCCTAGTGAAATAAAGGTTCAATAGCATGTTTAACTGGCAGATGTGCTTCTACTTGATTCTAACGGCTTCTCTAACTGCACTCGCTGGTGACAAAACGCAGCCATCAAAGTTATCCATCTGTGTGCTTGACCTGATGATGTTTTTGACGCTCAACCGTGTAGACATGTGCAGAGCACAGCACAGTTTGGAGGAGTTGACAGGCCTGCAGGCAGCCAAGTGATGTTCCCTGGAAGAGAAAACCTCTGTTCAGTCCACAGTCTCTCTCTCTCTCTCTCTCTCTCTCTCTCTACAGCATCTTCCTTCCAAATGACTTTCCATATGCCCTCTGACCATTAAATGCCTTCTTTATTTATATATTTACTCTCTTAATTTGTGCCCTTGGCCTGACCACTGGCCCAAAACAGATGCTAAGGATACATTTTTCTGACATTTGTCATTCCTGTCCCTGAGATGAGTCATACGTGGGGCAAACTTTGTGGTTAAATGATTCATGTCTGTTTCATGTTCCTCGGCATTAGGCTTGCATCTATCTACATGTAAACTCACGCTCCTACTCTTTGCTTATATTTACAAGCTAATAGCACGAACGCAGCACAAATACAAGATGCATACTGTAGAAGAAAAAAACGATGAACTTGAGAACCATATGTGACTCGTTTCAGGAAACTTTCAGGAAACTAATCGTATGTCGCACGTCACTACTTCAGAAATGCCTTCTGAAACGTGAACTTTCATGTGCCTTAATAACAAATTTGTATTCCATCCATAAATACAAATAAAATTGTTAAATTACAAGCCTTGTTGGTTTAGCCACAGAAAAGTCAGGAACCTTCCCACTAGCCATGCTTGGATGAGATAATGGATGGGTTGGACATGTCGGGAGATGAGTTTGGATTGGTCTGCCATGTAGCATGCTTCTGTCTGTAACGTGAGCTGTTCAGAGTGTTTTTATTGTCCTTTCTACCGAGACGTTTTTAAAAGATATAACGTTAGCCATCAAGAACGACAAAATAATTGCTACCTTTCTCAACAACATTGATGCCCTGAATTTAGCAGGCTCTATCGACAGATCGGTTGAAAGAAGTGAAAAAGTACTTTGTAAGCACGCCAAGGTCAGTGTGAACCAGAGTGACTTTACACAACGCTGGCCAAACAAGCTACAAACAAAACGGAGTTACTGGTTCCAGTCTGTCGTGAAGTGTTCATCCATGTATACAGGTCAGAGTCTACCTACATTTTGAAGTACAAATTTAAAATTGAGTCAGAAAGTCATTTGTATTGCAAGTTAAAGTGTATTGTTAGTTAGCTATTGAATGTCAGCTTGCTGGCTCGCTAGCTAACTTTACGTGTATGATCTGTGTAGTAATATTATTAGATTCAGAAATCCATCTGCATTATTAAAGCCTAATGTTAGCTAGCTAACATTGAACCTAGTATGTTAGCTTTAGCTACCTACAGATTCATACTACAGCTATGACAATGTTTCTGTTGGTAGTAGTTTGAGATGGGATTATTCCAGTTCATTGTTTAGCTAGCTAGCTACCTAACTAGCTACATGTCTAAACAAAAGACTCCACTTTAGCTGGATTATTACATGACTCATCAAATTAGACATTTATTTCACATGACCCATCAATTTAGACAAGTGTGTCAGGGTAAGCTCCCGAGTGGCGCAGCTGTCTAAGGCACTACATCTCAGTGCTAGATGTGTCACTACAGACGCTGGTTCGACTCCAGGCTGTATCACAATCGGCCGTGATTGGAAGTCCCATGGGGCGGTATACAATTGGCCCAGTGTAGTCCGGGTTAGGGTTTGCCTGAGGTAGGCCGTCATTTTAAATGAGAATTGGTTCTTAACTGACTTACCTAGTTAACTTCTTCGAGATGGTGGGCGCTCTTTAAATTTTTGTATAAAACACGTTTTAAACAAGATATTTTGTCACAAAAAGATGCTTGACTATGCATGTAATTGACAGCTTTGGAAAGAAAAAACTCTGACGTTTCCGAAACTGCATAGATATTATCTGTGAGTGCCCCAGAACTAATGCTACAGGCGAAACCAAGATTACATTTCATACAGGAAATGGTCCAGATTTTGAATGCACTGTGTTTCGATGTCTCCTTATATGGCTGTGAATACGCCAGGAATGAGCCTGCACTTTCTGTCGTTTCCCCAAGGTGTCTGCAGCATTGTGACGTATTTGTAGGCATATCATTGGAAGATTGACCATAAGAGACTACATTTACCAGGTGTCCGCCCGGTGTCCTCCGTCGAAATTATTGCGTAATCTCCAGGTCCATGGAGGAGAAAGTCAACTGCCACGAATGATTTATCATCGATAGATATGTGAAAAACACCTTGAGGATTGATTCTAAACAACATTTGCCATGTTTCTGTCGATATTATGGAGTTAATTTGGGAAAAAGTTGTTGTAATGACTTAATTTTCGGGTTTTTTCTTACCCAAACGTGATGAACAAAATGGAGCGATTTGTCCTACACAAATAATATTTTTGGAAAAACTGAACATTTGCTATCTAACGGAGAGTCTCCTCATTGACAACATCTGAAGTTCTTCAAAGGTAAATGATTTCATTTGAATGCTTTTCTTGTTTTTGTGAAAATGTTGCATGCTGAATGCTAGGCTTAATGCTAGCTATCAATACTCTTACACAAATGCTTGTTTAGCTATGGGTCAAAAGCATATTTTGAAAATCTGAGATGACAGTGTTGTTAACAAAAGGCTAAGCTTGAGAGCTAATATATTTATTTCATTTCATTTGCGATTTTCATGAATATGTTATGCAGGTGAATGAGGACCCAAAAGCGACTTGGCGAAAACAGAGTCTTTATTCCAGCAAAGGAAAAAGGCAATACTCCTAGACAAATCAGAGCAGAAAACAAAACATAAAAACTAATTCCACTCGTAGTGACGAGGACGGACTGGAGACTCGACCATAAACTGTAGGTTGCCTCGGGAAGGCACCGACCGTAGCAGACTCAGATACCTGCTCACACGCAGCATCTGAGGGAAACAAGACACAGCACGGCGAACAATATACAAGGATCCGACAGGACAGAAACGGAAGACAAGGGGAGAAATAGGGACTCTAATCAGAGGGCAAGATACGGAACAGGTGTGAAAAGATTAGATGATTGATTAGGGGAATAGGAACAGCTGGGAGCAGGAACGGAACGATAGAGAGAAGAGAGAGAGAGGGAGGGAGAGAGAAAAAGGGAACGAACCTTAAAAAGACCAGCAGGGGGAAAACGAACAGAAGGGAAAGCAAAAATGACAAGACAATATAAGACAAAACATGACAGTACCCCCCCACTCACCGAGCGCCTCCTGGCGCTCTCGAGGAGGAACACTGGCGGCAACGGAGGAAATCATAGATCACAAACGGTCCAGCACGTCCCGAGAAAAAACCCAACTCCTCTCTTCAGGACCGTAACGGAAAACGAAAAAAAAGGAAACTAGGGTACTACTCTAAAAAAAAAAATGAGACACGGGTAGAGAACTGAAAGCTTTAGAGCAAACAGGACCAAACAGGCCAGGAGAGTAACAACTAGGGACAGACTGAGACACAGCAAGGGCAGGAACAAGAACAGGAGAGATGCGGTGGCAGGGAACAGACTGAGACCCAGCAAGACCAGGAGCAGAAGCAGAAAAAAAAATTCCAGACTTATTCTGCGCGCAGTCCGAACACGCAGCCACGAAACGGCGCGTGTCACGCTCCTGAGTAGGCCACCAAAAGCGCTGGCGAATAGAAGCAAGAGTACCTCGAACGCCGGGATGGCCAGCTAACTTGGCAGAGTGAGCCCACTGAAGAACAGCCAGACGAGTAGAAACAGGAACGAAAAGAAGGTTACTAGGACAAGCGCGCGGCGACGCAGTGTGCGTGAGTGCTTGCTTAACCTGTCTCTCAATTCCCCAGACAGTCAACCCGACAACACGCCCAACAGGAAGGATCCCCTCGGGAACAGTAGAAGCCACAGAAGAACTAAAGAGACGGGATAAAGCATGAGGCTTGGTGTTCTTAGTACCCGGGCAATAAGAAATAACGAACTCGAAACGAGCGAAAAACAACGCCCAACGAGCATGACGCGCATTCAGTCGTTTGGCAGAACGGATGTACTCAAGGTTCCTTTGGTCAGTCCAAACGACAAAAGGAACGGTCGCCCCCTCCAACCACTGTCGCCATTTGCCTAGGGCTAAACGGATGGCGAGCAGTTCACGGTTAGCCACATCATAGTTACGTTCCGACGGTGACAGGCGATGAGAAAAATACGCGCAAGGGTGGACCCCATCGTCAGTATCGGAGCGCTGGGACAGAATGGCTCCCACGCCCACCCCGACGCGTCAACCTCGACAATAAACTGTTTAGTGACGTCAGGTGCAACAAGGATAGGAGCGGATGCAAAACGCTTCTTGAGGAGATCAGAACAACAATCATACGACCGGTGAGGAGGAAGGGAGTTGGTTCTGGACCGACTGAAGACCGTGCGCAGACCATGATATTCCTCCGGCACTCCTGTCAAATCACCAGGTTCCTCCTGTGAAGAGGGAGCAGAACAAACAGGAGAAATAGCAGACATTAAACACTTCACATGACAAGAAACGTTCCAGGAAAGGATAGAATTACTAGAGCAATCAAAAGAAGGATTATGACACACAAGCCAGGGATGACCCAAAACAACAGGTGTAAAAGGTGAACAAAAAATCAAAAAAGAAATGGTCTCACTATGGTTACCAGATACAGTGAGGGTTAAAGGTAGTGTTTCACATAATATACTGGGGAGAGGACTACCATCCAAGGCAAACATGACCGTGGGCTCCCCTAACTGTCTGAGAGGAATGTCATGTTCCCGAGCCCAGGCTTCGTCCATAAAACAGCCCTCCGCCCCAGAGTCTATTAATGCACTGCAGGAAGCTGCCGATCCGGTCCAGCGTAGATGGACCGGTAAGGTAGTACAGGTACTTGACGGAGAGAACCGTCTAGTAGAGCTTATCAGTCGCCCTCCGCTTACTGATGAGCTCTGGCCTTTAACTGGACATGAAATGACAAAATGACCAGCGGAACCGCAATAGAGACAGAGGCGGTTGGTGATTCTCCGTTCCCTCTCCTTAGTCGAAATGCGAATACCCCCCAGCTGCATGGGCTCAACACCTGAGTCAGTGGGGAAAGATGGTAGTGTCGGAGAGAGGGGAGACACAGTTAACGCGAGCTCTCTTCTATGAGCTCGGTGACGAAGATCTACCCGTCGTTCAATGCGAATAGCGAGTTCAATCAAAGAATCCACGCTGGATGGAACCTCCCGAGAGAGAATCTCATCCTTAACCTTAGCGTGGAGTCCCTCCAGAAAACGAGCGAGCAACGCCTGCTCGTTCCAGTTACTGGAGGCAGCAAGAGTGCGAAACTCTATAGAGTAATCCGTTATGGATCGATTACCTTGACATAGGGAAGACAGGGACCAGGAAGCTTCTTTCCCAAAAACTGAACGATCAAAAACCCTTATCATCTCCTCTTTAAAGTTCAGATAATTGTTAGTACACTCAGCGCTTGCCTCCCAGATAGCTGTGCCCCACTGCCGAGCCCGACCAGTAAGGAGTGATATGACGTAGGCAATCCGAGCTCTCTCTCTTGAGTATGTGTTGGGTTGGAGAGAGAACACTATATCACACTGGGTGAGAAAGGAGCGGCACTCAGTGGGCTGCCCAGAATAACATGGTGGGTTATTAACCCTAGGTTCCGGAGGCTCGGAAGACCCGGAAGTAGCTGGTGGCACGAGACGAAGACTCTGATACTGTCCTGAGAGGTCGGAGACCTGAGCGGCCAGGGTCTCAACGGCATGCCGAGCAGCAGACAATTCCTGCTCGTGTCTGCCGAGCATCGCTCCCTGGAACTCGAGAGTAGAGTAGAGAGAATCCATAGTCGCTGGGTCCATTCTTGGTCGGATCCTTCTGTTATGCAGGTGAATGAGGACCCAAAAGCGACTTGGCGAAAACAGAGTCTTTATTCCAGCAAAGGAAAAAGGCAATACTCCTAGACAAATCAGAGCAGAAAACAAAACATAAAAACTAATTCCACTCGTAGTGACGAGGACGGACTGGAGACTCGACCATAAACTGTAGGTTGCCTCGGGAAGGCACCGACCGTAGCAGACTCAGATACCTGCTCACACACAGCATCTGAGGGAAACAAGACACAGCACGGCGAACAATATACAAGGATCCGACAGGACAGAAACGGAAGACAAGGGGAGAAATAGGGACTCTAATCAGAGGGCAAGATACGGAACAGGTGTGAAAAGATTAGATGATTGATTAGGGGAATAGGAACAGCTGGGAGCAGGAACGGAACGATAGAGAGAAGAGAGAGAGAGGGAGGGAGAGAGAAAAAAGGGAACGAACCTAAAAAGACCAGCAGGGGGAAAACGAACAGAAGGGAAAGCAAAAATGACAAGACAATATAAGACAAAACATGACAGAATAGTTAACGTTGCGTTATGGTAATTAGCTTGAGGCTATAAATAGGATCCCAGATACGGGATTGCTCGTCACAACAAGTTAAATAATAAATATGTTTATCTGAATACTTTCTGTTTTTGATATTGCTGCTATGAATGGGTGTAGACAAAGAAGAGCTCTCCAGTACTTCTACCAAAATAATTCAAGGGACATTCTCAAAAGTGGGGTTACAAGTTTATTAACTTTCAAAGCAGAATACCTTTCTCAGTGTTCCTCTACTGCAGTGTATGATATACCATTTTCTAGCTCGGAGTCTCTACTTTTATCCAATGTAAAAACACCATTTAAAATGTTGCTACATAAGACTGAATCAAGGCAGTTGGTCACGTATGCCAAGACAGAATATAAAGAGAGATGCATTCTACAGACATTTTAGTAAAAGTTGGGAGAACGTGAGCGTCATTTTTCACTGGTACTGCACTAATATAATTGAGGGATTTAACTCACCAGGAGAGGATTATAACACAAGGGGTACTCTAGAACCCGCTTCTTCACACTCTAGAATCCAAGGGCACTGATCAAAGCAGATGCCACTATTTCACTGTGCTGTTGAAGTGTAATTGTCAGGGCTAGAGTGTTAAACACTTCAAATCAGGCCAGAGTGGAAAAGTAATATGGTCGTTCACAAAACTCAATTTGGTAAAGATGGACGTGGGCAATATGGGGCCCAGGATGCAACTGAGATCATTAGGCAGGTTTGAGCTTGCAGCCAAGTGTCACTTCACTACAAGTATGGGCCATCTAATGAGTGAATGGCTGAGATTTAAATGAGAGTAATACCACCATGGGTGCCACTGCCTGGGTCCAAATAGATGTCTGACAGTACTAGTAAGTGATTGGTCAATAGAGACTCATTAAGGGGAACAATAAGGTAGTGAGAGCTTTGTACTACTATACTAGATTAGGTAGGTAGGTAGACTTCAATAACTCACTCTCCGTACCCTCTGTGATGCATTGCTGGATTTGTGTTTCCTGGCATTGTTAAAGGGATACCTCAGGATTTTGCCAATGAGGCCCTTAATCTAACTTGTGGATACCATTTTTATGTCTCTGCATGCAATTTGAAGTAAGTTGCTAACTAGCGCAAGCGCAATTGCTAACAAGTGTTAGCGCAATGACTGAAAGTCTATGTTATCTGGTAGCAGTCTATGGTATCTGCTAGCATGTTAGCAGATACCATAGACTTCCAGTCATTCCATTGGCTCGCAAAGCTACCTCTAACTTCCTTTGTACTGGACGCAGAGACACATTTTTTTTTCCACGTGTTAATCTGAGTCTGGGGAAGAAGATGAAGGGAAAGCTAGAACAGGCCCTGCGTCTCAAACAGTGAAGGCTCCTCAGAGGAGGAAGGGGTGGACCATCTTCCTTAGTGAATTTCATAAAAGTCAAAATTGTAAAACATTAAAAAAGTCATCCTTTTTGATAAAACAATATGAAATATATTCACTTCGCTAAATAATTGATTAAAACACATTGTTTTGCAATGAAGGACTGCAGTAGCCTCAACAGCACTATGTAGGGTAGCTCGATGGTGTAGCCAGAGGACAGCTAGTTTCTGTCCTCCTCTGGGCGCATTGACTTCAAAACCTAGGAGGCTGCTACAGGTTTTCACACCCTTCCATAGACTTACACAGTAATTATGACAACTTTCCGTAAGACGTACTCCAACCTATCAGAGCTCTTGCAGAATGAACTGCCATGTTGTCCACCCAATCAAAAACTTAGAGAATGAATCTAGTACTGAAAGCATAAGCTACAGCTAGCACTGCAGTGCATACAATGTGATAAGTAGTTGACTCAAGGAAAGAGAAAGACAGTAGTTGAACAGTTTTTTAAACAAATGTATTTATTTATAAATGGGGAAGAAAGAGAGAGAGAGCTATATTTAGTTCAATTTTTTAAACTTTCACTCACACTTAGCTAGCGAATGCAGCGAGCTAGTTTAGCCTGCTCAAACACCCAGCTCAAACAGAGAGGGATGCTATGTTAGCTAGTTGGCTATGGCTATCCAATTCTTCCAAGTCAAGGTAAGCATTTGGTTTTATTAATTTATTGCCACTGGGCCCGCCGGCCTAACTGACAAACTGCTTGCTGACTACACACTGTACTTACTGCATGATTGTAGCGATTTACTAACACGTTAGTTCTAGTAGCTATGTTGACTTTGACTTTATTAGCTAAGAAGTTGAGAACGATGTAGGCTGTGTGTAGCGGTTAGCGGTTAAGTTGTCTGTTGGAATGTTTTTTGTCTGGTACCGGACAGCTGATTTGTTGTGCACTGAAGTCTATAAGTGAAGGAAAAATGTGAGAGGAGGAGAGTGCATAGTTGCGAGAATGAATTATGCAACAAGAAAAATGTTCATACTGTTTATATGTGGCTACTATGAAAGGGAACTGTGTCAGTGTGATCAGGGGTGTATTCATTCCGCGGATTCTGTTGAAAAACATTTCTTAAATGGAAGCAAACGGGAAGAAACAGGGATAAGTATGAATGGATTTGTCCAATGGAAACTCTTGTTTGCAACTGTTGGACTAATTATTTCACCCTAGATCAGCTAGATGCAGGCAAGAGTGTGCAAGGCGATATTGAATGTGTCACTGTCTGTCACGTTGATAGCTCAAATTTTTCTCTCGACCTGTGCACCTACGTTGTAAACGTTCATTCATAGGCTAGGTTGTAGCAACCTCATGATGGGTATATGTAAATTTGAGTATCATGTAGTAGCCTCAACCTATAAATGTTATATTGAGCTGGGTGAATGGAATATGAATGACAATCATCCATTATGCTGTAATAGAAATTAGGCCATGCTCATAACAAAAAAATTGCGTCCTCTCTCATCTTAAGCGTCACTGACCACCAGTGGTCTCAACCAACAGCCAATGTAGGCTAAATATCCCAAGCAGGGCTACAGTAACTTCCAGAGAGAGTCAGGCTCCAAGAGCTTTGCGCTGGCAACAGGTTTTGGTGTCCTCGGCAGAACAGTGTCTCCGCAACGAAGTGGTCACATATCGTTCTGGGTTCCTGAGCACAAGAGGGATCCATAGAGGCAGACAGGCAGACACACAATGAATTATGATATTTTTTCAACGTTCTGTTTGGACAAAGTGGTCAAGCCTCCGACGGGCCTCCACAGAGGCACAAACGTAGCCTGAAAACTCTTCATCATTCTCGCCACCTCCAGAGAGAAGACAGGGAAGAAACCACAATTTACTTACCTCTAGGCTGCTATACATATTTGGTTTGTCATTCTGTTGTTTTTTATGGAATTTGAGTGGTACCTTCTTTAGGACTGGGGGGGCAGTATTGAGTAGCTTGGATGAATAAGGTGCCCAGAGTAAACTGCCTGCTACTCAGGCCCAAAAGCTAGAATATGCATATAATTAGTAGATTTGGATAGAAAACACTTTGTAGTTTCTAAAACTGTTTGAATGATGTCTGTGAGTATAACATAACTAATATGGCAGGCAAAAACCTGAGAAAAAATCCAACCAGGAAGTGGGAAATCTGAGGTTTGTAGGTTTTCAAGTCTTTGCCTATCCAATATACAGTGTCTATGGCGTCATATTTCACTTCCTAAGGCTTCCATTAGATGTCAACAGTCTTTAGAACCTTGTTCCAGGCTTCTACTATGAAGGGAGAGCGAATAAGAGCTGTTTGACTAAGGGATCTGGCAGAATGCCATGAGCTAAATCACGCGCTCGGCCGTGAAAGTGAGCTGCGTTCCCTTTCATTTCTAAACACAAAGGAATTGTCCGTTTGGAATATTATTGAAGATGTATGATAAAAACATCCTAAATATTGATTCTATACATCATTTGACATGTTTCTACGAACTGTAATACTTTTTAAAAACTTTTCGGCTGAACTAAGTGCTCGTGCATTGTGCATTTGGATTACTGTACTAAACTCGTGAAAAAAGGAGGTATTTGGACATAAATGATGGACTTTATCAAACAATTTTGGAACTGGGATCCCTGGGAGTGCATTCCGATGAAGATCATCAAAGGTACGTGAATATTTCTAACGCTATTTCTGAGTTTTGTGACACATCTCCTTGGTTGGAAAATGGCTGTATGTTTTTCTGTGGCTTGGCGCTGACCTAACATAATCGCAAGGAGTGCTTTCGCTATAAAGCCTTTTTGAAATCAGACAATGTGGCTGGATTAACGAGAAGTTTATCTTTAAAATGGTGTATAATACTTGTTTGTTTGAAGAATTTTAATTATGAGATTTCTGTTGTTTTGAATTTGGCGCCCTGCAATTTCACTGGCTGTTGGCTAGCACTAGCGTCCCACATTTCCCAGAGAAGTTAAATATAATTTATTTATAATTCATCAGAATACATTTTCCAGAAATAGCTCCTTGCATTCTTAAATTGACACTTCTCTCAAAATAGTCTGACTTTATACTATTGTAAGTTGCATTTAACATTAAAACCTAAAAAGCTAGATACTATTTGGTGTTAAAAAATGACTTAAAAGGCCAGTGAATAATTGTAACAAGATTAGTCTAATCAAATATCTAATCAGATAAAATTAAAATATATTTTTTTAAATGAACAAAAACGGTCAAGGTGTTTAGATGTTGCCTATGATGGTTACACAGACACTATAAATGGCATCTTTCATTCCATTGAGTTTTCCATAGGGGCACCATAGTGTTATGCGCCACAGTTGTCAAAAACACTGTCATACAACGCCACACAGATCATGATTCTTAGTTAACACAGGGCAACGTATTGTATATAAGCAACAGTCCAAGTCAGTATTTACTCTGCTTACAAAGCCACGTTTCTGAGGGGCAAAAGCATAAAGACTGAGAGTTGGACAGAGGAAATAATGTGAACTATCAACTGTTACATTTTCCAGCCTGAGTATCGACATGAATGGCCGTCATGGTGTCTGCCAGTGTTACACGTCTATATAGGGTGGAGTGTTACTGAGGGTCATATCCTCCATATGCATAAAGACCCCACTGTGCCTTCAATGACGCCACCTCCTGATCTGTATCTGGTAAGCAGGCAGAGCTATTGGGGAAATAACTAGTTAACATTCAAACAATGTACATATTTCATGGTATATGTGCTATGCATAATTTATTCTGTAAAATGTATATACCGACTATACAGACTAGTCATTGTTCGTACATAAATAACTGTCAGGATCGACTAGCATCTCTATGTAAGGTGTATGGACATCTGTTTCAGGTCAAAAACAAATCATTTTAATTACCCAAAAAATCCTTCTGAATTCTTCTGAAAACAAGGCTGTCCATATTGAAATGTTGTATAATTATTGCATAATTGTTGCAGGTTTTCAGATACTTAGAGATGAGAAGAATTTTGAATAAAATAAAGCCATCTCCTTTGTCTTTATCCTGAAAATCTGAAATTCAAATTGGACCAACAGAAACCTCAATAATGTAAGTGCCCTCATGTATCCACTCCAGAGCCTCCTGAAAAACCCCCATTCCCCCAAAATAAAACACATACAATTATCTCCAATACAACCCTGTGACACTGTTATGTATGCCATGATTTGCTCAGTTGGGCATTTATACAATATGGCTTCCTGTCAACACAGCCAGGCATACAGATAACCTCTGAATGAGAAGTTTATGAGCTCTACTGTCTCCACCAGTGCCACGGGCGACTGGCTAACACACATCACAATAATTGACATCACCGTGTGTGTTTAGACTGCAAGAGGAGCTCAGGGTTTTGGCCGTCTTGGGCTCCCTGCCTACTCAACTCGGACACAGGCACAGCCTTGCCAGGGCTGGCATGCTGAGGTATGTTACTGCTACATTCCTTTTCACAACCCACGCTCGGCACACTGTCACACGTCCCATTTCAACACCACCGCTGCCAGCAGGTCAAAGGAGGACCACGGCACAAAACAATTAGGCAGATGTTCTCTGCAGCCATGTCAACGAGCGACACTAAGACAGTGAGACATGGCCAAAGTGGTTATTACAGAGGCAATCAGACATCTGATTAAGCTAGTTTCAATTATGCACTTTGTGTGCTGGTTAATTTGTAATGGTTAATGTTGAATGTTTGAATAAAAGGGTACAGCATGTTATACAGTACCTGTAGAACAGGTAGGTATGTTATAATGAGACCAGTGATAAAAGACCAGAAGAAAAAAGCTTTACTCAAAGGCAAGGATATGTTGCACAGTAGTGTCTACTAGTGCTGGACCAGAGCATCGATATGTTTGCTACCTCCTATACTGACAAACAGTAATATCACAGCTCCAAGGAGTTACTGATGCATGAAATGACAGGCCACTGACCAGGTGAGTGAAAGGAGCAAGATGGGCTTGGAATTTCATCTCCAGACATCTGTCAAAGATTGTTGTGCACACGTACACACAAACACATGCACCTGAGCACACACATACACGCACATGCACACGCGCACACGCACACACACACACACACACACACACACACACACACACACACACACACACACACACACACACACACACACACACACACACACACACACACACACACACACACACACACACACACACACACACACACACACACACACACACACACACACACACACACACAACTGAACAATCATTTTTGAGATGCATTACCAAACATCCAGACCAGTGCTAATGGCACTAGATCTAAAGATGAGCTGGGATCCAGGGGATCATGGATGATGTGCAGCCTATCCTATCCAGAGTGAAGGGCTTGGAAACAACAGAACCTAGGCATCAGGCCATAGCTGACACTACTGGTTGGCAGTGGCACCTGTTGAGTCCTCATGTTGTGTTGCTGCATGAACAGCATGTGTTCTCACTACCACTTCATCAAATCCCAGTGTCAAATAGAAAAAAAGGTTTTGAGTTTTTCAAGATGCTTAAACAGGGCAAATATCTTGAAATGTAGCTCAATAAGCTGACAAAAAACACAAAGTAAACACCCCAAATTGCTATTGAATTTCATACAAAACATTGGCAACTAACTCTACGTCTGCAAGTTAAATTAGGTGTTTTGTACATTTCAGACTTGTTGTAATAAACAAATCAAATAAAAAAAATGTCACATGTTTAGTAGATGTTAATTTGGGTGTAGTGAAATGCTTGTGTTTCTAGCTCCAATAGTACAGTAATATCTAACAATACACACAATCTAAAGTAAAGGAATGGAATTAAGAATATATAAATATTTGAATGAGCAATGTCAGAGCGGCATAGATTAAGATACTGTAGAATAGGATAGAATACAGTATATACATATGAAATGAGTATTGCAAAATATGTCAACATTATTAAAGTGTCTAGTGTTCCAGTTATTAAAATGGGCAGTGATTTCAAGTCTATGTATATAGGACAGCAGCCTCTAATTGTTACGTTCATTTAAAGATGGATTGGACCAAGGTGCAGCCTGGTACGCGAACATCTTACTTTATTTAAAATGAACACCGAAAAACAACAAAATACAAAACCGAATGTAAAGTTCTGCAGGCTACACAGCACCTATACAAAATCAAGATCTCACAAAGTAAAGGGGGGGAAAAAGGCTGCCTAAGTATGATCCCCAATCAGAGACAACGATAGACAGCTTTCTCTGATTGGGAACCAACCCAGCCAAATTTACATTTACATTTAACATTTAAGTCATTTAGCAGACGCTCTTATCCAGAGCGACTTACAAATTGGTGCATTCACCTTATGACATCCAGTGGAACAGTCACTTTACAATAGTGCATCTAAATCTTAAGGGGGGGGGGGGGTGAGAGGGATTACTTATCCTATCCTAGGTATTCCTTAAAGAGGTGGGGTTTCAGGTGTCTCCGGAAGGTGGTGATTGACTCCGCTGTCCTGGCGTCGTGAGGGAGTTTGTTCCACCATTGGAGGGCCAGGGCAGCGAACAGTTTTGACTGGGCTGAACGGGAGCTGTACTTCCTCAGTGGTAGGGAGGCGAGCAGGCCAGAGGTGGATGAACGCAGTGCCCTTGTTTGGGTGTAGGGCCTGATCAGAGCCTGGAGGTACTGAGGTGCCGTTCCCCTCACAGCTCCGTAGGCAAGCACCATGGTCTTGTAGCGGATGCGAGCTTCAACTGGAAGCCAGTGGAGAGAACGGAGGAGCGGGGTGACGTGAGAGAACTTGGGAAGGTTGAACACCAGACGGGCTGCGGCGTTCTGGATGAGTTGAAGGGGTTTAATGGCACAGGCAAGGAGCCCAGCCAACAGCGAGTTGCAGTAATCCAGACGGGAGATGACAAGTGCCTGGATTAGGACCTGCGCCGCTTCCTGTGTGAGGCAGGGTCGTACTCTGCGGATGTTGTAGAGCATGAACCTACAGGAACGGGCCACCGCCTTGATGTTGGTTGAGAACGACAGGGTGTTGTCCAGGATCACGCCAAGGTTCTTGGCGCTCTGGGAGGAGGACACAATGGAGTTGTCAACCGTGATGGCGAGATCATGGAACGGGCAGTCCTTCCCCGGGAAGAAGAGCAGCTCCGTCTTGCCGAGGTTCAGCTTGAGGTGGTGATCCGTCATCCACACTGATATGTCTGCCAGACATGCAGAGATGCTATTCGCCACCTGGTCATCAGAAGGGGGAAAGGAGAAGATTAATTGTGTGTCGTCTGCATAGCAATGATAAGAGTGACCATGTGAGGTTATGACAGAGCCAAGTGACTTGGTGTATAGCGAGAATAGGAGAGGGCCAAGAACAGAGCCCTGGGGGACACCAGTGGTGAGAGCGCGTGGTGAGGAGACAGATTCTCGCCACGCCACCTGGTAGGAGCGACCTGTCAGGTAGGACGCAATCCAAGCGTGGGCCGCGCCGGAGATGCCCAACTCGGAGAGGGTGGAGAGGAGGATCTGATGGTTCACAGTATCGAAGGCAGCCGATAGATCTAGAAGGATGAGAGCAGAGGAGAGAGAGTTAGCTTTAGCAGTGCGGAGCGCCTCCGTGATACAGAGGAGAGCAGTCTCAGTTGAATGACTAGTCTTGAAACCTGACTGATTTGGATCAAGAAGGTCATTCAGAGAGAGATGGCGGGAGAGCTGGCCAAGGACGGCACGTTCAAGAGAAAAGAAAGAAAGAAGGGATACTGGTCTGTAATTGTTGACATCGGAGGGATCGAGTGTA
Source organism: Oncorhynchus gorbuscha (assembly GCF_021184085.1). Lineage (NCBI taxonomy): Eukaryota > Metazoa > Chordata > Actinopteri > Salmoniformes > Salmonidae > Oncorhynchus > Oncorhynchus gorbuscha. The sequence goes on from NC_060194.1 coordinate 22,538,988, forward strand.
GGTTTTTTCAGAAGGGGTGCAACTCTCGCTCTCTTGAAGACGGAAGGGACGTAGCCAGCGGTCAGGGATGAGTTGATGAGCGAGGTGAGGTAAGGGAGAAGGTCTCCGGAAATGGTCTGGAGAAGAGAGGAGGGGATAGGGTCAAGCGGGCAGGTTGTTGGGCGGCCGGCCGTCACAAGACGCGAGATTTCATCTGGAGAGAGAGGGGAGAAAGAGGTCAGAGCACAGGGTAGGGCAGTGTGAGCAGAACCAGCGGTGTCGTTTGACTTAGCAAACGAGGATCGGATGTCGTCGACCTTCTTTTCAAAATGGTTGACGAAGTCATCTGCAGAGAGGGAGGAGGGGGGAGGGGGGGGAGGAGGATTCAGGAGGGAGGAGAAGGTGGCAAAGAGCTTCCTAGGGTTAGAGGCAGATGCTTGGAATTTAGCGTGGTAGAAAGTGGCTTTAGCAGCAGAGACAGAGGAGGAAAATGTAGAGAGGAGGGAGTGAAAGGATGCCAGGTCCGCAGGGAGGCGAGTTTTCCTCCATTTCCGCTCGGCTGCCCGGAGCCCTGTTCTGTGAGCTCGCAATGAGTCATCGAGCCACGGAGCGGGAGGGGAGGACCGAGCCGGCCTGGAGGATAGGGGACATAGAGAGTCAAGGGATGCAGAGAGGGAGGAGAGGAGGGTTGAGGAGGCAGAATCAGGAGATAGGTGGGAGAAGGTTTGAGCGGAGGGAAGAGATGATAGGATGGAAGAGGAGAGAGTAGCGGGGGAGAGAGAGCGAAGGTTGGGACGGCGCGATACCATCCGAGTAGGGGCAGTGTGGGAGGTGTTGGATGAGAGCGAGAGGGAAAAGGATACAATGTAGTGGTCGGAGACTTGGAGGGGAGTTGCAATGAGGTTAGTGGAAGAACAGCATCTAGTAAAGATGAGGTCGAGCGTATTGCCTGCCTTGTGAGTAGGGGGGAAGGTGAGAGGGTGAGGTCAAAAGAGGAGAGGAGTGGAAAGAAGGAGGCAGAGAGGAAAGAGTCAAAGGTAGACGTGGGGAGGTTAAAGTCGCCCAGAACTGTGAGAGGTGAGCCGTCCTCAGGAAAGGAGCTTATCAAGGCATCAAGCTCATTGATGAACTCTCCGAGGGAACCTGGAGGGCGATAAATGATAAGGATGTTAAGCTTGAAAGGGCTAGTAACTGTGACAGCATGGAATTCAAAGGAGGCGATAGACAGATGGGTAAGGGGAGAAAGAGAGAATGACCACTTGGGAGAGATGAGGATCCCGGTGCCACCACCCCGCTGACCAGAAGCTCTCGGGGTGTGCGAGAACACGTGGGCGGACGAAGAGAGAGCAGTAGGAGTAGCAGTGTTGTCTGTGGTGATCCATGTTTCCGTCAGTGCCAAGAAGTCGAGGGACTGGAGGGAGGCATAGGCTGAGATGAACTCGGCCTTGTTGACCGCAGATTGGCAGTTCCAGAGGCTACCGGAGACCTGGAACTCCACGTGGGTCGTGCGCGCTGGGACCACCAGAGTAGGGTGGCCGCGGCCACGCGGTGTGGAGCGTTTGTATGGTCTGTGCAGAGAGGAGAGAACAGGGATAAACAGACACATAGTTGACAGGCTACAGAAGAGGCTACGCTAATGCAAAGGAGATTGGAATGACAAGTGGACTACACGTCTCGAATGTTCAGAAAGTTAAGCTACGTAGCAAGAATCTTATTGACTAAAATGATTAAAATGATACAGTACTGCTGAAGTAGGCCAGCTGGCAGTGGGTGCGTTGTTGACACTACACTAATCAAGTCGTTCCGTTGAGTGTAATAGTTTCTGCAGTGTTGCTATTCGGGGGCTAGCTGGCTAGCTAGCAGTGTTGTTTACGTTACGTTGCGTTAAAAGAACGACAATAGCTGGCTAGCGAACCTAGAAAATCGCTCTAGACTACACAATTATCTTTGATACAAAGACGGCTATGTAGCTAGCTATGTAGCTAGCTACGATCAAACAAATCAAACCGTTGTACTGTAATGAAATGAACTGAAAATGTGATACTACCTGTGAATGCGACCGGGTTGTTGAGTTCTATTCAGAAGACGTTGGCTAGCGTTGGCTAGCTAGCAGAGTCTCCTACGTTAAGGACGACAAATAGCTGGCTAGCTAACCTCGGTAAATTAAGATAATCACTCTAAGACTACACACTCTAAACCTAAACAACACAATTATCTTGGATACGATGATACGAAGACAGCAAAGACAGCTATGTAGCTAGCTAACACTACACTAATCAAGTCGTTCAGTTGAGTGTAATAGTTTCTCCAGTGCAGCTAATCAGTGGACGTTAGCTAGCTGGCTAGTGAAGACTACGTTAGGACGGCAAAATACGATAATTACGCAATTATCTTTGATACAAAGACGGCTATGTAGCTAGCTGAGAAGAAATTGCTAAGATTAGACAAATCAAACCGTTGTGCTATAATGAAATATAATGAAAAAGTTATACTACCCGCGGGAGCGAAGTGCAGATGCGACCACTCGCTCCATCCAGACTCACACCCCGACCTAACCAAATAGAGAAATAAAAAGGCATGACACTGATGTTCTAGTGATGGCTATTTATGGCCTTGAGATAGTACCTGTTTTGAGTTTCTTGGTCCCATCTGTGATGCACCTGTACTGACCTCGCCTTCTGGATAATATTGGTGTGAACTGGCAGTGGCTCGGGTGGTTGTTGTCCTTGGTGATCTTTTTGGCCTTCCTGTGACATCGGGTACTGTAGGTGTCCTGGAGGGCAGGTGTGTTGTCCCCAGTGATGAGTAGGGCAGACCGCATCACCCTCTGGAGAGCCCTGTAGTCGCTGGCAGTACAGTTGCCATACCAGGTGGTGATACAGCCTGATAGGATGTTCTCAATTGTGCATCTGTAAAATTTTGTGACGGTGCCAAGCTATTGCGCCTTTTTCACCACACTGTCTGTGTGGGTGGACCATTTCAATTTGTCAGTAATGTGTAAAAACCGAGGAACTTGAAGCTTTCCATCTTCACTGCTGTCCCGTCGATGTGGATAGGGGGTGTTCCCTCTGCTGTTTTCTGAAGTCCACGATCAGCTCCCATGATTTGTTGATGATGGGTGAGAGGTTATTTTCCTGGCACCATACTCCCAAGGCCCTTGCCTCCTCCCTGTAGGATGTCTCGTCATTGTTGGTAATCAGGCCTACCACTGTTGTGTCATCTGCAAACTTGATGATTGAGTTGGAGGTGTGTGTGGTCACGCAGTCGTAGGTGAACAGGGAGTACAGGAGGGGGCTGAGCATGCATCCTTGTGGGGCACCAGTGTTGAGGATCAGCGAAGTGGAGGTGTTGTTTCCTACCTTCACCACCTGAGGGCGGCCGGTCAGGAAGTCCAGGACCCAGTTACACATTGCGGGGTTCAGACCCAGGGCCTTAAGCTTAATGATTAGTTTGGAGGGTAATATGGTGTTGAATGCTGAGCAATAATCAATGAACAGCATTCTTACTGAGAGTCTTAATTACATTGTGATTATAAACTCTCATGAGGATGACTGTAATTCAAAACCTGAATAATTTCTCTTCACAGATCCTTGAATCTGAGTTTATTGGAAAATCTATCACGTCCTAGTGTCACTCTCTCCAATCAATTAGCTGCAGGAGAATTCCAGCGCACCAGAAGGGAATTGGATTATGTTACAGATTACGGTATGCAATTGTTATTCAACACATGTATTGGTTTGTTTTTCGTAGACTGATGCAGTAGGTTAAGAGATGGGTATACTGTCTAATTGGTATTATCCCCTTGGCTGACTCAAGGTCAGAGACATTGGCTGCTTATAATTTTCCACATGATATATACATATTATAACATCATAGACTGCTGTTGTATATTTATCCCAATGATTTTAGACAAAAATATGTTTCTCCCTAATGCTAATTATCGTGTTATATCCTTGGTCTTTGCGCACTACTTCTGAATTCATCATTATTAAATGCTACTTCACACACTCTCATGTCAAGTCAAGCCAGACATGATCCTTTTTTTCTTCTTCTTTTCACAGCATTTAGAAGAGCTGAGCATCGTAAAAAAAAACTGTTACTGGTGACTGACCATGATCCCGGGCAATTCTTTATGCCTTTTGATCAATGGTGACTGAGAGACAATTTGCTGCTGGTATGGTCATTATCAAGGGTATACTGCTGAAATCTGGATAACTGTGTCACATTATTACATGCCCTTTCACCTCACCAAGTCAACACCTTGGGAAGTCGGGACCGGTCTCAAGGTTCATATGCTTGGACGCCCTAATGGAATGTCAGTAGTGTAGGATTTGGAGTGAATGGACTCCTCAGGCATACTGTCTTTTCAACCACAACACGTTTGCTCAAATGTGAGAGATGGTAAAAACATTTGACACTGACTTCCAGAATTCAACAGTGATGTCCACTGAGAGGATAAATGTGAACGTGGTTTAACTCCTTGGAAACAGGCTTCCCACATTCATTACTCTGCCCTCATATTTAGCCTCACATTGAAATGTTTTTCCATTTTCTTTTCAGGACAAGCAGGGCTACAAGTAGAACACAACATCATTTGACGTAAAGAGCTGCATTCATGAGTTATACTAACAAATGTCAATACAAAATAAGGTTTTCCAAGCAAAAACCTGATAAAACTATGTGGCCTTATTACAGTATTATAGACACTATGTCCTGGGATTTTCTATGATTTTCTATGTATAATAGAATAACCCCTTACCTCCTAACGTCTCTTGTGTGGATTGTGAGTGTCATAGAGCAAAACAATAACTATAATAGTTTGTAGTTTAAACTATTTGGACTTTACAGACATTTTTGTGAGAAGAAGTTTTCTCCACAAAAACCACTCTAGCTCATCCTCCGTTAATCATACAGACTAATGGATGCAGAAGATGTAGACAAATCCAATGTGGCAGTAGTTTGTAGCTGCAGCAGTCTGTAGCTCAAACAAACAATGTTTAAAAGGGGTTAGAAGTCAAAAACGCGCCACTATTACCGTGGTTGAATTAAGTGTGCGTTACAGCTTTTTTTCACACATTGTGCATTGTCATAAGGTGAATGCACCAATTTGTAAGTCGCTCTGGATAAGAGCGTCTGCTAAATGACTTAAATGTAATGTAATGTAAACACTAGTGAGTTCTTAGTGCAGACTTTACTGTGAAATGCTTACTAACAAGCCCTTAACCAATAGCGCAGTTCAAGAAGAGTTAACACTATAAGAATAATAATAACAAGGCTATATACAGGGGGCACCGGTACCGAGTCAGTGTGCGGGGGTACAGGTTAGTTGAGGTAATTTGTACTACCCTCTGTAGCCGCCTTATGGTCAGATGCGGAACAGTTGCCATACCAGGCGGTGATGCAACCGGTCAGGATGCTCTCGGCGGTGCAGCTGTAGAACCTTTTGTGGATCTGGGGACACTGAAGATTCAAATAAACTTTTAACATTGGATACAAATGCAGAAAAGACTAGCTAGCAGCAAAGTACAGAGCAAGTAATAATTTGTATGAGATATAATAACAGAAGAAACTGTAGATCAATGTGTTACAAGGTAATCAAAAGGTACAAAAAAATGCTATGGATGTCAAAAACAATCCAGCTACCAAAAACCATGAAACATCAAGGCAGATTTGCTGATGCAGATGATAAAGCTGGATCAAATCTGCTCTACAGGCCAGTAATATCTGCTTTCCAAGCCAGTAATGCTATCTGCTCTACTACAGGCCAGTAATAGGGGCACAAGGGGCTGCCGGTACTTATGGATGATTTAAGGATGTATAAGTAACCTCTGAAATGAGCTCCATGAGATCCATACTCATTTCAATCACATTTTTTCTGTCAGTCCTTTATCTATGTCGTTAATCCATCTGATCCCTCCCTAACTGTTTGTTCCCACAAAAATGGTTCATTAATTTATATCAATATCAATCTATGGCATTAATATAAATGCCAAGCCGGCTGGCACAGTAAGCAGTTTACCACAACGCTGGATGTTTTTGATTGATGGTTATCCTTATCCAAGCCATATATATTTGGCTTTAGGAGATGATGCCTCTGTAGTACATGTATTTACAGGGCATACTGAGGATAATGGCTTGCCTTTACAGATGTAGAGATTAATTTGAGAGTATAAGGATGTCTTGTTATTGTGCCAAAACATAATCACTCATCATCCTTGTGTAAGAATGAATAAGAAATGTAATGACATTTGTGAAAACATATCAAATAATAGTAATTTTGTACTAATGAAAATTCTGAAGTTTAGATATTTATTGGCGTTATGATGTTTACATACAGATGTAGGATCTTAATTGTATCACTCTGTTGCAGGATAACTTTCCTGCAATGCAGAACATTTTAAACTTCTAGTGTATTTGAGGATTAAAAAGGCTTGAAATGTTAGACTTGATTTTCCCTTACGAAAAATATACAGTGCCTTGCGAAAGTATTCGGCCCCCTTGAACTTTGCGACCTTTTGCCACATTTCAGGCTTCAAACATAAAGATATAAAACTGTATTGTTTTGTGAAGAATCAACAACAAGTGGGACACAATCATGAAGTGGAAAGACATTTATTGGATATTTCAAACTTTTTTAACAAATCAACAACTGAAAAATTGGGCGTGCAAAATTATTCATCCCCCTTAAGTTAATACTTTGTAGCGCCACCTTTTGCTGCGATTACAGCTGTAAGTCGCTGGGGGTATGTCTCTATCAGTTTTGCACATCGAGAGACTGAATTTTTTTCCCATTCCTCCTTACAAAACAGCTCGAGCTCAGTGAGGCTGGATGGAGAGCATTTGTGAACAGCAGTTTTCAGTTCTTTCCACAGATTCTCGATTGGATTCAGGTCTGGACTTTGACTTGGCCATTCTAACACCTGGATATGTTTATTTTTGAACTATTCCATTGTAGATTTAGCTTTATGTTTTGGATCATTATCTTGTTGGAAGACAAATCTCCGTCCCAGTCTCAGGTCTTTTGCAGAATGGTCCTGTATTTGGCTCCATCCATCTTCCCATCAATTTTAACCATCTTCCCTGTCCCTGCTGAAGAAAAGCAGGCCCAAACCATGATGCTGCCACCACCATGTTTGACAGTGGGGATGGTGTGTTCAGGGTGATGAGCTGTGTTGCTTTTACGCCAAACATAACGTTTTGCATTGTTGCCAAAAAGTTCAATTTTGGTTTCATCTGACCAGAGCACCTTCTTCCACATGTTTGGTGTGTCTCCCAGGTGGCTTGTGGCAAACTTTAAACAACACTTTTTATGGATATCTTTAAGAAATGGCTTTCTTCTTGCCACTCTTCCATAAAGGCCAGATTTGTGCAATATACGACTGATTGTTGTCCTATGGACAGAGTCTCCCACCTCAGCTGTAGATCTCTGCAGTTCATCCAGAGTGATCATGGGCCTCTTGGCTGCATCTCTGATCAGTCTTCTCCTTGTATGAGCTGAAAGTTGAGAGGGACGGTCAGGTCTTGGTAGATTTGCAGTGGTCTGATACTCCTTCCATTTCAATATTATTGCTTGCACAGTGCTCCTTGGGATGTTTAAAGCTTGGGAAATCTTTTTGTATCCAAATCCGGCTTTAAACTTCTTCACAACAGTATCTCGGACCTGCCTGGTGTGTTCCTTGTTCTTCATGATGCTCTCTGCGCTTTTAACAGACCTCTGAGACTATCACAGTGCAGGTGAATTTATACGGAGACTTGATTACACACAGGTCGATTGTATTTATCATCATTAGTCATTTAGGTCAACATTGGATCATTCAGAGATCCTCACTGAACTTCTGGAGAGAGTTTGCTGCACTGTGATCCCAGTTTGCTGCACTGAAAGTAAAGGGGCTGAATAATTTTGCACGCCCATTTTTTCAGTTTTTGATTTGTTAAAAAAGTTTGAAATATCCAATAAATGTCGTTCCACTTCATGATTGTGTCCCACTTGTTGTTGATTCTTCACAAAAAATACAGTTTTATATCTTTAAGTTTGAATCCTGAAATGTGGCAAAAGGTCGCAAAGTTCAAGGGGGCCGAATACATTCGCAAGGCACTGTATCAGCTGGTCCAACTCAAGGTGTCATAAAAAAACACACCCCTACCCAACATAAAAAATATTGTCACATGACCCTCCCACTGTACTGTAAAATAAATGGAACACACTCCCCCCTCATAGAATAAACAAAAATAATGTTTATGACCATAAATAACAATAACTGTATTTATAAACGTGGACATCAACTTGCTGTTGTGGCACAGTCGATGCCACGCATGGCTACGGACCAGAAGGTTGAGGGTTCACTGACCACTACAGATGGGCTCACTCTCCCTACCTGTTTCATTACATTACGTTCAGAGCCGGGTGCAGACAATGATCATAGGAAAAATTGATTTTCAACATATTGACGCCACATTTATAATGATATAAAATACAGTATATGCAATGAATTTTCCACCAACATATTTCTGTGCCGGTGCACTGCACAACCATTAAACAAAGCATACCGACTTTGGGCACTTTAATATCATGGTTTGCGTTTTCAACACCACAATAAATAGACTATGTCAATCTCGGCAAACAGAAAAGACACCCCTCCCTACCTTTTAGGATTACCCAGTATCGAAGGCTTGGCATGACAATCTCCCAATTTCATTAAACTTGTTGGTGTTTTGTAACAGATCTCTTTCCATCACCAATTGGCCGCTGCACAGTTTGTATTGATTGATTGACATATACAGTACACACAAAGTTTTTTTAAAGTAACTGGGATTGCACATTAAAGTCGGGACTTATTTACATTGTGGTCCCTATTTTTGACATAAATACATTTACATACAGTAGATACACATTACAAAAAAAATGCTCAACCTCCAGATGAGTAGGAGGGGGGAGTTTAAGTATAACTCTTACACGTTTGTTTGGCTGGTATCTTATCCTTTAGGTGTTTGGGGCTGCTGGTGAACCATGATGTGCAGGCATAATCAAAGTGACACTGGACTAGCCCACTTGCCAGAGTTTTTAGGCTGTCTATAGCTAAGCTTCCATCCAATTGGTGAAAGATTTTCATGTGAATATTCTAAAAATGACACAGAAAATATTAATTTTCCGCACATTTGACAAATGTAATGGACACCCATTTGCATTCAGATCCAAACTTGCGCAGCGGCTGCATCAAAAAACAAGGGATGTTGGCCAAATTAGCCACATTTACGTGTCCTTAAAAACAGCCTATAACAAATTACAAAACAACTATTCCATGTGTTTATCTAACAAAATATTATTGACAATGACAGCCTACCCCGGAAAACACTGAGCCAAATGTTCACCGACCTATGGGACTCCCAATCACAGCCAGTTGTGATACAGCCTGGAAACAAACAAGGGTTTGTAGTGACACCTCTAGCACTGAGATGCAGTTACTTAGACTACTGCCCCACTCAGGAGCAATGTATAACAAAAAGCATAATTTTATAGTTTTTTTGGCTACTTTCCCAAAACAATAATTGTTAACTTCACAGTTCAGTTGTCAGAGATTTGAGCACTAAAGGTACCAGGGCATTGCATGCAAAGTCCTATAGTCTTAAGTTTCCACTGTATGAAATTCATATTTTAATAAATATATACAGTACCAGTCAAAAGATTGGACACTTCCACTCACTCAAGGGTTTTTCTTTATTTATACTATTTTCTACATTGTAGATTAATAGTTGCTATCTAATTTAATTTTCTCATGGTGGCAAGCAAAGAGGCACTGAGTTGGAAGGTAGGCCTTGAAACAGGTACACCTAAAATTGACTCAAATAATGTTAATTAGCCTATCAGAAGCTTCTAAAGCCATGACATCATTTTCTGGAATTTTCCAAGCTGTTTAAAGGCACAGTAACTTAGTGTATGTAAACTGCTGACCCACTGGAATTGTGATACAGTGAATTATAAGTGAAATAATCTGTCTGTAAATAATTGTTGGAAAAATTACTTGTGTCATGCACAAAGTAGACGTCCTAACCGACTTGCCAAAACTATAGTTTGTTGACAAGAAAATTGTGGAGTGGTTGAAAAACATGTTTTAATGAATCCAACCTAAGTGTTTGTAAACTTAGGTTGGTAAACCTGCTGATTGCAGGAATGTCCTCCAGAGCTTTTGCCAGAGAATTGAATGTTCATTTGTCTACCATAAGTCGCCTCCAACATCGTTTTAGAGAATTTGGCAGTACGTCCAACCAGCCTCAAAACCACACACCACGTGTAACCATGCCAGCCCAGGACCTCCACATCCGGCTCCTTCACCTGCGGGATCATCTGAGACCAGCTACCACGACAGGTGATGAAACTGTGGGTTTGCACAACCGAAGAATTTGCACACAAACTGTCAGAAAACATCTTAGGGAAGCTCATCTGCATGATAGTCGTCCTCACCAGGGTCTCAATCAAATCTAAATCAAATTTTGTTTAGCAGAAGTTAATGTGGGTATTGCGAAATGCTTGTGTTCCTAGATCCAACAGTGCAGTACTATATAACGATTCACAACAATATACACAAATCTAAAAGTAAAATAATGTCGTTAAGAAATATATACATATAAGGACGAGGAATGTCAGAGTCCAGACTGTGAATATATAAACTCAGCAAAATAATAAACATCCTCTCACTGTCAACTGTGTTTATTTTCAGCAAACTTAACATGTGTAAATATTTGTATGAACGTAACAAGAATCAACAACTGAGACATAAACTGAACAAGTACCACAGACATGTGACTAACAGAATCAAAAGTAACAGTCAGTATCTGGTGTGGCCACCAGTTGCATTAAGTACTGCAGTGTATCTCCTCCTCGTGGACTGCACCAGATTTGCCAGTTGTTGCTATGAGATGTTACCCCACTCTTCCACCAAGGTACCTGTAAGTTCCTGAACATTTCTGGGGGGAATGGCCCTAGCCCTTACCCTCCGATCCAACAGGTCCCAGACGTGCTCAATGGGATTGAGATCCGGGCTCTTTGCTGGCCATGACAGAACACTGACCTTCCTGTCTTGCAGGAGGAAATCATGCACAGAACGAGCAGTATTGCTGGTGGCATTGTCATGCTGGAGGGTCATGTCAGGATGAGCCTGCAGGAAGGGTACCATGTCTCTCTGGAATTCTTATTTACAATGACGGCCTACCCTGGCCAAACCCTAACCCGGACGACACTGGTCAAGTTGTTTTGCCGCGGCTACTGCGTCTGCTATACAGATATAGACTTACAGGAGGGAAAGTCATGAATTTTCAATCCAAATATTTTGAATAAAGATAAGCATTATATTGTTAGTCTTATAATCTATCTCTTGTAGGCCTTATCTCTGGTAAGTCTTCCTCACCTCAAGTTCAACTGTCAGAGTCAAACTGCCTTCATATCTTAGGCCTGCAGGAGTTAAAGCTTAATAATAGCCATACCATACCGAACATTTCTAAACTTTATTAGGGTAATATCAAAAGTAAGTCAAGCCATTGTTTATAGGAAAATACAAGAAGAAGAGTGAATGTAAACCAGGGAAATAAATGCACTTCCCTCCCCTGTGCCCTCCCCAAAAACACACAACCCTCCCCAAAGCAAAAAAAGTTTGACAACACTGCCTATTTTGGACCACCCCTTCCCCCAGTACATTTCAATCTGTCCCTAGTTATAATCCACATAATAATTCACATTTCCTGTTGCTGGAGGACTCTATTCTCGCTGTAGCAAACTGTCTCAAATTAAGATCCTACATCTGTATTTTATGCTGGCACAATACCATAGCCTTTGAAAATATATGAGCAAGGGAGACATTCATAGATTACTGTATATTAATGTGGTAAAGCAACATCAAAGGCAGTATCCTAGTCAGTAAAATGTTCATTAGGACTGTTGAAAAATGCTTTATTCTCTGCTTAATGGTTGCTTTCCCTTTGTACTAGTAAGAAATTAAGGCAAGTTTTATTTTTTTTGTTATATAATTTGGCAAGAATATAGACAACATATTATACTACAGGCTTACATCAAATGGTAAAGTAGGAAGAAAACAAGCTGAAATTAAAATGTATTCATAAAATGAACCCACCTTCACATGCCAGTATTGAGGCCAACATTATGCTCTCTTTTCTGGAGTGCTGATCAGCGGAGGCTCCTCAAGGAGGAAGGGGAGGACCATCCTCCTCAGTGAATTTCATAAAAAATAAAATAGTGAAACATTAAAAAGTTAACCTTTTCAAATAAAACTATACTAAACACAGTGCCTTCGGGAAAGTATTCAGACCCATTGACTTTTTTCACATGTTGTTACATTAAATCTTTATTCTAAAATTGATTAAATCGTTTTGTTTCTTCTGATCACTCTACACACAATACACCATAATGACAAAGTATTCAGACCCTTTACTCAGTACTTTGGTTGCAATTACAGCACAGAGTCTTCTTGGATATGACTCTACAAGCTTGGCATACCTGTATTTGGGGAGTTTTTCCCATTATTTTCTGCAGATCCTCTCAAGCTGGGTAGCGGCAGGGTAGCCTAGTGGGGGCGGCAGGGTAGCCTAGTGGTTAGAGCGTTGGACTAGTAACCGAAAGGTTGCAAGTTCAAATCCCCGATCTGTCGTTCTGCCCCTGAACAGGCAGTTAACCCACTGTTCCTAGGCCATCATTGAAAATAAGAATTTGTTCTTAACTGACTTGCCTAGTAAAATAAAGGTAAAAAAAAAAAAAAGCTCTGTCAGGTTGGAAGGGGAGTGTTTCTGCACAGTTATTTTCAGGTCTCTCCAGAGATGTTCAATCGGGTTCAAATCTGGGCTCTGGCTGGGCCACTCAAGGACATTCAGAGACTTGTGCCGAAGTCACCCCTGCGTTGTCTTGGATGTGTGCTTAGGGTCCTTGTCCTGTTGGAAGGTCCTGAGCACTCTGGAGCAGGTTTTCATCAAGGATCTCTCTATACTTTGCTCCGTTCATCTTTCCCTCGGTCCTGACATTTCTAACAGTCCCTGCCGCAGAAAAACATCCCCCAGCATGATGCTGCCACCACAATGCTTCCCCGTAGGGATGGTGCCAGGTTTCCTCCAGACGTTCAATCTTGGTTATACTTTGGAGTCTTGAGGTGCCTTTTGGCAAACTCTAATCAGGCTGTCATGTGCTGTTTATTGAGGAGTGGCTTCCATACCTCTGTACCATAAAGGCCTGATTGATGGAATGCTGCAGAGATGGTTGTCCCTCTGGAAGGTTCTCCATCTCCACAGAGGAACTCTGGAGCTCTGTCAGGGTGAACATCAGGTTCTTGGTCACATCCCTGACCAAGGCCCTTCTCTCCCGATTGGTCAGTTTGGCCAGATGGCCAGATCTAGGAAGGGTCCAAACTGTGTTCTTGGAAGAGGCCACTGTGTTCTTGGGGACCTTCAATGCTGCAGAAATGTTTTGGTACACTTCCCCAGATCTGTGCCTTGACACAATCCTATCTCGGACCTCTATGAACAATTCCTTTGACCTTAAGGTTTCCTTTTTGCTTTGACATGCACTGTCAACTGTGTAACCTTACATCGACAGGACCTTACATAGACAGTGTGCTTTTACAAATTATGTCCACAGGTGGACTCCTATAAAGTTGTAGGAACATCTCAAGGATGATCAATGGAAACAGGGTGCACCTGAGCTCAATTTCGAGCCCCTAGCAAAAGGTCTGAATACTTATGTAAATGAGATATTTCTGTTTTTAATTTTTTATAAATTTGTAAACATGTATAAAAACCTGTTTTTGCTTTATCATTATGGGGTGTTTTGTGTAGATTGCTGAGGATTTATTTTTATTTGATTCATTTTAGAACAAGGCTGCTAGGTAACAAAATGTGGAAAAATGTCAAGGGGTCTGAAAACTTTCCGAAGGCACTGTATATTCACATGTCACCAAATAATTGATTAAAACACACAGTTTTGCAATAAAGGTCTACAGTAGCTTCAGCAGCACTCTGTCGGGTACTTTCCTCCTCTGGGTACTTTGACTTCAACACAAAACCTAGGAGGCTCTGGTTCTCACCACCTTCTATAAAATAACACAGTAATTATAACAACTTCCGGAGGATGTCCTCCAACCTATCAGAGCTCTTGCAGCATAAACTGACATGTTGTCCACCCAATCAAAGGATCAGAGAATAAATCGAGTACTGAAAGCTACAGCGAGCTAGCACTGCAGTGCATAAAATGTGGTGAGTAGTTGACTCAAAGAGAGTGAAAGACAATCGTTGAACAGTTTTGAACAAATACATTTCTTCCAAAATTAAGGAGAAGCAAGAGAGAGAGAGAGATAGAGAGATAGCTATATTTGAAGGAAAGGTTAGTGGAAAAGAGCTTGTAAATAGTTGCGAGAAATAATTAAATATACAACGATCAAAGGGATCATGCTGTACGTATGTGGCTGCTATGAAAGCGAACCGTTTCTGTGTGACAGTGGTGTATTCGTTCCGCCGATTCCGTTGAAAAACGTTTCTTAAACAGAAGCAAATAGAACGGAACGGGGATAAATATAGGCTACCTGAATTTGTTCAATAGAAACGCTCATTTGCAACTGTTGGACTAATTTACTACACCCTAGATCAGATAGATGCAGGCAAGAGTGTGCATGTGTTGAATGTGTCACTGTCTGTCACCTTGATTACTCAAAATTCTCACAACCTAGGTTGTAGCAACCTGATAATGGGTACAGAGAACATTTGAGTATCATGCAAGAGCCTGAACCTAGCTATGTTACATTAAGGTGGGTGAATGGAATATGAATGACAGTCATCCAATATGCTGAAATAGAAATACGAACATGCTCATAATTGTTTTTAATCATCCTCCCTCATCTTAAACGGCACCAACCGCCACTAGTGCTAATGTATTATTGTACCGTTGCAAGAACTACACACTTAATCTCATTTGGACATACAGTATAGTTCAAGCTTGAAGTCATATCTACTGTACAAAACATTGCACTACTGTATTGGCCACACCAACAGCGTAGTTTATCTTAATCTCTCGTTCCATCTAGTGTGAGATCTGTTTCTAAGGAAGACTGTAGATAACTTTAAACTGGTCATCAAAGAACATTAGGAATCAGAAAGGCAGTTGTTTGCCCACAGATTATGGAATTTACCCATGCTACAAGGAATTAGTATTTCTAAGTGGCATACAAATGAGTTGTTATGCATCGTCTCTCCCATTGCTGCTTCACAAACGTCGATGTGGTGCTGTATGTTGTTTCACGTCTGCTTGGATTAGTGGATATTTTGCACACTGAAATCAACTGTCAAAACCATTCGCCATGTGAATTAGTCCCTGACAAAGATCTCTGGCAGGGGGGAAACCGCCTGATAATTTGAGCAGAGATCTACCTTCTAGATTTCCAACGGGAAGTATGCGTGTTATGTGGCTCCGTATCTGCTCTGTTGTCATGTTAAACTAGGGACAGAACGCAGACACACGCCTCTGGAGACCTTAGAGATATAAATATAAATAAAATATATTGGGCTTTCTGGGTAGATCCAGAGACAAAGCTACCCCCGCATTCCTAGATCTGTGGAACGATAAATGGTGTGTAGTGACACCGATGAAAAAAATCACAAATTACATTCTCACTCTACTCATCTTTGGTTCCCTCAACTGATTGACACTGCTGTTGATTATTAAGGGATGTGCTGGTAAATGACTGTATTCTCCTGTAGGCAGATAGGGTAATCACAGAGCTTGTTTTCACTTAGAGTGAATAGGCTACGTACCAATTCAGTTAGACGCTTGCATTGTAATGATGGTTAAGTGTCATGAGTCGTGTTCGTATACCGTCCTACATCTAGGTAGGAGAATATTTGCAGATAGACCAATTATGTCTATTACCTCTACTTTTACATTATGTTTCTGATGCAAATTTACATCAAAACACGCACATACGTAATTGCATCTTTACAGAACCCGTTACATTTTAAACTGTTGACTCATCAAATTAATGTTCCTGTCCAGTGACAAACAGGATGTACTGTGAGCAGCCATCACTCCCAGAGGAAGTGGCTGCCTTTCCACACAGCCTTTATTCACAAGCCTAGTGGAAAAGTCTAGGTGCGTACTGATGTATTTAGGGGTCACACCTGGTCTGTTAGGGCCTCCGGTCACGTTGCAGCAATTCCTTTCTCTTCCCCTGTCGGTCTCACGAGAGGCACCCAAGGGCAGCCAGGGACCGTGACATCTCCTGCACTGTCTGGGGCTACTTCCTGTCACCTGATCTCATCCTCAGTTTCCATGGAAATGTCATAGGTGGTTCTGTTCAACTGAACTGGAAATCAAATGAGAAATAAAGGGATGAGCAACAGTATAATATATTGCATCTCATGATCAGTTCAAGGTGAATAGAATAACACTACACACTCTGTATGTTCCTAAGGGACTTGAAAAAAAATGAACAAGGTTTTTTGATGAAGACCCTTGTTGGGTCAAATATCCTGATGAAAATTCAAAGATTTTGAACAATACCAACATTGCACTGGTTAACTCTATTTTCTGTGACCTGTTTAACACAGCACCTGGACAATATTTTTTGTATGTGTGCATATGACGTCTAAATAACATACGGGTCAGTAAATAAAAGGATACACCTCTTTTTTTCAATTTTCACCTGAAATGACATACCCAAATCTAACTGCCTGTAGCTCAGGACCTGAAGCAAAGATATGCATACTATTGATACCATTTGAAAGGAAACACTTTGAAGTTTGTGGAAATGTTAAATGAATCTAGGATAATATAACACATTAGATCTGCTAAAAGATTATACAAAGAAAAAAATGAAGTTTTGGTTTTTTTTTTTGGACCATCATCTTTGAAATGCAAGAGAAAGGCTGTAATGTATTATTCCAGCCCAGGCGCAATTTGATTTTGGCCACTGGATGGCAGCAGTGTATGTGCAATGTTTTAGACTGATCCAATGAACCATTGTATTTCTGTTCAAAATGTTGTATCAAGACTGCCCAAATGTGCCCAATTACATTATTAACTTATAACTTTTAAAAAGTTCATAACTGTGCACTCTCCTCAAACAATAGTATGGTATTATTTCACTATAATAGCTACTGTAAATTGGACAGTGCAGTTAGAGTAACACAAATTGAAGCTTTCTGCCAATATCAGATATGTCTATGTCCTGGGAAATGTTCTTGTTACTTACAACCCCATGCTAATTGCATTAGCCTACATTAGCTCAACCATCCCATGGGGGACCCACCGATCCTGTAGGGTACTGTAGCTTATCGACTTAATGTACTTTCCCAAATGTTCGTGCTGAATAAAGTAATTTATCAAAGCCATTGGAGATGAAAACATCCATGGCCCCCCTCATAGTCTGGATGAAAACAGTAATAGGTCTGTTGGAGAGAGATGAATGAGACTTTAGTGAATGGGCAGGGGGGCAATGATCAGGACCCTTGATAAAGTTGGTGGGAATAGTCCGTAACGACCCAACACTGAGCCTCCTAACAAATGGTTCTCTGATGTCTGCAGGAGGACAAGTGAACATTAGTGGCAGAGATTTCTACTGCTTTGTACAAAACACATTACTAAAGTTATGAGGGTAAAAATGAATACATTGCAACATGATCCAGGGGTTAATATAGTCAACTCTTGGTAAATGTACAGACATTGGAGGAGATTGGTTGTATTGTTCACATTATTGACATTCTGGATGGCCAAAATATGGCAATGGGGCCATATTGCTTTGTTTAATTTGTATACTGTACAACAGATGAGTTCAATTGACCAGATACAATATAATACTGGTATTGAAAAAGTATCCATGCCACTTGAAAGTTCCAGTGCCACACCTCAGAGAACAGATTCCCACAGCTATAGAGATCATATTAAATTAAGTATTCTAATTCCTAATTCTATGCAGCACTCTACTTAAAAAATATGACATCATCCTCTGTCTTTGTCTTCCCCTAGGCCTTCACTGCTAATGGATCATGTGAGCTAACACACCTACTTAAGCAATCTAGGCTTCAAGCAACAGTTTAATTTCTGTTACAAATTAAGCCATTGCCAAGAAGGGGTTGAAATTAAGACATTTTCAAAATATCTATTTTTCTATTAAATCAATAGTGTATGGTAATCTAGAGACAATTAGACTAGGCCCTGCTGTAGTATGCTTTAGGCTTGGTGGAGCCATAAAGGAAATATGATGTAGGCATATTGCGCAACACTGCCCTCGGGTGGTAGAGCAGACACTAATATACTGGAGCACCTTCAGCTCTTTAGATCCAAGGTGAATCCCCCATAGAAAAACAAGTATCAAGACATTCCTTGAGAATTGTGAGACTAAGGCCCCTGGATATGGTATTATACTGAAGTGTACTGTAGGTCAATATTGTGTTATTATAAAATGGGGGGTTCGAGCCCTGAATGCTGCTTGGCTGAAAGTCGTGGTATATTTAGCAATAAGGCCCGAGGGGTGTGGTATATGGTTACCGAGGTAATTAGTGTAAAAAAAATACATGTTTTGTCTCCCGTGGTATACGGTCTGATATACCACAGCTTCAGACAATCAGCATTCAGGGCTCGAACCACCAGTTTTTAACAGACTGTATAACACTGGTATGACAAAACATTTATTTTTACTGTTCTAATTACATTGGTAACAAGTTTATAATAGCAAGGAGGCACCTCAGCACTCAGCCGTGGTATTTTGGCCATATACCACAAACCACTGAGGTGCCTTATTGCTTAAGTATAAAATTATTCTCAGCGCTGATACTAGTGATCTCAATTCAAATACTCAACCTCTGTAGGGAAATATGGGGTTATGTAGCCTATTTTCTATAAGACCTCTTTCAGGTCAAAACTGGGGAATAGTGAAGCTCATCATAAACAAATTACAAGAAGAAAAGTGTTATTTTTATGCTGATGGGTAATTTTGGCACTGGCTGCTTGCCTCATCTCGTCCAGAGCAACAGAGTGACACTTATCCAGAGTGGCAGGTTGTTGTCTGTCTGCCCTCGTCACCGTTCCACTCCACTAGCACTAAGCTTATTGACAGATGTGTTTCAGGTTGCCCTGAAAATGTATGCTTTTAGCAAACCTTTGCCTATGATTATTTTGACAAAATAAATGAATATATAGCAAATATTTTGTCACATTACAATGCTCTCATTTGTCATATGTTAATATCTAAGCAAATAGAAGGTTGGAAAACAAAAGGAAACCTTGCACAGTAGTCCATGTCAACCCTTTCCCACAACAATAGAATAACAGTATATGTTTTCGCTCATCCACCACCAGCATCATTCTGGAAAAGCATTCATTATATCCACTTCCTCCAATGCTACATAACAACAAACAGAACAGAAGCACGTTGGAACAGTTGGTGGGTCAGGCATTTTCCTCATAAGCAGGAGCCAGGGGCTGATGTGACTTAATGAGCTGTCCCATTTGGCTAGCTGAGTTACTCTAGGCCGGGATCTAATAGAGGAAAGGCTCCCTCTATTCTTTCGCTTCCATGACCTTCTCTTGTCTTCCCTGTCTTCACAATCAATTCATCTTCCTCCATGTGATTTGCAAGAGGGACTCAATTGAATGCAGCCTAGATCGGTGTCAAGGATTTCTCTCCCTAAACTGCGAACGCAGAAACCGAAAGTGGTTGCTTTCAAGGATGAAGGGAAATTGGTTCCAGCAGTGGAATACTACTTACTGTCACAAATTCTAACTGTTAACAACACACACATGTATATGTATATGATCATGAGATGTACAGTATAGGCTGTCCATCAGCAGGACATCATTTTGAAAGTAGTAACACATTTTTTACTTTTGTAGAAGAGTTTCAAGTTGGTGTCGCGTGGGTATAATATTACAATGTTCCTACAGCCATAGAGTATAACGTAACATTATGACTATATCTACTGTTCCCTGAAGGAGGGAAACGAGGTACAACACACTATGGGGAGTCACACTCTTGCGACTTCTGTTGAAAGATTTAAAATCTCGCCTGACAAGGCCAATGAAATCCACACCTCACTGGAAGTCCCGCCTTCCACAAGTGATAAGCTTGAGGCTCAGATTAATTCCTTAAATTCAAAAAACAATTTAATTCCGCTCTTCACCGAGCACAGGAACGGGCGGTGTGGGTCGAAACATGTGGGGTACCTCGTTTACCTCCTTCAGTGAACAGTAGTTATAGTCATAACATTGCATTCCCTTTCAGTCAGTGAACTTCAGTACAACATACTATGGGGAAATAAAATCATGTACCAAGCCGACCCAAACGGATACTAAATGAAACACCCATGGAAGACCACCCAGACCTGACCCCTGGATATTGCGCAAACGGCGTGTTTCCATTTCACTTTCTCCTGTCCCAGCTGTAAGCACACTGGGAGCAGTGACATGCGATAAAACTTCTCAAAAGTGTGTGGTGATTCCCAACTCTCCACAGCACAAATATCTCCTATAGTCAACCCTTTAAATAACGTCTAAGACTCTGCCAGACCCCTGGTAGAGTGGGCGTATACACCGCTTGGTAACACTTGCAGCTTGCTGCTATATGCCAGGATGATCCTCCACAATCTAGCGGGAGAGACACTGCTTAGAGTGCGCCCTACAGCGAGCTGGATTAGCAGAACAGACAAACTGGTCACAGAAGGTCTTTAGAAGCAAAAAAGGAGGAAAGGGAGAAATAGCTCACAGCTAAAGACCTGTAGGACATAACCATGATGTAACGGGTGTCGTCTTCTGAAGAGGAGGAATCGGACCAAAGCACAGCATGGTAAGTGTTCATGACTTTTTATTAAACAGAACACTGAAACAAAAATGACAAAGTGAATAAACTAAACCGAAACAGTCCTGTCAGGTGCAAAACACTAAACAGAAAACAACTACCCCCAAAAACCATGTGGGAAAAAGCTACCTAAGTATGGTTCCCAATCAGAGACAACGATAGACAGCTGTCCCTGATTGAGAACCATTCCGGCCAAAACAAAGAAATACAAAAACATAGAAAAAAGAACATAGAATGCCCACCCAAATCACACCCTGATCAAACGAAAATAGAGACATAAAAAGCTCTCTAAGATCAGGGCGTGACAAATGACATTCGGAATGAAGGATGCATTTGAACGCAACGTCACCTTAGAATCGCCCGGGGCGAACTGAGTACAGGAAGGGTATATGGATAATGTCTGGAGGTCCCCCAACATGCATTTCCAAGGCCAACACCATGAGCAGGGAGGTCTTGTAGGAGAGGATACTCAGATCCACAGCTTCCAGTGGTTGAAAGGGGCCTCACACAGAGCACCTAAACCAAAGCTAAATCCCAAGTGGGCACAATAGGTTCAGCGACCAGTCTTTGCCAGCGCACACACTTTTATGGACCGCACCACCAAGGGATAAGCCCCTGGAGTGGCGCCATCAATTCCCACATGACATGCTGAAATAGCTACCATGTACACTTTTAAAGTGGAGAATGCTTGCCAATACTCAAAAAGCTCCTGTAGGGAACATAACGATGTCCCTCACAGAGCACTGAAAAGGAACCAGCCCTTTATCTTGGCATCAGAACTCAAACGCCTGCCACTTTATGTGCATACAGACCCCTGTAGAAGGTGCCCATGCAGACTGAATAGTAGCAACAACGTTAGAAGGTAACCCTTTAGCCATCAGATATACGGCCCTCTCAGGGGCCAGACCCATAGGAACCAAATCCCTGGCTTTCCATGTCAAACATGCCTGTGTGTCTGCGAAAACAGGTCCCTGCCCTGCGCATCAGAAGTTGCCATGGGTCTCTGCCTAAAAGGTGACTGATCTCCGCAAACAGAGATTTCTTTGGACAGGGAGCCACATGAATCAACAACAAGCCCTCTAGGTGCACCCTTGTCACGTGCGCGGAACCAACTCTGCGTCTGTTCCCAATGAAGCACTCAAGTCCTTTGCCGAGAGAAACAGACAACAAAGCGTGCTTCCTCGCGATGCTTAAAGATCTATGTCAGCCCTACTGAACATGACCACCCAGTGGTGTACCCACCAATCCTAAGAGAGAAGGCATCCGGGGACATCTGTCACCCGAAGCCAGTGTGGGAGGACCAAGGGAGTCCCTCACCGTCTGTTGATGTATGCTACCACAGTCATAAATATTGCCGGTTCTGACCAGCACAACCCGGCCTGATGAAGGCGGGAAGAAGCTTCTGAGCACCAGATGCAATGTTAGGAATTCCAGGTAATTGATATACAGTGTGCTCCGCGCAATTGTCCATATGTAGTCAGGTGATCAAAGCACATAGCTGTATTTGTTTATTTACACTAGATGGCAGTGTCACACAAACTAAATAATGCATGCAAGATGTGCTGGGATAGCTCATGCAGCCAGGCCCCCTGAGAATGTTTGGAGTCCCATCGTGGCTTTTTGTGAAATGTATAGGTAAATACAATATTATTCTTAATGCAGCTTTTGACAATATAATAGCATATTATGCATCCTTTGCAATGTATAACAGTTCACTTGGTAATATTTGGTCAGAATGATCAACTTAGACTGTCATGCAGATTTGTAATCGGGTGTTGGTGCTAGTGACATCCAGTTACTCTCAGGCCACGTTGTGGAGTTTTTCAACTTTAAACATTATTAAAATAACTTTCCAATAGATGCTGTTTCCATTGACAGGGACAATTTTTAGAACAAACAACCCCTGTGTCCTCTGCTGGGTTTACTTTCACTAGGCTACACATACCCCCCGAATTGAGCTGCCATTGTACAGTGCACCCCACGCTCCAGGGGATGCATCTGTCGTGATCACCATTCTGGGTACAACTGAAACCATGGGAGCCCCTTGACAATAACAGAGGGTCCCACCCCCGGGCCAGGACCCTTAGGCCTGGCGGGGACCCCTGAAACAACCGGTTTATAGGTGAGCGACTAGCACTCATTGCCGGAAAGACTGCAACAACAATAGCCCCAAAGGAACGGCATCTATCACAGAAGTCATCATAGGCACTGGCGAAAAAACTCACTGCATGACCCGGCCAAAATTGGGCAAATCAGAGCCAGAATCTGAACACCCCCTATGGTGATAGAAAAGCTTGATTCGCAAGTGAGTCTAACTCGAGCCCCAGAAACGTTTTCTATGAAGCCTGAGTCTTTTACACCATCATGTATGTGTGTAACAGGGCTGAGAGATTGGTTCTTTTTTCCTTTTCCACCACTCTTGACCACCATGTGTCTGACTGTGGAGTAGGGACACATTTTATTGAACCCACATGTGGGAGAAGCAACACTTTTGACACGGTGTAACTTTGGGTTGACACAACTGTTTTTATGCACCAAGGTTTGCCTCAAGCCCTGTCCACTCTGGGTTCCGGGGCTCTGGCAATCAGTGATGTACTCTGATTGGCAGTGCCTCTTGGAGATAATTCTGTCACAACAAGCCTCACTTGGATTAGGCGATAAGATGCGTCCCGGTAACTGGCTGCCGCCCAGCACTGGACCGCACACATTAAAAATAGAACCAGGGGAAAATCATATCAGGAAGGTTATCATACTTACCAGTTGTAGGTACCGGTGTCACACTACCTTGTAACCCAGCTGGAAAAAGGACAGACAGCTCTGAGAAGGTGCTTAACCAAGGCAGACACAGGCAGCAGGTGGATACCCACAGAACTTGGTCACCCTCTCTCTTCGAGTAGCCTCCCATAACCAGAGACAGAGCGCACAGGAGCCAGGACTCCAGAAGACATTTGACCCGACCAACGACCCAATCCATCTCCGTGTCCCGCAACTCAAACTCAGGTACGGGCACCCGGGAGAAGAAGTCACTTTTGGAAACACCCAACCCCCTAAAGAATGCTACACAAACATCAAGAAACACTGCACCGCAGACTAGTAGGGGTACAGTACCTGCCGTCTCCTAGTCTGATTAGAGTGAGGACAGCCTGAGCATCCACCGACCGAGACATACAAGACAACAAAGGGGAGATTCTTTCAATTCATTGGGGCATGGTCAAGAACCTGAACCCGGCTTGTTGGCCTTTGTTGTTTTGGTCACGTTAGCCGTCTTACTTCTTGCTATAGTACTGCCAAGCAATTAGAATAATAAGTAATTGTTTGTGATTAGGAAAAGTATAATAACCATACAAACTTCAACACACAATGTCCAGGGGGTGAGCATGCGCTACCATTAAGGGACAGGTTAGTTGGTGAAATGTAAGACAGTCTCGTGTTCCAATTGTTGGTTTTAGAAGCGTGAATCATTCCTGTTCACAATGAGGTGAAGAGCGGAATAATTTAAGGAATGAATCCGAGCCTCATTTGTGGAAGGCTGGGCTTCCGGCAAGGCAAGGATTTCATTGACCTTGTCAGGTGTGATTTTAGATCCTTCAACCGAAGTCGCGAGAGTGTGACTCCCCATAGTACGTTGCACTGACTCAAAGGGAACCAATACTATTTTTATATTAATTTTGCGCTGTTGTAATCAGGTGGAATAAGAATATTACATGAAGTATAAGTACATAAGTACAGTAGTTACCTAATGTTACTCTAGCCACATACCACACATACCATTACAGCAGAATAACGTTGCAGCCATTCAATGTAGTATAATATTGGAAGCATATAAATAAATTGTACTTTACCTCATGTTGAGTGTACCTTATTTAACCTGTCAGTCTGATATTACCTTCAGCTTAAGACTGTATTGTCTCTTTAGGAATGCCGAGTCAAATCTGAGGTTACATACATTGTTATTTTTGTAGCACAGGGTCTGGAAAGGTCAGCCTCTGTCCAATTAATATCAATATCATTTATTCCATCACAACTGATATGTTCATGTGTGTACTTAATGTTTCTGTAGATTTATTCTGCAAGACAATAATGTTACAACACAGTTAACACCATTCACTATGTATGTGGAAACAGCCCCTACTTTGTAAAGCAACTCCTGGCATGTAGTCAATGCTGTGCAATGTGTCATCCCACTGCTAGATTCATCCCTAGATAAGTAAAGCAAAGGGCTAGAAATGTGATGGAAAGATGGTGCCGACGGTGAAGGGCATCGTCGTACGAATTCCAAACTGTTTTTGCTATTATTTTTTTGTACAGAAAGTTCATACTATTATCACATAGGACCGCCAAGCACTTGTGGACATCAGATTGACAGTTACTAATCTAAGACTTCAAATCCAACTTCAACTCAGCTGTTCCCTTGTTCACACCAGACCCCATTCCTTTGTTTCATGGTCGACAAAAACTCTACAGGCGTAGACACGGCAGACATACCTGTCAGGATTTGGCCAGGGTTGTTCCGGTTTTTGGTCACTAGATGCCTCCATTGTGCCTTTTGACCTTTTGTTTTCCCTTGATCCCCATTATTATTTGCACCTGTGCCTCGTTTCCCCTGATTGTATTTAAACCCTTTGTTTTCCTCTGTTCTTTGCTCTGTGTTTGTATGTTAGCACCCAGCCCTAGTACTCTGAGAACTCTTGTTGATCCCGGTGGACTCTCTTGTGGAATTCTGTTTTTTGTTCTTGTTTGTTTGTTTTTTGAGTATCTTTTGAGGCTTTTTGTGCTTTTCCTTCCACCTTGTGGATTTACCTTTTTTGTCTTGGAGGATTACCTTTGTTCTTGTAGGATTCTATTCGTGGCTCAGTTGGTTAAGTGACTGTTTCTCACTCCGGAGACCCGGGTTCGTAACCGGGTCCTGACAGAAACACAGAGCCAAAAATGAACCCAGAGGCATCCAGTTCCCAGGACCTTGTTGCCATGCTGTCCCACCACCAGGAGACTGTCCAACACCACGAAGCCGCTCTGGTTCAGCAAGAGGCCTTAATGGCTAGACATTCTCATCTTCTGTCGGAGATGCTGACTTCCATAAAGCAGATATCTGATCGACTTACCCCGGCAGCAGTTCCCCGTCCCAGTACCTCAGATTCACGTACCCATGGCAGTTAACCCTCTGGCTGAACCTCGTCTTCCACCTCCCCAACAGTTCTCAGGTGATCCAAGTGCTTGTAAAGCGTTTCTCACCCAACATTCTCTCTCCTTTGAGCTGCAACCCTCGTCGTTCCCCACCGACCGGTCCTAAGATCGCATATATCATCACCCTGCTGTCGGAAAAAGCCCTGGCCTGGGCTACTGCTGTGTGGGATGCCCATAGTTCCTGCTGTGCCAGCTACTCTGCCTTTGCTGAGGAATTCAAACGAGTGTTTCAAGGCCCAAGCAGTGGTCCTGACTCAGCCAAACAGCTCCTGACTCTCCACCAAGGTCGGCGCAGCGTGACGGACTATGCCATCCAGTTCCGCACGGTGGCAGCAGCGAGTGGCTGGAACAACGAGGCGCTCACGGTGTGCTTTCTGAAAGTCCTTTCCGACACTATCCAAGATGAACTGGCCACTCGGGAACCACCGGACAATCTCGAGTCCCTGATCAAGTTGGCCTCATGCATTGACCAGCGTCTGAGAGAGAGAGAACTCAACCGTAGACCTCTAGCCCCTATCAGTCCCAGCTCCGAGTCCCCACCTTTATCCTCGCTGGCTCCACCGGAACCCATGCAGATTGGACGCATCTCCCAGGCTGAGAGAGACCGCCGGATGAGGGAGCGACGCTGTCTATATTGCGGCAAACCGGGCCATTTCCGTTCCACGTGTCCCGGGCTCCAGGGAAACGCTCTGTCCCGTACAGACCGGGGGGGAACTGTAACGGGAAACATAACCTCCTCCCATCCGTCCAACTCCCGTCTGCTCATTCCAGTCACCCTTTCCTGGGACAACCACAAGCTTCACCTTCAAGCCTTGGTAGACTCTAGAGCCGCAGCTAACTTCATGGATGGTGTCTGGGCGAAGGAGTATGGCGTTCCCTCTGAACCTCTAAGTGACCCCATGAGGGTTACTACATTGGATGGAAGCCCTTTGGGATCTGGATTTGTCACTCATGTCACTCCCTCCTTGCGACTTTCAGTTTCACAACACCAGGAATTAATGAACTTTCATTTGATCTCCTGTTCCGAGTTCCCTCTCGTCCTTGGATACCCCTGGCTTCACAGCCATAACCCTCACATCGACTGGTCTGTGGGCACTATCAAGCAGTGGGGTCCTACGTGCCAAGCTACTTGTATTTTCCCGAATTCCCCGAGTTCTACTCCCGAGTCTTTAGAATCCATCGACCTGACCCGAGTTCCCGAGTGTTACCATGACCTCAAACTGGTATTTAGCAAACAGAGGGCCACCATGCTACCACCCCATAGACCTTATGATTGCCCCATCGAACTGTTTCCGGGCACTTGCCCTCCCAGGGGTCGGATCTTTTCCCTATCTCCACCCGAACGAGCTGCTATGGATACCTACATCAAGGACGCTCTGGAAGCAGGCCTCATGCGTCCATCCACCTCCCCGGCGGGAGCAGGGTTTTTCTTTGTGGCCAAGAAAGACGGTGGATTACGTCCTTGCATCGACTACCGGGGACTCAATGCCATAACCGTCCGTAACCGTTACCCGCTACCCCTTATGGCCACAGCCTTCGAGCTGCTCCAGGAAGCAGTTGTTTTCACTAAGCTTGACCTGCGGAACGCATACCATCTTGTGCGGATCACACCTGGTGACGAGTGGAAGACCGCTTTCAACACGCCTACTGGTCACTATGAATATTTGGTGATGCCCTTCGGCCTGACCAACACCCCAGCAGTGTTCCAAGCGCGCATAAACGATGTGCTTAGGGATATGCTTAACATATTCAAATCAAATCAAATTTTATTTGTCACATACACATGGTTAGCAGATGTTAATGCGAGTGTAGCGAAATGCTTGTGCTTCTAGTTCCGACAATGCAGTGATAACCAACAAGTAATCTAACTAACAATTCCAAAACTACTGTCTTATACACAGTGTAAGGGGATAAGGAATATGTACATAAGGATATATGAATGAGTGATGGTACAGAGCAGCATACAGTAGATGGTATCGAGTACAGTATATACATATGAGATGAGTGTGTAGACAAAGTAAACAAAGTGGCATAGTTAAAGTGGCTAGTGATACATGTATTACATAAGGATGCAGTCGATGATGTAGAGTACAGTATATACATATGCATATAAGATGAATAATGTAGGGTAAGTAACTTTATATAAGGTAGCATTGTTTAAAGTGGCTAGTGATATATTTACATCATTTCCCAACAATTCAGTTTGTCTGTGATGTGTATGCCGAGGAACTTAAATTCCCATTATTAAAGTGGCTGGAGTTGGGTCAGTGTCAATGACAGTGTGTTGGCAGCAGCCACTCAATGTTAGTGGTGGCTGTTTAACAGTCTGATGGCCTTGAGATAGAAGCTGTTTTTCAGTCTCTCGGTCCCAGCTTTAATGCACCTGTACTGACCTTGCCTTCTGGATGATAGCGGGGTGAACAGGCAGTGGTTTGGGTGGTTGATGTCCTTGATGATCTTTATGGCCTTCCTGTAACATCGGGTGGTGTAGGTGTCCTGGAGGGCAGGTAGTTTGCCCCCAGTGATGCGTTGTGCAGTCCTCACTACCCTCTGGAGAGCCTTACGGTTGAGGGCGGAGCAGTTGCCGTACCAGACGGTGATACAGCCCGCCAGGATGCTCTCGATTGTGCATCTGTAGAAGTTTGTGAGTGCTTTTGGTGACAAGCCGAATTTCTTCAGCCTCCTGAGGTTGAAGAGGCGCTGCTGCGCCTTCTTCACGACGCTGTCAGTGTGAGTGGACCAATTCAGTTTGTCTGTGATGTGTATGCCGAGGAACTTAACTTGCTACCCTCTCCACTACTGTTCCATCGATGTGGATAGGGGGATGTTCCCTCTGCTATTTGTGTTCGTTTACTTGGATGACATCCTCATCTTTTCGAGCTCTCTTCAAGAACACACTAAGCATGTCAGACAAGTACTCAAACGCCTCCTAGACAGCCATCTGTACGTTAAGCCGGGAAAATGTGAATTCCATTCATCCCGAGTACAATTCCTGGGATTTGTAGTGGAACCCGGTCGAGTCCAAATGGACCCCAGGAAGGTAGGAGCGGTAGCGGATTGGCCTACCCCCAAATCCGTTAAGGAAGTTCAGCGTTTCCTGGGCTTCACTAACTTTTACCGCAAGTTCATCAAGAACTTCAGCTTGGTGGCAGCCCCTCTCTCAGCTTTAACCAAGGGTGGCAATGCAAGGTTTTTGTGGGGAAGAGAAGCTGAGATGGCCTTCCAAGGACTCAAGCACCGCGTCCTCTCTGCTCCCATCCTGATACTACCGACTACGGATGAACCGTTTGTGGTGGAGGTAGACGCCTCAGAGGTTGGTGTTGGAGCTGTCCTGTCTCAGAGTGGTGAAGACAAGAAGCTTCATCCGTGCGCTTTCTTCTCACACCGGCTTACCCCGGCTGAGAGGAACTACGATGTGGGGGATCGTGAACTCCTAGCGGTTAAGATGGCATTGAAGGAATGGAGACACTGGCTCGAGGGGTCTTCTCACCCGTTTCAAGTGCTTACGGACCACAAAAATCTGGAGTATATCCAGCAGGCGAAGCGGTTGAACTCTAGACAAGCTAGATGGTCTCTTTTCTTCAATCGATTCCAGTTTATCATCACCTATCGGCCCGGGTCGAAGAATCTCAAACCGGATGCCTTGTCCCGAGTCTACGCTCCTGCCATTCGAGATGACACGGACATGCCTGTCCTTCCTGCTGCTAAGATCGTGGCTCCGATCTCGTGGCAAGTTGAGGATACCGTGAGACGAGCTCAAGCTATTGAACCGGACCCGAAAGGAGGTCCTGCCAATCGGTTGTTTGTCCCCAAGGCAGTGAGGACTCAGGTCCTTCTGTGGGGGCACTCCTCACTCCTCTCGCCTCGATCAGTAGGCTTCCTGTAAAGATCAGTGTATAGAACATTATCTTCCCACAAGATCAGAAGATCAAGAAAACTGATTTGACGTGTGTCAGATTGCATTAAATCTCAGATGCTCAGAACAGGGGTTAAGGAAAGCATAACATGCCTTCGCTCCAGTCATAGCATCGGCACTTCGCTCCGCAGGTAGTATAACTTTTTCATTACATTTCATTATAGCACAACGGTTTGATTTGTCTAATCTTAGCAATTTCTTCTTAGCTAGCTACATAGCCGTCTTTGTATCAAAGATAATTGCGTAATTATCGTATTTCGCCGTCCTAACGTAGTCTTCACTGCTCTGCCCAGCAGCTAGCCAGCTAGCCAGCTAGCTAACGTCCACCGATTAGCTGCACTGTAGAAACTATTACACTCAACTGAACGCCTTGATTAGTGTAGTGTTAGCTAGCTACATAGCTGTCTTTGCTGTCTTCGTATCCAAGATAATTGTGTAGTTTAGAGTGTGTAGTCTTAGAGTGATTATCTTAATTTTTTCCGAGGTTAGCTAGCCAGCTATTTGTCGTCCTTAACGTAGGAGACTCTGCTAGCTAGCCAACAGCTAGCCAACGTCTTCTGAATAGAACTCAACAACCCGGTCGCATTCACAGGTAGTATCACATTTTCATTTCATTTCATTACAGTACAACGGTTTGATTTGTTTGATCGTAGCTAGCTACATAGCTGTCTTTGTATCAAAGATAATTGTGTAGTCTAGAGCGATTTTCTAGGTTAGCTAGCCAGCTATTGTCGTTCTTTTAACGCAACGTAACGTAATCAACTCTGCTAGCTAGCCAGCTAGCCCCCGAATAGCAGCACTGTCAAAACTATTACACTCAACGGAACGACTTGATTAGTGTAGTGTCAACAACGCAGCCACTGCCAGCTAGCCTACTTCAGCAGTACTGTATCATTTTAATCATTTTAGTCAATAAGATTCTTGCTACGTAAGCTTAACTTTCTGAACATCCGAGACGTGTAGTCCACTTGTCATTCCAATCTCCTTTGCATTAGCGTAGCCTCTTCTGTAGCCTGTCAACTATGTGTCTGTCTATCCCTGTTCTCTCCTCTCTAAACAGACCATACAAACGCTCCACACCGCGTGGCCGCGGCCACCAGTGGTCCTTCTGTAGCTCAGTTGGTAGAGCGTGGCGCTTGTAACGCCAGAGTAGTGGGTTCGATCCCCGGGAACACCCATATGTAGAATGTATGCACACATGACTGTAAGTTGCTTTGTATAAAAGCGTCTGCTAAATGGCATATATTATTATTATTATTATAATCTGGTGGTCCCAGCGCGCACAACCCACGTGGAGTTCCAGGTCTCCGGTAGCCTATGAACTGCCGATCTGCGGCCAACAAGGCAGAGTTCATCTCAGCCTATGCCTCCCTCCAGTCCCTCGACTTCTTGGCACTGACGGAAACATGGATCACCACAGACAACACTGCTACTCCTACTGCTCTCTCTTCGTCCGCCCACGTGTTCTCGCACACCCCGAGAGCTTCTGGTCAGCGGGGTGGTGGCACCGGGATCCTCATCTCTCCCAAGTGGTCATTCTCTCTTTCTCCCCTTACCCATCTGTCTATTGCCTCCTTTGAATTCCATGCTGTCACAGTTACCAGCCCTTTCAAGCTTAACATCCTTATCATTTATCGCCCTCCAGGTTCCCTCGGAGAGTTCATCAATGAGCTTGATGCCTTGATAAGCTCCTTTCCTGAGGACGGCTCACCTCTCACAGTTCTGGGCGACTTTAACCTCCCCACGTCTACCTTTGACTCATTCCTCTCTGCCTCCTTCTTTCCACTCCTCTCCTCTTTTGACCTCACCCTCTCACCTTCCCCCCTACTCACAAGGCAGGCAATACGCTCGACCTCATCTTTACTAGATGCTGTTCTTCCACTAACCTCATTGCAACTCCCCTCCAAGTCTCCGACCACTACCTTGTATCCTTTTCCCTCTCGCTCTCATCCAACACTTCCCACACTGCCCCTACTCGGATGGTATCGCGCCGTCCCAACCTTCGCTCTCTCTCCCCCGCTACTCTCTCCTCTTCCATCCTATCATCTCTTCCCTCTGCTCAAACCTTCTCCCACCTATCTCCTGATTCTGCCTCCTCAACCCTCCTCTTCTCCCTCTCTGCATCCTTTGACTCTCCATGTCCCCTATCCTCCAGGCCGGCTCGGTCCTCCCCTCCCGCTCCGTGGCTCGATGACTCATTGCGAGCTCACAGATCAGGGCTCCGGGCAGCCGAGCGGAAATGGAGGAAAACTCGCCTCCCTGCGGACCTGGCATCCTTTCACTCCCTCCTCTCTACATTTTCCTCCTCTGTCTCTGCTGCTAAAGCCACTTTCTACCACTCTAAATTCCAAGCATCTGCCTCTAACCCTAGGAAGCTCTTTGCCACCTTCTCCTCCCTCCTGAATCCTCCTCCCCTCCCCCTCCTCCCTCTCTGCAGATGACTTTGTCAACCATTTTGAAAAGAAGGTCGACGACATCCGATCCTCGTTTGCTAAGTCAAACGACACCGCTGGTTCTGCTCACACTGCCCTACCCTGTGCTCTGACCTCTTTCTCCCCCTCTCTCCAGATGAAATCTTGCGTCTTGTGACGGCCGGCCGCCCAACAACCTGCCCGCTTGACCCTATCCCCTCCTCTCTTCTCCAGACCATTTCCGGAGACCTTCTCCCTTACCTCACCTCGCTCATCAACTCATCCCTGACCGCTGGCTACGTCCCTTCCGTCTTCAAGAGAGCGAGAGTTGCACCCCTTCTGAAAAAACCTACACTCGATCCCTCCGATGTCAACAACTACAGACCAGTATCCCTTCTTTCTTTTCTCTCCAAAACTCTTGAACGTGCCGTCCTTGGTCAGCTCTCCCGCTATCTCTCTCTGAATGACCTTCTTGATCCAAATCAGTCAGGTTTCAAGACTAGTCATTCAACTGAGACTGCTCTCCTCTGTATCACGGAGGCGCTCC
This sequence comes from Oncorhynchus gorbuscha, assembly GCF_021184085.1. Taxonomy (NCBI): domain Eukaryota; kingdom Metazoa; phylum Chordata; class Actinopteri; order Salmoniformes; family Salmonidae; genus Oncorhynchus; species Oncorhynchus gorbuscha. The sequence continues at coordinate 22,571,859 of NC_060194.1, forward strand.
GCACTGCTAAAGCTAACTCTCTCTCCTCTGCTCTCATCCTTCTAGATCTATCGGCTGCCTTCGATACTGTGAACCATCAGATCCTCCTCTCCACCCTCTCCGAGTTGGGCATCTCCGGCGCGGCCCACGCTTGGATTGCATCCTACCTGACAGGTCGCTCCTACCAGGTGGCGTGGCGAGAATCTGTCTCCTCACCACGCCCTCTCACCACTGGTGTCCCCAGGGCTCTGTTCTAGGCCCTCTCCTATTCTCGCTATACACCAAGTCACTTGGCTCTGTCATAACCTCACATGGTCTCTCCTATCATTGCTATGCAGACGACACATAATTAATCTTCTCCTTTCCCCCTTCTGATGACCAGGTGGCTAATCGCATCTCTGCATGTCTGGCAGACATATCAGTGTGGATGACGGATCACCACCTCAAGCTGAACCTCGGCAAGACGGAGCTGCTCTTCCTCCCGGGAAGGACTGCCCGTTCCATGATCTCGCCATCACGGTTGACAACTCCATTGTGTCCTCCTCCCAGAGCGCTAAGAACCTTGGCGTGATCCTGGACAACAAACTGTCGTTCTCAACTAACATCAAGGCGGTGGCCCGTTCCTGTAGGTTCATGCTCTACAACATCCGCAGAGTACGACCCTGCCTCACACAGGAAGCGGAGAAGGTCCTAATCCAGGCACTTGTCATCTCCCGTCTGGATTACTGCAACTCGCTGTTGGCTGGGCTCCCTGCCTGTGCCATTAAACCCCTACAACTCATCCAGAACGCCGCAGCCCGTCTGGTGTTCAACCTTCCCAAGTTCTCTCACATCACCCCGCTCCTCCGCTCTCTCCACTGGCTTCCAGTTGAAGCTCGCATCCGCTACAAGACCATGGTGCTTGCCTACGGAGCTGTGAGGGGAACGGCACCTCAGTACCTCCAGGCTCTGATCAGGCCCTACACCCAAATAAGGGCACTGCGTTCATCCACCTCTGGCCTGCTCGCCTCCCTACCACTGAGGAAGTACAGTTCCCGCTCAGCTCAGTCAAAACTGTTCGCTGCTCTGGCTCCCCAATGGTGGAACAAACTCCCTCACGACGCCAGGACAGCGGAGTCAATCACCACCTTCCGGAGACACCTGAAACTCCACCTCTTTAAGGAATACCTAGGATAGGATAAAGTAATCCTTCTCACCCCCCTCCCCCTTAAAATATTTAGATGCACTATTGTAAAGTGGTTGTTCCACTGGATGTCATAAGGTGAATGCACCAATTTGTAAGTCGCTCTGGATAAGAGCGTCTGCTAAATGACTTAAATGTAAATGTAAATGTCAACAACTACAGACCAGTATCCCTTCTTTCTTTTCTCTCCAAAACTCTTGAACGTGCCGTCCTTGGCCAGCTCTCCCGCTATCTCTCTCTGAATGACCTTCTTGATCCAAATCAGTCAGGTTTCAAGACTAGTCATTCAACTGAGACTGCTCTCCTCTGTATCACGGAGGCGCTCCGCACTGCTAACGCTAACTCTCTCTCCTCTGCTCTCATCCTTCTAGATCTATCGGCTGCCTTCGATACTGTGAACCATCAGATCCTCCTCTCCACCCTCTCCGAGTTGGGCATCTCCGGCGCGGCCCACGCTTGGATTGCGTCCTACCTGACAGGTCGGTCCTACCAGGTGGCGTGGCGAGAATCTGTCTCCTCACCACGCCCTCTCACCACTGGTGTCCCCCAGGGCTCTGTTCTAGGCCCTCTCCTATTCTCGCTATACACCAAGTCACTTGGCTCTGTCATAACCTCACATGGTCTCTCCTATCATTGCTATGCAGACGACACATAATTAATCTTCTCCTTTCCCCCTTCTGATGACCAGGTGGCTAATCGCATCTCTGCATGTCTGGCAGACATATCAGTGTGGATGACGGATCACCACCTCAAGCTGAACCTCGGCAAGACGGAGCTGCTCTTCCTCCCGGGGAAGGACTGCCCGTTCCATGATCTCGCCATCACGGTTGACAACTCCATTGTGTCCTCCTCCCAGAGCGCTAAGAACCTTGGCGTGATCCTGGACAACACCCTGTCGTTCTCAACTAGCATCAAGGCGGTGGCCCGTTCCTGTAGGTTCATGCTCTACAACATCCGCAGAGTACGACCCTGCCTCACACAGGAAGCGGCGAAGGTCCTAATCCAGGCACTTGTCATCTCCCGTCTGGATTACTGCAACTCGCTGTTGGCTGGGCTCCCTGCCTGTGCCATTAAACCCTACAACTCATCCAGAACGCCGCAGCCCGTCTGGTTTTCAACCTTCCCAAGTTCTCTCACGTCACCCCGCTCCTCCGCTCTCTCCACTGGCTTCCAGTTGAAGCTCGCATCCGCTACAAGACCATGGTGCTTGCCTACGGAGCTGTGAGGGGAACGGCACCTCAGTACCTCCAGGCTCTGATCAGGCCCTACACCCAAACAAGGGCACTGCGTTCATCCACCTCTGGCCTGCTCGCCTCCCTACCACTGAGGAAGTACAGTTCCCGCTCAGCCCAGTCAAAACTGTTCGCTGCTCTGGCCCCCAATGGTGGAACAAACTCCCTCACGACGCCAGGACAGCGGAGTCAATCACCACCTTCCGGAGACACCTGAAACCCCACCTCTTTAAGGAATACCTAGGATAGGATAAGTAATCCCTCTCACCCCCCCTTAAGATTTAGATGCACTATTGTAAAGTGACTGTTCCACTGGATGTCATAAGGTGAATGCACCAATTTGTAAGTCGCTCTGGATAAGAGCGTCTGCTAAATGACTTAAATGTAAATGTAAATGTCACCTGTCACCCGGGCGTAGGTCGCACCTTGGAGTTCATCCAGTGTAAGTTCTGGTGGCCTACCATAAGAGAAGACGTTGCCACTTTCGTCAATGCCTGCCCCATGTGGTGCCAGGGCAAATCTTCTCACCTCCGCCCGCAAGGACTCCTTCACCCTTTACCTGTTCCCCACAGACCCTGGTCCCATATCTCGTTGGACTTCATTACTGGCCTTCCTCCATCCCATGGAAATACTACTATCCTAGTCATTATCGACAGGTTTTCAAAGGCGGCCAGGTTCGTCCCTCTGACTAAGTTACCTTCTGCCAAGGAAACGGCTGAGTTGGTTATTAATCATGTGTTCCGAGTCTTCGGCATTCCTCAAGATATGGTTTCTGAGAGAGGTCCCCAGTTCGCCTCTAGGTTTTGGAAGGCCTTCTGCCAACTCATGGGGGCTTCTGCCAGTCTATCTTCAGGGTACCATCCGGAGTCCAACGGCCAAACAGAGAGGATGAATCAAGAGCTGGAAACCACCCTCCGATGTATGACTCGTAACAACCCGTCCACATGGTCGTCCGTCATTGTTTGGGCCGAATACGCGCACAACACCTTGCGCTCCTCCTCCACTGGTATGTCCCCGCACGAGTGTCAGTTTGGCCCATTCTTCCCGGACCAGGAGGCAGAAGTCAGAGTGCCTTCAGCCTTGAAGTTCGTCAAACGCTGTCGGCTTATGTGGAGGAAGACCAGTCTTAATCTTATGCGTTCCTCACAGAGGTACCAACAACAAGCCAACAGACGTCGCCGTCCCGGGCCTACCCTGCGCCCCGGCCAGAGAGTCTGGCTCTCCACAAGAGACTTACCACTGCGGGTGGAGTCTCGCAGGCTGTCCCAAAAATACATCGGTCCCTTTAAGGTTGCCAGGAGAGTTAACCCAGTTTCTTATCGCCTACACTTACCCAGATCCCTTAAGATTAATCCCACGTTTCACATTTCCTTATTAAAACCGGTTGATTTTTCTCCCCTTGTCCCGGCAGACAGACCTCCCCCTCTGCCACGTGTCATTGGAGGCCAGCCGGCTTATACCGTCCATCGGATACTGGATTCCCGCTGGGTGCAGCAGTCCTGGCAGTATCTGGTGGACTGGGAAGGGTACGGTCCCGAGGAGCGCTCCTGGGTTCCTGCCAAAGACATACTGGACCCTGACCTCATTCGTCAGTTCAGGGCCCTCCTCCCTGAGAGAGCTGGTAGGAACGTCAGGAGCCGTTCCTAGAGGGGGGATTCTGTCAGGATTTGGCCAGGGTTGTTCCGGTTTTTGGTCACTAGATGCCCCCATTGTGCCTTTTGACCTTTTGTTTTCCCTTGATCCCTTTAAACCCTTTGTTTTCCTCTGTTCTTTGCTCTGTGTTTGTATGTTAGCACCCAGCCCTAGTACTCTGAGAACTCTTGTTGATCCCGGTGGACTCTCTTGTGGAATTCTGTTTTTTGTTCTTGTTTGTTTGTTTTTTGAGTATCTTTTGAGGCTTTTTGTACTTTTCCTTCCACCTTGTGGATTTACCTTTTTTGTCTTGGAGGATTACCTTTGTTCTTGTAGGATTCCTTTTGAGGTTGTGGAGTTACATGTTTTCCTGAAGAACTTCACTTTTTACTTCATTAAATACACCGTTTCAAGTACTGCTGTGTCTGCCTCATCTTCTGGGTTCTGCCGACTATTCGTGGCTCAGTTGGTTAAGTGACTGTTTCTCACTCCGGAGACCCGGGTTCGTAACCGGGTCCTGACAATACCGGCATCCTGATGAGATTGAGAAGAAGAGAACATTCTAATGGCAAATATCCAATAACTCAAGAATAAGATGGTTGAGCTTCGTTCAAGAGTCTCCAGAGAGAACTGAAATGCTGCAATATTATATACCTTTGCAGAGGCATGGCTGGATTACTCTATGTGTGTAGGACTCTGTGGTTTCTCCATTTAGCAGCACAATTGGATGAAGGTGGCCTTAGGCATGTCCAAAGGGGGAGAGTGTGTGTCTCTTCATAAACAACAACTGGTGCGCTGCTTCCAGTGTGAAGGATATTTCTAAGCTTTTGCTCACTTGATACCTCATGGTAAGCTGCAGATCATTTTATCTTCCAAGACCTGATAAATTGCCAATGACTCTAGCCACCTAAGCCATATACTTCAATCTGCTACTGTCCGGCAAACGATACTGGAGCATTGGCTCTCAGACCAACAGGCTCCGAGACAGCTTTTACACCTAAGCCATAATACTGCTAAATAGTTCATTAATGGTTACCCGGACTATCCGCACAGACCCTATCTTTCACTGACTATATGCACACTTACAAGACTATATACAGTACACACACTATATACAACCTCACACAAAACCCATACGCATTCACATACACTACATACTCACACACACATACCGACAACACAGACACACAGACACACATACACACAGTCCCATAGCAACGATTAAAACGTTCCCAAACCAGAAACCGTGGATTGATGGCAGCATTCGCATGAAACTGAAAGCCCGAACCACTGCTTTTAATCAGGGCAAGGTGAATGGAAACATGACCGAATACAAACAGTGTAACTATTCCCTCCGCAAGGCAATCAAACAAGCTAAGTGTCAGTATAGAGACAAAGTAGAATCTCAATTCAACGGCTCAGACACAAGAGGTATGTGGCAGGGTCTACAGTCAATCACGGATTACAAAAAGAAAACCTGAACCGTCACGGACCAGGATGTCTTGCTCCCAGGCAGACTAAATAACTTTTTTGCCCACTTTGAGGACAATACAGTGCCACTGACACGGCCCGCAACTAAAACATGAGGACTCTCCTTCACTGCAGCGGAAGGAAAACATTTAAATGTGTCAACCCTTGCAAGGCTGCAGGCCCAGACGGCATCCCCAGCCGCGCCCTCAGAGCATGCGCACCGCCTGGTACGGCAACTGCTCCGCCCACAACGGTAAGGCTCTCCAGAGGGTAGTGAGGTCTGCACAACGCATCACCGGGGGCAAACTACCTGCCCTCCAGGACACCTACACCACCCGATGTCACAGGAAGGCCATAAAGATCATCAAGGACAACAACCACCCGAGCCACTGCCTGTTCACCCCGCTATCATCCAGAAGGCAAGGTCAGTACAGGTGCATCAAAGCTGGGACCGAGAGACTAAAAAACAGCTTCTATCTCAAGGCCATCAGACTGTTAAACAGCCACCACTAACATTGAGTGGCTGCTGCCAACACACTGACTCAACTCCAGCCACTTTAATAATGGGAATTTAAGTTCCTCGGCATACACATCACAGACAAACTGAATTGTTGGGAATTATGTAAAATATATCACTAGCCACTTTAAACAATGCTACCTAATATAATTATTGGGAATTATGTAAAATATATCACTAGCCACTTTAAACAATGCTACCTAATATAATGTTTACATACCCTACATTATTCATCTCATATGTATATGTATATACTGTACTCTATATCATCTACTGCATCTTTATGTAATACATGTATCACTAGCCACTTTAACTATGCCACTTTGTTTACATACTCATCTCATATGTATATACTGCACTCAATACCATCTACTGTATCTTGCCTATGCCGCTCTGTACCATCACTCACTCATATATCTTTATGTACATATTCTTTATCCCCTTACACTTGTGTCTATAAGGTAGTAGTTTTGGAATTGTTAGCTAGATTACTTGTTGGTTATTACTGCATTGTCGGAACTAGAAGCACAAGCATTTCACTACACTCGCATTAACATCTGCTAACCATGTGTATGTGACAAATACAATTTGATTTGATTTGTACAACTCATCTTGTGGGGACATACAATCCAGCAGTAGCGGTGCGTGGGCAAAATCACTGGGGAAAAGAAAGCCACCCCCTACCTATGTGTTGTAATAATTGCGTTGTTTGCTCTATAACCTGTTAATTCATATGTCTTGCGACCGTGATATATAGGCCTAAAGGCTGAAACAATAAGAAGACACAGTTGCAGAATAAATTCAACCAAACCTTTCTTTTATCTCAAACCAGGAGAGCAACCTCTGTCCAGTGAAGTCCACAAAGCATATTGTATGTACAGTAACAAACAGTTACATGACCTACAGCATGGTCAAGCAAGCGAATGTTTCCAAAATTTTCGGACCACTAAACAACTATTGATTTAGAACCACAGAGATTTACCGCAAGTCACAAAGAAAACGGAAGCTGCCTCCACTATTCCTGCACCATTTCAACTTCAACATGCCTAAGAAACCACCTAAGAAACCACAATATGAATCAACAGGAGAATATATTCTAATATATTAATGCGTTCTGTCCCCCAAGGTCGGGGCCACTGTCATTTTACAAGGATGCTATCTGCTAGCTAGGCATACTTGAGGATATGAGAGAGACAGACCAATCAAATTCTGCTGAGATCATAAGATTAATTTCAGAGCAATTCATGACATTTAGGAAATTGTTATGTTGAATTTCGCCATCTAAATTAACCCCAGGAGGCTAGACTGCAGCGTGAGGTTACTGCACTGAGCCAATCAAACAATGATTGGTCACCGGACAGGAAAAATAATTAGCCAGGCTGCCCATAGTTCAGGTGGGTCTTTTCCAGATACTTAAATGCCTTTCACATGATGTCAGAAAGTAAGACACCATGCGGCAGTAGAAACGACTCTGGGATGTCACAGCTCTTAATGAGGTAGGCTATATAGTCACAGAGATGTGGGGCTCTCTGGCTCTCTAGAGTCCCATGGGGGTGAAGGAACCAGTCCTTTGCTTCAGAAAACTTTTAATGAGAAAATGGGAAACTTTGTTCCGTGTTGCATGTTTTTTCTTATTTGGAAATATAGAAAAAGTGTTAATCAAAGAGGTGGGTTAAAATATGTTAGAGGATTGGGATTTTCTATGTTTATTTTTTATAATGCTAGTGATAAGACATTCCTACAATATTTCCTGAGCATTTCCCGGTACATTAAGTAATGCATTGAAGGTGTACATTACAGAGATAATGTGATGAATGACAGATGCAACCGTTGACAGATTCAAGTATATTCGTAATTCCCATGTGATCACAATTTTCATGAATATATTCAAAAAGGATCTATTTTTAAAGTGAGTCACAGTGTGTGACTTGCTGACAGACATTCCCAACCCTTTTTGATGAATGCAATATGCTTGGTATTTTGAGAATATTTCATATTTTCTATATTCACAGCCTTGGCATCGGCAGACACACCTCAATCAGGCTAATCCGGGCAGGGGCTTGGGCAGGAGAAAGAGAAAGATTAAAGAAGGCCACATTTTCAACAGTCTGATCATTCAAATTTGACTGTCATTTCTGACATTGATGATTGACATTCTTCCCGGCCACAATGTCACTTTTATGAAAGCAAAATCGACCAAATGTTACCATTAATATGTTTATAACTAACTCAAATGCATCATGTACAGTTACGGCCAAATATATTGGCACTCTTGAAATTCCAAAAATAAGTTGATATATTTGTCTCCACACCGTTTTATTGGATTTCCAACATTGTAGAACCAATGTTATTCTTGTAAAATGTCTTTATACATTTTTGAATGTTTTTTCTGTTTTCAGCTTTCGCCATAGGTTATGGATGTGATTCAGATCTGGACTCGTTGCTGGCCATCCCAGAACAGCAGCATTTCTTCTTGAAACATTCCAAGGTGCTTTTGATGTGTGTTAAGGGTTGTTGTCCTGTTGGAAAACCCACAACCTTCAACAGAGACATGTTTGGACACAGGGTTGAATATTGCACTACCAAACACCTTGATAAACTGCTGATTGCATGATGTCTAACACACATTCAAGGCCCCCGGTAACAGAGGCAGCAAAGCAACCCCACAGCATTATCGAACCTCCCGCATGTTTGACTGTGGGGAAGATGTTCTTTTCTTTGAATGTTTCATTTAGTCATTGGTATTTGTGGTTGTAGAACATTTCCCAAACTGTGGGGCATGGCCCACTGAGAGAGACCCCTAATCAGAATCTTAACCAATCACCGGCATGACGAAGATACATGAAATGTCCACGAAGAACGGTTATTCCCTCAACACAAAAATAAATCAGCTACACAGGCCTCTGAGGAGGGTCGTGATGTAATTACTTTTACATGCTTTGAAGAGGAAATAACACGAAGCCCAAAATAACACACGACTCATCTCTAGAAGCAATAAACGTGATCTCATTAATGCAACATGTTGCTACCTCAGTTTACCGAAAATCCCACGAGCTCATACCACTTTCTAAGAATGCTATGCAAATATGTTTACACCTGAAATCAGAGGAGCATTTAGCTATGCAACAGTATGTCTATAAACTACAGCTGTTCAGAAGCAGCCAATAGCAGCAGCTACTGTACTTATGTATTAAAATACTCCAATTGTCAAGAGCACACCCACTAGTATCACAGCACAGTTGGTCCGGTATCACAGCACATAATTGCCGGTCCGTTCTAAATCAAGCGTGCTTTGGCAGGTTATTTCAATGTTTCTTTTCACAGGATCAGTCAATCTGATGTGACCGATCACGCAGCAGACAAACTTTGGTGTTGCTCAAATTCCTCCCGGGAGAAGGGCATTGTTCACCGGGGACAATGTGAATTAATATACGTTGTTAAAGTAATGAATTCTGAAAACTTTTAGGCCAGCTATTTAGTAACGAGAGCATACAAAACCGTTGAGTAAATGAGTCCGAGAGATAACCCAACAGATGGAGCTTTTGCAGTAAATAAGCCATGGCCCTCTGTGACCATGAGAGTAAATACATTCCACCCACAGAGGGAAAAAAACTATGTGTTTTATTTCATAATGGAAACATCCCTTTTGTTTCTTTCCCCAGCCTGTGCTGTAATCTACTGTGTCGACAGTCCACTAGAAATACAGACTGCAGTGCACAGTCTTTGATATCCCAGCCTCAGATCTTTACTTATCATACAGTACTGTGTCTTGGGGAGGGCCCCCGTATGACTTCTGTGCTTGGGAGCCTTAGAAAGGGAGCTCAACATGAACGACAACTGTCCTGGAAATCAATAACACGCCACGTGCCAATCTTGACACGCAGTCGACGTGTTAGGACAATTTTATTGCGATGTTGCCTGAACTTCACGACCTACGGGAATAAAAATATATATTTTCAAGAGGTAGAGACAGAGAGAATCTATCATATCAATTATCACTTGCGAGGTGCCTCGTGACATTTTCAAGTCCTCAGAAACAGTTTCAGAAGTATGATCTCTGCAAAGCAAACGAAACCAAGACATGAAACCAACCTGGGTCAATACTGTGGCCAGGCTTAATGGAATGTCTGCCGTGTGCCCTTGGCAGACTGGCTAGTACAGTACATCCCAATTTCAACAAAGACTTTCCAAACTAAGGTGTTGCTAATACCATGCTGGGCTACCCTGGGGCGGCAGGGTAGCCTACTGGTTAGAGCATTGGACTAGTAACCGAAAGGTTGCAAGTTCAAATCCTCAAACTGACAAGGTACGAATCTGTTGTTCTGCCCCTGAACAGGCAGTTAACCCACTGTTCCGAGGCTGTCATTGAAAATAAGAATTTGTTCTTAACTGACTTGCCTAGTTAAATAAAGATAACAAAATACTTTAAGTAAGAGATACAAAAGATTTGACTCAAACTGAATCTCCTTTTTATGGCCAAATAGGATATTCAACAACATTCAACAATTGTATGAGGCAGTCTGCAATGTGGAACATTGGCTGCTGTAGTTTATGTTAATAGAGTACCAAGAGCCAACACAGACAGAGGAGAGGAGCTTTCTCTTTGGAGCCAGTAGAGGCAGAGGGAAGGCACAGGGAATGGGGGAAGTGGGAGGCGGCAAACAGGTGGTGGTTTTCATTTCTTTTTTTCAACCCCCTCTCCAGCAGGCCACGGCAGCCCAAGACTATGGGGGGCACTATAGACCTTGTTTGAGCCCTTTAATTGGAATAAAGATGCAGTTATTCTAAAATCTATAGAAGGTGAAATAAACATTTGACAAAAAAAAAAGATGAACAATGATGTTTGAATAAGGAGTTTTCAGTTTCCATGTACAGTAGATACATTCGGGAAGCCTACAGAAGTAAGGCTAAGCACTCTTCTGTAACATACTGGGTGTAGTGGGTGAGAAGTCAGGCGCAGGAGGCAGAGAGTTCAGGGTAGTGCTAATTTAATGCACAAAACGGCAAACATAAGCCAAACCCACGAAAACACAGGGCGCACAACGAAACAAATGCTCCAAACACGGGGACTTAAACTGTCCAGCAAAACCCATGAAATGGGAAACACATAACCCCCAGACATGCACACAAGTTACACAAAACAATCCCGCACAAAGGGCAGGCGGGCCGACTGGCTAACTTCCGGTTCCGGTTGGAGCGAGTGGTCGCATCTGCACGTCGCTCCAACGGGTAGTATAACTTTTTCATTATATTTCATTATATCACAACGGTTTGATTTGTCTTATCCTAGCAATTTCCTCTCAGCTAGCTACATAGCCGTCTTTGTATCAAAGATAATTGCGTAATTATCGTATTTCGCCGTCCTAACGTAGTCTTCACTAGCCAGCTAGCTAACGTCCACTGATTAGCTGCACTGGGAAAACTATTACACTCAACTGAACGACTTGATTAGTTTAGTGTTAGCTAGCTAAGCTGTCTTTGCTGTCTTCGTATCATCGTATCCAAGATAAAGGTTTAGAGTGTGTAGTCTTAGAGTGATTATCTTAATTTACCGAGGTTTAGCCAGCTATTTGTCGTCCTTAACAGGTGACTCTGCTACTAGCCAACGCTAGCCAACGTCTTCTGTATAGAACTCAACTACCCGGTCGCATTCACAGGTTGTATCACATTTTCACTTCATTTCATTACAGTACAACGGTTTGATTTGTTTGATCGTAGCTAGCTACTTAGCTAGCTACATAGCCGTCTTTGTATCAAAGATAATTGTGTAGTCTAGAGCGATTTTCTAGGTTCGCTAGCCATCTATTGTCGTTCTTTTAACGCAACGTAACGTAAACAACACTGCTAGCTAGCCTGCTAGCCCCGAATAGCAACACTGCAGAAACTATTACACTCAACGAACGACTTGATTAGTGTAGTGTCAACAACGCACCCACTGCCAGCTGGCCTACTTCAGCAGTACTGTATCATTTAATCATTTTAGTCAATAAGATTCTTTACGTAGCTTAACTTTCTGAACATTCGAGAGAGTCCACTTGTCACAATCTCCTTTGCATTAGCGTAGCCTCTTCTGTAGCCTGTCAACTATGTGTCTGTTTATCCCTGTTCTCTCCTCTCTGCACAGACCATACAAACGCTCCTCACCGCGTGGCCGCGGCCACCCTACTCTGGTGGTCCCAGCGCGCACGACCCACGTGGAGTTCCAGGTCTCCGGTAGCCTCTGGAACTGCCAATCTGCGGTCAACAAGGCAGAGTTCATCTCAGCCTATGCCTCCCTCCAGTCCTCGACTTCTTGGCACTGACGGAAACATGGATCACCACAGACAACACTGCTACTCCTACTGCTCTCTTCGTCCGCCCACGTGTTCTCGCACACCCGAGAGCGTCTGGTCAGCGGGGTGGTGGCACCAGGATCCTCATCTCTCCCAAGTGGTCATTCTCTCTTTCTCCCCTTACCCATCTGTCTATCGCCTCCTTTGAATTCCATGCTGTCACAGTTACTAGCCCTTTCAAGCTTAACATCCTTATCAGTTATCGCCCTCCAGGTTCCCTCGGAGAGTTCATCAATGAGCTTGATGCCTTGATAAGCTCCTTTCCTGAGGACGGCTCACCTCTCACAGTTCTGGGCGACTTTAACCTCCCCACGTCTACCTTTGACTCTTTCCTCTCTGCCTCCTTCTTTCCACTCCTCTCCTCTTTTGACCTCACCCTCTCACCTTCCCCCTACTCACAAGGCAGGCAATACGCTCGACCTCATCTTTACTAGATGCTGTTCTTCCACTAACCTCATTGCAACTCCCCTCCAAGTCTCCGACCACTGCCTTGTATCCTTTTCCCTCTCGCTCTCATCCAACACCTCCCCACTGCCCCTACTCGGATGGTATCGCGCCGTCCCAACCTTCGCTCTCTCTCCCCGCTACTCTCTCCTCTTCCATCCTATCATCTCTTCCCTCCGCTCAAACCTTCTCCCACCTATCTCCTGATTCTGCCTCCTCAACCCTCCTCTCCTCCCTCTCTGCATCCCTTGACTCTCTATGTCCCCTATCCTCCAGGCCGGCTCGGTCCTCCCCTCCCGCTCCGTGGCTCGATGACTCATTGCGAGCTCACAGAACAGGGCTCCGGGCAGCCAGCGGAAATGGAGGAAAATCGCCTCCCTGCGGACCTGGCATCCTTTCACTCCCTCCTCTCTACATTTTCCTCCTCTGTCTCTGCTGCTAAAGCCACTTTCTACCACGCTAAATTCCAAGCATCTGCCTCTAACCCTAGGAAGCTCTTTGCCACCTTCTCCTCCCTCCTGAATCCTCCGCCCCCTCCCCCCTCCTCCCTCTCTGCAGATGACTTCGTCAACCATTTTGAAAAGAAGGTCGACGACATCCGATCCTCGTTTGCTAAGTCAAACGACACCGCTGGTTCTGCTCACACTGCCCTACCCTGTGCTCTGACCTCTTTCTCCCCTCTCTCTCCAGATGAAATCTCGCGTCTTGTGACGGCCGGCCGCCCAACAACCTGCCCGCTTGACCCTATCCCCTCCTCTCTTCTCCAGACCATTTCCGGAGACCTTCTCCCTTACCTCACCTCGCTCATCAACTCATCCCTGACCGTTGGCTACGTCCCTTCCGTCTTCAAGAGAGCGAGAGTTGCACCCCTTCTGAAAAAACCTACACTCGATCCCTCCGATGTCAACAATTACAGACCAGTATCCCTTCTTTCTTTTCTCTCCAAAACTCTTGAACGTGCCGTCCTTGGCCAGCTCTCCCGCTATCTCTCTCTGAATGACCTTCTTGATCCAAATCAGTCAGGTTTCAAGACTAGTCATTCAACTGAGACTGCTCTCCTCTGTATCACGGAGGCGCTCCGCACTGCTAAAGCTAACTCTCTCTCCTCTGCTCTCATCCTTCTAGATCTATCGGCTGCCTTCGATACTGTGAACCATCAGATCCTCCTCTCCACCCTCTCCGAGTTGGGCATCTCCGGCGCGGCCCACGCTTGGATTGCGTCCTACCTGACAGGTCGCTCCTACCAGGTGGCGTGGCGAGAATCTGTCTCCTCACCACGCGCTCTCACCACTGGTGTCCCCAGGGCTCTGTTCTTGGCCCTCTCCTATTCTCGCTATACACCAAGTCACTTGGCTCTGTCATAACCTCACATGGTCTCTCTTATCATTGCTATGCAGACGACACACAATTAATCTTCTCCTTTCCCCCTTCTGATGACCAGGTGGCGAATCGCATCTCTGCATGTCTGGCAGACATATCAGTGTGGATGACGGATCACCACCTCAAGCTGAACCTCGGCAAGACGGAGCTGCTCTTCCTCCCGGGAAGGACTGCCCGTTCCATGATCTCGCCATCACGGTTGACAACTCCATTGTGTCCTCCTCCCAGAGCGCCAAGAACCTTGGCGTGATCCTGGACAACACCCTGTCGTTCTCAACTAACATCAAGGCGGTGGCCCGTTCCTGTAGGTTCATGCTCTACAACATCCGCAGAGTACGACCCTGCCTCACACAGGAAGCGGCGCAGGTCCTAATCCAGGCACTTGTCATCTCCCGTCTGGATTACTGCAACTCGCTGTTGGCTGGGCTCCCTGCCTGTGCCATTAAACCCCTTCAACTCATCCAGAACGCCGCAGCCCGTCTGGTGTTCAACCTTCCCAAGTTCTCTCACGTCACCCCACTCCTCCGTTCTCTCCACTGGCTTCCAGTTGAATCGCATCCGCTACAAGACCATGGTGCTTGCCTACGGAGCTGTGAGGGGAACGGCACCTCAGTACCTCCAGGCTCTGATCAGGCCCTACACCCAAACAAGGGCACTGCGTTCATCCACCTCTGGCCTGCTCGCCTCCCTACCACTGAGGAAGTACAGCTCCCGCTCAGCCCAGTCAAAACTGTTCGCTGCCCTGGCCCCCCAATGGTGGAACAAACTCCCTCACGACGCCAGGACAGCGGAGTCAATCACCACCTTCCGGAGACACCTGAAACCCCACCTCTTTAAGGAATACCTAGGATAGGTTAAGTAATCCCTCTCACCCCACCCCCCCTAAGTTTTAGATGCACTATTGTTAAGTGACTGTCCCACTGGATGTCATAAGGTGAATGCACCAATTTGTAAGTCGCTCTGGATAAGAGCGTCTGCTAAATGACTTAAATGTAAATGTAATAAAGCCTGATTAATCACCCTAAAACACAAACAGGTGAAAACAATAAACAGAAAGGGGGAAAAGGATCGGTGGCAACTAGTAGGCCGGTGACGACGACCGCCGAGCGCCACCCAAACAGAAAGGGGGAGCCACCTTCGGTAGGACTCGTGACATCTTCATGGAATATTTGGCAGGAATACTTTCTTATTTGACTAATAGTGTGCTAGGACATCAATCTTTAAAATGGCTGCTAACTGTTGACCTGGCTGATTTTAAGATTAAAATTCCCACACAGTTTTACAGGATCATTATTACATAGCTTCCAAATTTCATAATTCTGGATAAACCTTTCTCAAAGTGCATGTCTCAAATTTCCTGTTACATAAAATGATCCTGATTACTAAAGTGATTTACTCAATGGTACTTCAGACAAGGATCACAGGGAAATTACTAGCCTTTATAGAAGTTGAGTTGAACTGTTTACCAATGTAATTATGTTATACAGTAGCCACATACTGTCAGCCAAACCTTAGTAAAGCCTTGCCCACTCATTTGCAGGGAGGGAGAGGAGTTTGTTAGCACAGACACAGTGATGGAAACAGCATTATGCAAAGCTGGGGAGCGAGACATAGTGGGAATGAATGTGTTTTGAACTGCAGTATTGTGATGTATCACCGTTTTGCACTGAGTATCAAACAGCAGCAAGTGAGATAACCCAGTACGATACAACATACAGTAATTACTGGAGTAGGGATGGGAAGGCACCTCAAGGGCAGGATTAGCTGAGAAGTCAACTGTACTGATCTCTGGCTGTAAAACGTCAGATGAGGGGGATGCATAAATCATCCCTGACAGGGCATCTGACGTAGAGACTCAGTGAGCCCTGCAATCCTGGACGCTGCTGGAAAAAGAAACCACTCTATGGCGAGTGTGAGGAAAAGGAAGAATACTAATGAATGGGAAACTTAAATCATGTTAAATGTGGATAACGAGTGGGAGTGCAGAGTTACAGAAATGCACTAGACGTGACTTTTGCTAACTATAGACAGTGAGGTGCAGGTGGATTGGCAAAGACCTGTCCACGTGATCAATAGCCCTATACAGTAACTGACTGCAATCCCCCTCTGTCTTTCTAGGGAGTGATTGATATACCTGCCAACGCATACTGGCAGGCTACCAGTGTTGAAATCAAACTGAAATCATTGTAATTCTGACAGACTGACTGATGTGGATGAAAGAGAGGAGACTAGGGGAGTAGTTACAGACAGGCAAATGAGGGAAATGTCTTGTTACACAACATTCCTACAGCACAAACATTTGTGTAATTGACTGGGTTTAGCTTTCATGACAACGGTGGAGCTGATATTTGCTGAGGTAAGAGTGCAACCGGAGCAAAACATATCAATAGTGTGTCAAGTGAAAGACATGGAGGTAAGAAAGGAACTTTTAATTGGCTAAAGTTGTGCACAACTTGGCACATTTTTCCAATGCCCAAAAAATGTCTCCCATGCCTCCCATGCCTCCCATGCCTCCCATGCCTCCCATGTCTTCCATGCCTCCCATGCCTCCCATGTCTCCCATGTCTCTCATGCTCGCTGCAATACAGCTTTTGATTAATACACAACAAAGTTCTACAACACAACAATCCGTGTTAAAGACGGGAGATTTTCCTACCCACATACCTAGATTAGGTTGATTAAAAAGAATGCTCATCTAAGCATGTCGTTGGAAGCATTTCAAATTTAACCTTAAAAGATGCTCATTGCAACAAAATAACGTAATTCGTATGCTGACTGAATAATTATTTTTCCCCCGCAGTGCCCACTTGCTCAAACAATCAGGGATTCGTGAGGATTCAAAGAAATGGCAACTTCTATTCTCCTTGACACTTTCCCATGCTGTTTTCTGTTCTTATGAACAGCTTTAACTAAAACAGTGTGTTCCAAGCTGAGAGGCAGTTCTCTTAATGTTATAATTGCCATGCTAAAGGCATGGATGTGCTAGGGCAATGAGGTGGGGTGCCAATCCCTGCACAGCAGGTTGGTAAGTGAGCGCTGCTGAGCTTACAGGTCAAGGATCACACATTCTAATATTCAACCTTGGGTCTGGTAGTATTAGCATGTTTTTCAATTGCTTTTACAAGGTGAGGAGATAATGGGAACAGAGGCTGTCCTTGGATCTAGTTCTTCCTTTACCTTGAGCCAGAGAACCAGAGACAGCTAATGTGATATTACACCCTCTCAGGTAGTTGGACTGGATTTAAATCATACAGGACATCCTTGTAATGATGGAGTAACTCGAAAAGACACATAAAAGGAAGTGCCTGTGAAGCTTCATGAATATGTTTGATGTAACTGTTTGATGTATCCAAAACCATGATGGTACCCATGTTTTGCCAGATGATGCAAAAGAAGTGAAATGTAGGATGCCGCAAGATATCATGAAATATGTCAATGGACTAAGGATGTTATGCAGGGATATCAACTTAGGACAGTCAGGACACAATATTTCCCGAGTTAGTAGTAGCTAATACATTTTTGGCAAAACACAATCAAATTCGGTCTGACTGCTCGACAGACTCGTTCGATTAACATTGATGCAATCGTGCCAGACATCATATGGGGGAGAATGGCTCAGTATGAGGGTCCAAGAGCCAATTCCAAGAGCCAATTCACTCCAGCAGAGGCATTGGGTTGAAAGTATTGATGTGCAAATCACATGGCTGATGTTCCAACGTGTGAAACACACTCTCCTGTTAACACACGAAACACACACACAACCCACTGGGCACACACTGGTTGAATCATTTTGTTTCCACATAATTTCAATGAAATTACGTTTGTGCCAAGTGGGAGGTGTTCAAGCGTCCGCATGCTTCCCAGCCGAAACAGTTTGGAAGAGCATATATTATGACATCATTTTGTGATGTTTTTGTTTGTTTTGGACTTCGGTAAAGGCACAGGACATTTTTTCTTGAGGCAAGCTGAAGTCGGTAGCCGAAGTCGGTAGCTCACCTTTTGTCGGTGATTGGTCAACAGTAGGGATTCTTCAGTAGTTTTTGTTGTCATTCAACGAGAGACATCTTGTTTTCCTCCACATTTAGTCATTCAGACATACTGCACATAACATTTTGTTAGATGTAAAAATTAAGATTTCCTCTGCAAAAATGACAAAATTAATGACAGATTTGGTCTTCTGGTCAGACTCCGGACACGGACTCCGGACACGGGCACATCGCGCACCACTCCCTAGCATTCTTCTTGCCAATGTGCAGTCTCTTGACAACAAGGTTGATGAAATCCGAGCAAGGGTAGCATTCCAGAGGGACATCAGAGACTGTAACGTTCTCTGCTTCACGGAAACATGGCTCACTGGGAAGATGCTATCCGGGGCGGTGCAGCCAACGGGTTTCTCCACGCATCGCGCCGACAGAAACAAACATCTTTCTGGTAAGAAGAGTGGCGGGGGCGTATGCCTCATGACTAACGAGACATGGAGTGATGAAAGAAACATACAGGAACTCAAATCCTTCTATTCACCTGATTTAGAATTCCTCACAATCAAATGTAGACCGCATGATCTACCAAGAGAATTCTCTTCGATTATAATCACAGCCGTATATACCCCCCCCCCCCCAAGCAGACACATCGATGGCTCTGAACGAACTTTATTTAACTCAGATAAAAATATTGACGAATACGCTGATTCGGTGTGCGAGTTCATTAGAACGTGCGTTGAAGATGTCGTTCCCATAGCAACGATAAAAACATTCCCTAACCAGAAACCATGGATTGATGGCAGCATTAGCGTGAAACTGAAAGCGCGAACCACTGCTTTTAATCAGGGCAAGGTGTCTGGCAACATGACCGAATACAAACAGTGCAGCTATTCCCTCCGCAAGGCTATTAAACAAGCTAAGCGTCAGTACAGAGACAAAGTAGAATCTCAATTCAACGGCTCAGACACAAGAGGCATGTGGCAGGGTCTACAGTCAATCACGGACTACAAGAAGAAACCCAGCCCAGTCACGGACCAGGATGTCTTGCTCCCAGGCAGACTAAATAACTTTTTTGCCCGCTTTGAGGACAATACAGTGCCACTGACACGGCCTGCAACGGAAACATGCGGTCTCTCCTTCACTGCAGCCGAGGTGAGTAAGACATTTAAACGTGTTATCCCTCGCAAGGCTGCAGGCCCAGACGGCATCCCCAGCCGCGCCCTCAGAGCATGCGCAGACCAGCTGGCCGGTGTGTTTACGGACATATTCAATCAATCCCTATACCAGTCTGCTGTTCCCACATGCTTCAAGAGGGCCACCATTGTTCCTGTTCCCAAGAAAGCTAAGGTAACTGAGCTAAACGACTACCGCCCCGTAGCACTCACTTCCGTCATCATGAAGTGCTTTGAGAGACTAGTCAAGGACCATATCACCTCCACCCTACCTGACACCCACTCCAATATGCTTACCGCCCAAATAGGTCCACAGACGATGCAATCTCAACCACACTGCACACTGCCCTAACCCACCTGGACAAGAGGAATACCTATGTGAGAATGCTGTTCATCGACTACAGCTCGGCATTCAACACCATAGTACCCTCCAAGCTCGTCATCAAGCTCGAGACCCTGGGTCTCGACCCCGCCCTGTGCAACTGGGTACTGGACTTCCTGACGGGCCGCCCCCAGGTGGTGAGGGTAGGCAACAACATCTCCTCCCCGCTGATCCTCAACACGGGGGCCCCACAAGGGTGCATTCTGAGCCCTCTCCTGTACTCCCTGTTCACCCACGACTGCGTGGCCACGCCTCCAACTCAATCATCAAGTTTGCGGACGACACAACAGTGGTAGGCTTGATTACCAACAACGACAAGACGGCCTACAGGGAGGAGGTGAGGGCCCTCGGAGTGTGGTGTCAGGAAAATAACCTCACACTCAACGTCAACAAAACTAAGGAGATGATTGTGGACTTCAGGAAACAGCAGAGGGAACACCCCCCTATCCACATCGATGGAACAGTAGTGGAGAGGGTAGCAAGTTTTAAGTTCCCCGGCATACACATCACAGACAAACTAAATTGGTCCACTCACACTGACAGCGTCGTGAAGAAGGCGCAGCAGCGCCTCTTCAACCTCAGGAGGCTGAAGAAATTCGGCTTGTCACCAAAAGCACTCACAAACTTCTACAGATGCACAATCGAGAGCATCCTGGCGGGCTGTATCGCCGCCTGGTACGGCAACTGCTCCGCCCTCAACCGTAAGGCTCTCCAGAGGGTAGTGAGGTCTGCACAACGCATCACCGGGGGCAAACTACCTGCCCTCCAGGACACCTACACCACCCGATGTTACAGGAAGGCCATAAAGATCATCAAGGACATCAACCACCCGAGCCACTGCCTGTTCACCCCGCTATCATCCAGAAGGCGAGGTCAGTACAGGTGCATGCATCAAAGCTGGGACCGAGAGACTGAAAAACAGCTTCTATCTCAAGGCCATCAGACTGTTAAACAGCCATCACTAACATTGAGTGGCTGCTGCCAACACACTGTCATTGACACTGACCCAACTCCAGCCACTCTAATAATGGGAATTGATGGGAAATTATGTAAATATATCACTAGCCACTTAAAACAATGCTACCTTATATAATGTTACTTACCCTACATTATTCATCTCATATGCATACGTATATACTGTACTCTACATCATCGACTGCATCCTTATGTAATACATGTATCACTAGCCACTTTAACTATGCCACTTTGTTTACTTTGTCTACATACTCATCTCATATGTATATACTGTACTCGATACCATCTACTGTATGCTGCTCTGTACCATCACTCATTCATATATCCTTATGTACATATTCTTTATCCCCTTACATTGTGTATAAGACAGTAGTTTTGGAATTGTTAGTTAGATTACTTGTTGGTTATCACTGCATTGTCGGAACTAGAAGCACAAGCATTTCGCTACACTCGCATTAACATCTGCTAACCATGTGTATGTGACAAATAAAATTTGATTTGATTTGATTTTTAAGCAAGCTTATACTGGCTACAGCATCTCAAAATGGACAAACAGTACTATTGCCGCTTTTTTCTCATTTTTACAAGCGAAGTTCTTTTAAGGGAATATGTGAGCAAACTACAGTATTTTGGTTCGGCTAGCCGAGTTTAGCAAGCCGCCAGCTGAACAGAGGCACGCTGACGTCTTCAGGCACATACTTGGAAATGAAACTGCTGAAAAACTGCTGATGTTGGTGATGGTGATGGTTTTCTGTTCTCACTGTGTTGAAAGTAAGGCCGTGTCCGAAATCAGTCTTGCATACTATAGGTGTCAAGCCTGCTCCCGCTCCTCATCTCTGGCTCTCGAGGGCGCCAGGCTGCCCATCATTACGCACACCTGTCACCATCATTATGCGCATCAGTGCTCGGAGGACTCACCTGGACTCCATTACCTTGTTGATTGCCCCTCCTATATCTGTCTGTTCCCTGGTTAGATCCCTGTATCAGCATTATTGTCGTTTTTGTTTTCCCTGTCCAGACACTGCCCGTATTCTGTTCCTGTCTGTGTTTCATTTAAATGTTTCACTCCCTGTACTTGCTTCTCGTCTCTAGTGGCTGTCCTCACAATAGGCTACTTACTAAAACTTGAAATACTGTGTACTAAATTGTACTACATACTATTTATAATGTACTGTTTAGTAGGAATGTATGCGCTAAGCAACACATAACACACTAGGCTCACCCATACTGACAATGTGTCACCTGAAGCACAATTGCGTTTCTGTTGTTTCCCACCATTCCTTAATTTGATCAGCTCTTAACAACTATTAATCAGCTGTTGGGGTATGGAAAGATGATTTTCTACCTCAATAGCATGCAGGGAATTCTATTACATGAAAAGCCTAAATTATATTTGACATCCTAGCATTTAAATCAAGGTCAATTTTCACAATTTCACATACTAAAAAATGTTATATTTTCACTTACCCAAGTATAGAACCCAAGTATAGGTATTCGGACAAGACCTAAGACCTTTTTAGGTAACCGGTATACAGTATACGTGTCCTTGACAAGAGGAATGAAAGCTGACAGGCCACCGCAGGCTCCACTAACCTGTAAACTATTACTGCTGTCAATCTCAATGCACATGGCTCCACAAGCCACAGCTGGTGGACAGGCTTCCATTTCAAGGTAGCGATTAAGTCCCTTGTATTTCACCTGACACCAACTGCTGCTATCAGTGATTGAATGATTAAAACTAAGGTTCCCTTTGACAAGCCTGTCAGAGCAGATAGGCAGGTCCAAAAGGGTTTTCCAAGACAATACCCTTTATGCCTTTGACTCAAGACGGCATCTGATGTTGTGTTTTTCACACTGTTGGGTTTTGTTTGATCTAATCAATTTTAAATTCAGACTCAATTATTTAAACTGTGCATGTCATGCTACAGGGATACCTTTTTTTCTTGGTTATATTGTTTGTAACACAGATCAATCTAGACTACAGTTTTCTCTTTTTCTAAATTCAATATAAACAATCTCAGGTATAGTTTGACCTTGGTATCTCGGCCCTCATTCACTGATGACACCAACTGTTCAGCTAATGCTGAGGGCAGTAAGCCAGTGTCCTGGGGCTAGCGCAAATCATGTTGGCCGAGGTTGTTGTATCTCTAGCCAATGGGAAATTGTCCCATGTCCCGAGATTAGTGTGAAGCACAACCCTAACTACTAACAGCCGCGAGAGAATCACAAACTCACTTTACTAACAGCTATGAGCAAATAATAAACTCAATTTACTAACAGCCATGAGCAAATACAAACTCACTTTACTAACGACCATGAGAGGATAGTAAAAACTCACTTTACTAACGACCATGAGAGGATAGTAAACTCACTTTACTAACGACCATGAGAGGATAGTAAACTCACTTTACTAACGACCATGAGAGGATAGTAAACTCACTTTACTAACGACCATGAGAGGATAGTAAACTCACTTTACTAACGACCATGAGAGGATAGTAAACTCACTTTACTAACGACCATGAGAGGATAGTAAACTCACTTTCCTTGTGTTTGTGACTGGAAGCTCCTGCATTCTAAGAAATCTATTGAACACAACCCTGGCCTGAACGTAAACAGTCACAAGACTATTTCACACTGATAAAGATCATCAATAACGCAGCAGCTCCTATCAGTCCAGTCTGGCGTAGCAGAAATGTATCATTGCACTTTCAGACAGTATATATGCCGTATCGGCCTCACAATGAATCACTCAATGAGGCTTGTTCAAACGTGATTTATATAGGATTTCACAGGCAATCATTCACAAATGGTATTTTAACCATCTTATAAAACAGGGAATAATCTCAAGAAGAAGCAGCAGTAAATTGAACTGTCAAAACAAAATATGGGAGGTAGTTTATCAGAGACCACAATGTGACTACCAATGTTCCCTATTTGTCTGGGCTTTGAATTTCCCCTTCCATTGAACAGCAGAGAATTTCTCTTCATGTCATGTTGCTCTAGTGTGTGATGCTGGCTGTTGCATGCTGGGTAATAAGGAAAGGGAAAACTCAGGTGAGGTCAGAAATTCAATTCTGCACTTGAAGAAATAGCTCAGACTTATTAGATAAAAATGTCTGACTGGCCTGGAAATAGTCTTCAGATGCTGATATTATGGCATTGGTTTATGGTTGAGAACAATACATGTGTTTACCCTCTATTTCCTCAGGGTTGGAGGATAATTTACAGAAAAGGTTTTACCAAACAGGGGATCAATAGATTGCCTACACAGCCTCAAGCTGTCTGGCCTTGATTGCAGCTGGGCACAGTTAAATCATCATTTAACCCTTATATTAAATCTTTGTATAGAACCAAACGTTCATAATATGCAGTATATCTGATAAAAATTGCCAATTATAGAGGGCTCTAACGAAACAGTATTTTTTATCTAACAATGCCTGAGAAATCAGAACTTTGCCTGAGAAATCAGAGCGTCCAGACATTCTGTTTGTGTAGGGGCCATCTGTTGGCTGAGAGAAGGTGAGAGACTCTCAGGTCCTCAGCAGGCTGTCGAGTGGGCAAGGCCTGATTGGTCTATTTTGATGCTGATGGTGTACCAGCAGGATTTTGATGGCACCTGGGCTCTCACCAACCACTTACTGCATGATTTCAATCAATCAAGGGTGCCGGTGCACTGCCCAGGTTGCTAAGATTTGACTCTGACTGCATGGGATCATTATGTTCTTTTTTAGAATGTGTGATTCACTCATGCTAGAAAATCGTCTCATCTGTTCAAAATGAGGCAATTATTGCCTGCAACGGCTAAACTTGGTGATAATAAGGCCATTACGTATAACATGATTAGGTGCAGTTATTACTTGCAAGTGCAAAACATGGACGCAATAAAAAATGTGCACATTGTGCTTTTATGATGAAGGTTTCGTGAGCAGACCAGACAATGTGTCCCTAACAATCTCAGCCACACACACAGTGGAGAGCGGCTTCCTCCCTCTCCTCTCCACATTGACAAAGCCGCCCACATACTGTAGAGTTCCTGCACAGCTCAGCTTGATGTTTCATCATGTGCCTTTTCCTTATGTGACATGTAGCATGGGAAGTCTGAGAAAGGAGAGGCAGGCTGACAGTGTGAGTAAGGAGGGTGAGTGTTCCACACAAAAAACCTTTTGTCCTGTCATCGCTGGTATGGGGGAGCATGTGAATGAACTGTTGAGCTTGGGTACCATGGCTCAGCTGAATCTAGTTTACCAGAGTGTTATATTTGCAAAACAAGAACAGTTTTGATCAGAAAGAAACGTACCATCCCTGGTACAAGGAGCAATAAGGGAAAATCTATTATAATCTATGTAAAGAATGTATACGAGTTCAAATATTTTTTTTACTTCAAACAGAAAATCCAACTAATGATCCTGTGAAATATAATTCAGATGAGTGCAAAATCTCTATGAAGACACATGTTATAGTCTTCTGAATCTACTACATCTAGCCTTAGTGCAACAAATGAACACATGCATGTAACTTCCTGTACTTGATGCATTCACTTTACTGGCCAAAGCCAGATCCAGAGTGAGAGATTGGAAAGCAATAGCATTTCATTTGTGTTTCATCTGTTTCCTGGTCTACAGTCCTGTGCTAGTCTTTCCCAGTAGGTCGGCCTCACTATAAAAGTGTGATGGGATGTTGATATATTTGAATCCCAGTCTAATTATTTATGCCTGACAATTGTGACACCATGACCTTTTTATTATTAAAAAAATGTTTGGAACTCAGTCTGGGTCTCAACTTACTGTTGAGAGTTAGAGTAGTGGAAAATGCATGGTGAAATTTCAACATTTGGTTGTGCATCAGCAGTTTTTCTCATTAAATCAGTCACTGACAGTCACTCAATTAGCCATGTCTTTAAAAACTTTGTAGATTGGTAAATTAGTCTAGCAGCCAGCTATCTAAATGTATAATAATCTTGGTCGAATTACCGACCCAGGGGCCCACACTGATATCACTCAGATATCATATTAAAAATTAAAAAATGTCTCTCCACCCTATGGCAAAACGAGTAGAATTACATGAAATTAGTTATAAAATTGCTAAATCTTTTCTCTGCAAAATGTGTAGAATTGCAACAAAATTGCTTTTAAAACTCTAAACTTTTCTCTCTGCTGTCAAGATTATAGGCTAGTGCAAAAACAAGTATTTGTCTGTTGACAGAGACAGCCATACAACCAGGTACCCATGTCCATTCTTCTTCACCTACACATTCTGGTAACAATGACTGCGGCAACCTCTCAGAATGAAAAAAGCAACAGATCTATTATTGTGGGTTGTCTGTTATCAAAATCATCTCTGGTTATTGTATCGTCAAGTAACACAAAAATCATATACCACTGCATTTTTGACAAATGAAAAGCATGTGAATTGTAGAAGTGATGTTGACCACCACCATTCTCAGTGCTAATTTAGAACTTAATTAAAGACAACAACTGTGTTTAGAAACTCATCCCAGCGCCACTGGCCACAGACAGAGGTATTGATCCCTCTTTGATCCAGCTCATATACTACATCAAAGTGGAGCTCAAATGAAAAGAGAAAAAAATATATATTTGCCACCCCTCCCTCTGCTCTTCCTTGCATACTGACGACGGAGCAGAGTGTAGACTGTGGCTATGCACCTCCACACTGTCACCTAGTTGGTCACTGTCACCCGTCCACTGTGAAATCCTCCCATATCTTCCTGGCACTAATGTAAATTCCATGAAAAGAACAGAAGAGTTAAACATGATTTTTCAGCCTAATAGAACAGAGGGATACTCTAACACATACACAACCATTACAATCACAGTTCTGTTGTAATGAATACTCAGGGAGAAAAAGGTGTAGATTCACACATAGAGTGCAGCAGACATTTATTAAGCCTTCACAGAAGACAGGAATCACAGTCACAGGCAGGCAAAGGTCAAACACAGGCAGGCAAAGGTCAAACACAGGTAGGCAGTCAAAAACAAACAATAGCTCACAACCATACAAACAGAAGGAACTGAACTAAATAGGGAGCTGATGAGACCAGGTGAGAAATGAACACAGGTGAAATCAATTAACACAAAGGAAAGACAGGGCTGCGTTCCAGAACACAAAGAAAAAGAACACAAGGTTGACTAAGAAAATAAAATCATCTTAGGTAGACAGATGGTTTCAAATGAAAACAATGACATTTTAGGGAATTATATTTGACCATCTAGGCTATTTCCAGGAAATACGTGGGAAATCTCAGGCAGGTGTGAAAGAAAGAGGAGTTGAGGAGGTGAGAGGTACTGTAAGACTGCATAATACAGATGAAGAGACTTTAAAACAAGGTGAAAATTAACATTCTGTGGTGATTACTGTAACTGTGGGAAGAGATTCAGAGATTATGAACTTCATGACAAAATGTGATTATTCGATCTGATAGACTATGGCGGAATATGTTATACTTGAGTCAATAGGTGTGTTTTTGTTCTTTACCCTATAGTAGCTTCCCGGGAACAAAATGCAGGTTGGCGTTTATTGTCATGAATCTTGCCCTGGAGGCAGAACTGAGCGAGTTCCGCTAGCTGCAAAGTAAAAACTGGCTACATTGTAAAATGGATGAAAACAAAAGTTAGCTTTTTGGTTTTAATTTAAGGCTGGGGTTAGGCATAATGGTTAGCAGTGTTTTAAGGTTAGGGTTAAGATTAGGGTTGGGTTTAAAATAAGATTTTATGACTTTGTGGCAATGCCAGCTTGTGACAACTATGCAGAACTGCCTCCAGAACAAGATTCATTGGGAAAAATACTAACCGCTGAACATTTTTACTTTTTAGTCATCTAGCAGATGATCTTATCCAGAGCAACATACAGTTAGTGCATTCATCTTAAGATAGATAGGTGGGACAACCACATATCACGGGCATAGAACGTATATTTTTCCTCAATAACGTAGCTATCAATAGTTTGATGGCACAAGCAGGGAGCCCAGGAAACAGCGAGTTGCAGTAGTCCAAACGGGAGAGGATTGAATTAGGATCTGCACCGCTTCCTGTGTAAGGTAGGGTCGTACTCTACGGATGTTGTAGAGCATGAACCTGTAGGAGCGGGTCACTGCTTTGGTATTTGCAGAGAACGACAGTGTGTTGTCCAGGGTCACGCCAAGGTTATTTGCACTCTGGGAGGCAACCATACGAGGCTACATCATAGTATACATACAGTGATAAAACACATGTATTTTTTGCATCCTTGTGTTGCAGAAAATGTCATGGCGCTGGAGAGACAAAGAGGGAAGAAGAGTTTGAGAAAAAGTCAGATAGAGACAGGAAGACAAAGAGAGGGAGAGAGACAGGAAGACAGAGAGAGAGAGAGAGAGAGAGAGAGAGAGAGAGAGAGAGAGAGAGAGAGAGAGAGAGAGAGAGGGGAGAGAGAGAGAGAGATTCTCACATTCAAAATAACTTCTAAGATGTCTAGCATCTGACATGCTGTTTGGAATTGCGTTAAACTGCTATCTATTTTTCATCACATCCTGATGTTGATGTTTCTTAACATCTGTTTAGAGGTGTGTGTCTGATCTATGGTAATAAAGATATCATGCAGGGAGGATGTGAGATGCTTTGATGCGTCAGTCACTTCCTGTCTGTGTTAGAGATGTTAGGCTTACTCAGGGCTTTTACTGAGAACAGACCTGGGTTGTATCCCAAAATGGCAATATATTCACTACATAGTGCACTACTTTTGACTAGGACCCATAGGAAATAGTGTGCTATTTGGGACATAGCCCTAAACTGTGCCACATCTTCTATTTTTTTCTTCTCACATTCTATAATTAGGAATGAACATTTCAAATGGGCAGAGCTCTAGGGACGGTCCTAGGCTTCTCTCTGGACCATGTGCCAGTGGATGGGAGGGGTGGGAGGAAGTAACTTGTTATCAAATACTTTACTGTGGGATAATGTCATCCACAAGACAATAAAATATAATACCATTACATAACATGTTACATTTGACTTTGTTATATTGTATTAATAAGACCATACAGTATAAGTAATGCTATGAATATGATCATGATGAGTAATGCTGTGTCTTTCAGACTTTTCACTGACAGCCTACTTTAGCCCAATCCTCTTTACTGAACACAGTATAGCCATAATTCACATGAGCACTATTCAGCAGACCAATCTCATATAAGTGTTTCTGTTTTACAGATATCCATGCATACGCACACAAATCCTTTCAGGGCTATTGTCACATGTATAATTGGCTCTCAACACAGATAAATAATGTCTGTAGTCGTCCATTAGTCACACTTTGCCTCATGACAAAGGAGATCATCAGCAAAGCAATTTGCTGCATAATGAGACAGACTTCTTCATCTATCATTATTCCTTTTTTGGGGGGGATTTTAATGTGAATGTGAAGATCACGTATAGTTTTCTAAGTGAAAAGCAGCATCAACACCCATATTAAACACATTTGATTGTAGTACTGATGGAGCAGAGGCAATGCATCAACATCTATTTACAATCTAACATGTAACACAAGTGTTCGATACACCAATCGTAATATGAATTGAATACTGTCTACTTTATTTCCTGTCTTCCACTTCACAAATGACCTGTGACTCCCAAGTGTGAGAGGTGGTAATCACCTGCCAATTGTTTCCATTTTCTCTGTTGACTAAGGTAAATATAACAACTCCCATAATGTAATACATATTTAATGATAAGTTAGTCTTTCATGCCAGTGAGCGAGAGAGTCCTCCAGGAAGACAGTCAAAATGCATTTTGGTCCAGTCCGTACTGAAGACTGCTAATAAAGAGGATGCAGTGTGGATATTTCAGATGTGCCAGTTATGACTGCCATCCAGAAAGAGGTATCAGGGATGGATGAATGATTGGTAGCGTGCAGGAAAGGTCTTGGGCTCCACCAAGTGGCACCACCAGCACCTCACACACTGCTGCATGTTGTAGGCTACATGTAATGATTGTTGAAGAATATGATGCCTCTTTTGCTATCTCATTTGTTGTAATGGGGTTATTTACAGCTAGTAAGGAATCTCTCTCTCTCTCTCTCTCTCTCTCTCTCTGCACTATTTACAACACTATTTCAATATAAGGAATGTCTCACTGTTTCGAACCATGAAGGAAAGGTTGCCTGAAACCCGAATAGTTCACAGAAAATTCTACAGCTTTTCTTACTTTCAAATGACAGTAATTCAATAAACATGGCTCTAAAGAGGACTCATCACTGAGTACTTAACATGGTCCTTTCACACCAGAACAGTCGTGAAGAACGCTCGGTGTTGCCTTTTCTCTCTCAGGAGGCTGAAATGATTTGGCATGGCCCCTCAGATCACGAAGGAACTTTTACAGCTGCAGCATCGAGAGCATCCTAACTTGTTGTATCACTGTCTGTTATGGCAACTCCAGCACCCTCGATTGGAAATCCCTACAGAGGGTGGTGCGGACAGCCGAGAGCATCACTGGGGGTGAGTTTCCAGCCACCGGAGACATGGACTGTTCTCCATACTCCTGTCTGGCAGACGGTACCAGTGCATCAAGGCTCAGACCAACAGACTCCTCAACAGATTCTATGCATTGGCCATAAGACCTCAAACAGGCAAAAAACAGGGGCACAACTATCACTGGGGGACATCCACATTCTGAAATTGCATTTTTATTCCACCCTCCAGTTTTATCATTGGAATGTGATACAAAATTGCCTGTTAGGACCATGCAGATGCCTCAGAGCGGTCAGGTAGGCTGTTTGGAGTGTTTATATATTATAAAAAATATATTAATTATGTCTCCCCTACTTCTAAAACCAAAGTTGTGCCCCTGCTAAAAGAAAAAACCTCTCTCCCTCTACAACAGACTATCCACACGGACTCTATACCCACCCACAGGTCTTTACACACTCACACCTTCACTTTTACTCTTACTCACACACACACACATAATTACATACACACACTCACATATACCCTCACTCACACACTCGTTACTGGCACCACACGCTTACACCCTCGCACCTACACTGCTGCTAAATGATTATTGATCAGATGTATTACTACCATTATGCTGCTCTTATTGATTATTGATCAGATGTATTACTACCATTATGCTGCTCTTATTGATTATTGATCAGATGTATTACTACCATTATGCTGCTCTTATTGATTATTGATCAGATGTATTACTACCATTATGCTGCTCTTATTGATTATTGATCAGATGTATTACTACCATTATGCTGCTCTTATTGATTATTGATCAGATGTATTACTACCATTATGCTGCTCTTATTGATTATTGATCAGATGTATTACTACCATTATGCTGCTCTTAATGATTATTGATCAGATGTATTACTACCATTATGCTGCTCTTATTGATTATTGATCAAATGTATTACTACCATTATGCTGCTCTTATTGATTATTGATCAGATGTATTACTACCATTATGCTGCTCTTATTGATTATTGATCAGATGTATTACTACCATTATGCTGCTCTTATTGATTATTGAGTGCCATTACCATTAGTGTCCATCTATTTATCCTGCTACTGGTCACTAATTACTCCTGTTTACATGTTGATATTACTATGAGTATATTATCATAGTATTGCTATATTCCTGCTTCCAGTCACTTTTCAGCACTGTTTACACTGCTGTATTGGTTGCTTTTATTGTTATTGTTTACCCTGCTACCTTTCTCCTAATCCCTGCCTACATGTACATACCTACCTCAAGTACTCCAGTATCCCTGCACATTGAACATTTGGTAGAGGCACTGACCCTGTACAGAGCTTACACTCTACTTTTATTTCTTCCTTTCTTGTTTCTTGTGTTTTTTATTTGCTATTTGTCAAACACTGCATCGTTGTAAAGTATTTCACTGTGCTTGTGACAAATAAAACTCGAAGCTTAATGCTACACATTCAGAAGCATTTTTGAGTCATTGCTACTTTCAATACAGCCAGAAGGCGCCACGCAGAGGTTTAGAAATGAATGTCCTCTTTATCATTTAAGTGTACGAGGCAAAATGAGCAATTCATTGATGGACACTAGGGGGCAGGCGAACATAGAAACAGGGGCGTCACGAATACAGTATGAACCTCTGAAATTGGTTGTTCTGTGTAATGTTATTCACTGTATATATATATATATATATATAAGGAGTACATTCTGTAAGCAAAATATACATACAGTAGGAGAACAAGTACATTCGGTCAGTTTTTCCCAATTAGATACTTTGCATTAAGTATTCAGTAAGTATTTCCCAATTAGATATTTCTGTATCATTATGATATATTGATACTGAATTAAATAGGTAGCTGATTGACAGTGATATCCCTACAGGATAAGTAACCTACTTTTAATCTTATAAAATAGATACAACTGAGGTCAACTGGAAGTATTCAGTTCTGCCAGCTTTCAATGTCAACTCTACTGTATGTCATGAAAACTAACACCAGGACAGTACTGTCAAGACTAATGACAGTGCTGCACTGAATGGACAATCTGTCTGAAAGAGTAATATGCTTCCAGTGATCATGTTAAAGGTTGTTGTCATGCTTAACTGAATACTCTAATATTCAGGTGGGTCAGTATCATTCAGTCAACCCAAGACCCACAAGTCACACATTGCACCAAGGATTTTGCTCTTCTAGTTCTTCAATTCTTGGTTACTTCTTGGTTGCAGAGGGCGATATGATTGGTTGTCGCAACCAGAAATGTCCTTGACTCATCGTTGTCACCGTTGTCAGGGGGAGCCAGCAGCAGTTGCTGCATGGCAATTTGTTATTCCTCCATCCCCAAGGATGTGGTGACATTGTTCAGTGTCACTTTGTGCATGTGGAATATCTATCTTAAGGTCAATACTCATTCGCAATTCACTGTGCTGTTGGAAACTGCAACCTGTTTCATTGGCTGGTATTTAAACCTGTAACAAATTATGAAGAAATTAAGGATTAACGTGATAGAAAATACATAGATAAATCATAATATGTTGTACCTATCATGGCTTACAAAGACAATGGGGATAACTGATACTGAACTCCCATGGACTCCTATTGTACATGTTATTCTACAGTGACCTTCGGAAAGTATTCAGACCCCTTGACTTTATCCTCATTTTGTTATGTTACAGCCTTATTAGAAAATGGATTAAATAAAATCAATCCCCCAGCAATCTACACACAATACTCCATAATGACAAAGTTAAAACAGGTTTTTAGAAAATTTTCAAATTCCTTATTTCATTCCTGATATGTTTCTACAACTTGATTGGAGTCCACCTGTGGCAAATTCATTTGATTTGACATGATTTGGAAAGTCACACACCTGTTTATATAAGGTCCCACAGTTGACATTGCATATCAGAGCAAAAACCAAGTCATGAGGTCGAAGGAATTGTCTGGTAGAACTCCGAGACAAGATTGTGTTGAGGCACAGATCTAGGGAAGGGTACCAAAAGTGTCTGCAGCATTGAAGGTTCGCAAGAACACAGTGCCCTCCATCATTTTTAAATTAAAGATGTTTGGAACCAAGGCTTTTCCTAGAGCTGGCCCCCTGGCCAAACTGAGCAATCAGGGGAGAAGGGCCTGGTCAGGGAGGTGATCTGTGGAGATGGGAGAAATTTCCAGAAGGACAACTATTGCTGCAGCACTCCACCATTCAGGCCTTTATGGTAGAGTGGCCAGACGGAGGCCACTCCTCAGTAAAAGGCACCTGACCATCCTCTTAGAATTTGCCAAAAGGCACCTAAAGAATCTCAGTCCATGATAAACAAGATTCTGGTATGATGAAACCAAGATTGAACTCTTTGGCCTGAAGCATCACTTCTGTAGGAAATCTGTCACCATTCCTATGGTGAAGCATGGTAGTGCCAGCATCATGCTGTCGGGATGTTTTTCAGTGGCAGGGACTTGGAGACTAGTCAGGATTGATGGAAAGATGAACAGAGCAAATCACAGAGAGATCCTTGATGAAAACCTGCTTTAGAGAGTCAGGACCTCAGACTAGGGCAAAGTTTCAACCTTCCAACAGGACAATGACCCTAAGTACCCAGCCAAGACAATGCAGGAGTGGCTTCGGGACAAGTCTCTGAATGTCCTTGAGCGGCCCAGCCAGAGCCCAGACTTGAACCTGATCGGACATTTATGAAGAGATCTGAAAATAGCTGTTCAGCAACGCTCCCCATCCAACCTGACAGAGCTTGAGAGTATCTACAGAGAAGAATGGGAAAAACTCCCCAAATACAGGTGTGCTATTCTTGTTGCGTCATGCCCAAGAAGATCGCTGCCAAAGGTGCTTCAACAAACTACAGCGCAAAGGGTCTGAATACTTATGTAAATGTCATATTTCTGTTTTTTATTTTGTAATAAATTACCAAAGATGTATAAAAACCTGTTTTTGCTTTGTCATTATGGGGTATTGTGTGTAGATTGATGAGGGAAAATAACTATTTAATACATTTTATAATAAGTCTGTAACTAGCAAAATGTGGAAAAAGTCAAGGGGTCTGGATATTTTCCGAAGGCACTGTATATGGTGACATGTTGGGTAAATTTGCTGTTTTCCTCAGTCAATACTACCTTGAACCAATTAGTCGCTCATTCTACCGAGCATATGTAAACCAGTGCTCAGTAGCTCATTACTGTAATTTGCCTTTGCACTGTGTGGTGTGAATAGACACCCATTACTACCAAATGAGGGCCAATTGCACATTATCCAGTGTGATTAATGTACTGATTTAGCCAAAGTAGCTGTATAACAACAGATGGCAGCGAAGGTCACGGAAGAACCATTAGGATGGATTCAGCAGGACGACAAAACGAGAGAAAAATAGACTGTGTTCCACTTCAGAGCTTTGAACACTGGCAGAGCCACACAGCTGTCATCATGGTCACAATCTGACTCTGATTATGAGGTATTTCCACTATGTCTAGGAATAAATAATTAATGACAAGTCAGAATATTTTAAGACAGTTTTTTTTAGTAATGTCACAAAAAAAGGCTTGATGAAAAAGCATTTAACATTTTCTGATCATAACTTTGGCCTATGTCAGAAAGTGGCTACAACACAGTGGATTCCAATGCAGATATTCATGCGTATTTGGTCATACATCATATGTGAATTTCATAAGGGCTTGTGGTTCGTGATCTGTGTAATAATACATAATGGTTGTCTATGCAGCATATATACTGCATAGCTGTCAGAAGTCATAATCTTCCTAGGCCGGTCGATGGAAGATGAGTCGCATCGCGTTTTCTAAGTCTAGAACCCAGAGAAAAAAATACAGCCCTCCTATTTTAAACTTGAAGTTTCTGTCCACAACTCTTTCCTACTCCACCTCTGTTAAATGTTGCATCAGCATGAACGGGGGCACAGACAGACGGAGAGAGAGTGAGAGAGATAGTGAGAGAGCTTGACCTGGGTTACTCTGGAGTGAAGTAGCTAGACCAACAGTAAAACTGTGTTCTCATAGTCACCGTGTTAGCCCTCCTCTGCATCTAAAACCTCAGATGAGAGGACGTTCATATGAAATGTACGTTTTAGTATAATGTTCTCACATTCAATCAAATACTGTAATTTCAAAGAAGGCAATGATGTTTCAATTTGAGATTGTCAACACTAGCCTGTGTGACCATTTGAAATGCAGATCCATCATCATTATGAATACAACAGGTACACTGATGTTTTACTGCAGTGTAAGGTAACTCATGTACTGTAGTAACCCATGCACAGCTGCAGTAGCCCAACTCTTAGTAGTAAATTCATGACAGTAACATGTTGACATGTGGCTGGTAGGAATACAGTACAGTATATTCCCTGAAAGCACTACATAGATCTACATAGATCAACAGGGTTAATCAGCACTACATAGATCAACAGGGTTAATTCATGTTGATAGATGCATCCCCAGAGTTACAGCAGGCTTTACTGAAGCAATACAGCTTTTTGAGATTATTCTAGAAATCAGCCGATATTGTTTACCAGGTAATCCATTTGAACAGCTGAAAAACAGATTAAAAAAATATATATTTTTATAGCCTAAACTGTGTCTTTGTTCATCTGGAAAAACTGAGAATCAGTGCACTATAAAGTAGGAATAGGGCCATAGATTATCCTAGCAAACCACCCCTACTGTGTGACAAATGACAGAAGCAGGATGTGGCTGCTCCAGCACAGCAGATACCATCTCTTGGAAAAAGCCCTACGGACCTTGTTAGAGAATATAATTAATGTGTAAAGTAAAGGTCATTTGGTATTTGTCAGGATAAATATTTGTTGTTCATTCAAATAAGAAGAACCTGTGTGGGCTTCATGGAGAAAAAATACAATTATTCTATGGGATAGAATGTATACAAGTCAATTTTCTTGCTGAATTACGACAAACTACAAAACGAATTGCTCTAGTCTATACTTATGTGAACAGGCAAAAAAGCTTATGATTTGACAAGCACAATAAATTGAACTGGTTAAGATATTACTGTATGTATTGTGAGATATTGTAATGGTATGATCAGAGACAACCAAGCTTTATGAAGAGACAACCATGCATTATGAAGAGACAACCAAGCATTATGAAGAGACAACCAAGCTTTATGAAGAGACAACCAAGCTTTACGAAGAGACAACCAAGTTTTACGAAGAGACAACCAAGCTTTACGAAGAGACAACCAAGCCTTACGAAGAGACAACCAAGCTTTACGAAGAGACACCATGCTTTATGAAGAGACAACCAAGGTTTATGAAGAGACAAACATGCTTTATGAAGAGACAACCAAGTTTTACGAAGAGACAACCAAGCTTTACGAAGAGACAACCATGCTTTACGAAGAGACACCATGCTTTATGAAGAGATAACCAAGCTTTATGAAGAGACAACTATGCTTTATGAAGAGACAACCAAGCTTTATGAAGAGACAACTATGCTTTATGAAGAGACAACCAAGCTTTATGAAGAGACAACCAAGCTTTATGAAGAGACAACCAAGCTTTACGACATGTCTCCTTATAATGGCGTTCACCACTGTGGAACCAAAAGAGTGGGAGGAGGAGTGTCCATTTTTGTTCATTTTCAGTTTTCAGTTCTTTGTAAGAGAGGACCTCATGCTTATATCTGATAACATTGATGTTGTTTTTTCATAGAAATTCCCTCCTGATTGTTTTATTTGGTGGTAAAAAGTGGTAATTGGAAGCATCTATCGGCCACCCGATTCGGACATTGGTATTTTTATTGATATCCTTGCATCACCCTTGGATTTGAATAATAATGGAGATAAAATGTGTTTTCTATTGGATGATTACAACATAAACGTATCTAAAAGTGAGAACCATTCACTGACATCAGATTTTCTGAATACTTTATACTCCAGCTATCTGTATCCCCTCATCAAAAGCCCACAGAGTGACCAGTTCATCTGTCATCCTTATTGATAATATTTTGACAAATGATTTGACTGTTGTGGCTTAAACAGGTTTACTTTATACTGACATTCCTGACCACTTTCCAATTTCCCACTTCTCTTTGGCAGCTGGATATTAACAGATGGGAATTATTAGTAGCATTGTGTAGAATATTTAACAAAAGTAATTGTGAGCGCTTTAAGATGTTGATTGACAGCTCTGTCAATTCTGTATTTCACCACTGCTTTCCCTTAGTTAAATCACATTAGAGAGCAGCAGATGGGTTCTGGAAACCTTGGTTTACAACTGGTCTCAAAAAATCTGCAGTTAAAAAAAAAAAGTTGTATAAAAAGTTTCTCACAAATCCCTCCCCTGAATTCTGCAAATGACAAAAAGTATACAATCAAATTCACTGACCTACTTTGGATATCCCAAAAATCTATATTTTACAAACAAATTCCTAGAATCCTGAAATAATATAAAGTCAAATTGGAAAACGTAATTTTAATTTTACCTTTATTTAACCAGGCAAGTCAGTTAAGAACATATTCTTATTTTCAATGACGGCCTGGGAACAGTGGGTTAACTGCCTGTTCAGGGGTAGAACGACAGCTCAGGGGTTTGAACTGGCAACCTTCCGGTTACTAGTCCAACACTCTAACCACTAGGCTACGCTGCCGCCCCAAAAAAATCATCAATCAACTGTTGAATATGAGGCATCTATAACTATCCCATCTCAAATTATTGTCGAAAATAAGACCTATAGTGATCCTGATGTTCTTTCATGTGAATTCAAAACAAATCAAATTATATTAGCTAAAAACAACAGGTGTAGACCTTACAGTGAACTGCTTACTTAAAAGCCATTAACCAACAATGCAGTTTAAAAAATATGAATAATAATAAGAAATAAAAAGAACAAGTAATTAAAGAGCATCAGTAAAATAACAACAGCGAGACTACAGTATATACAGGGGGTACCGGTACAGAGTCGATGTGCGGGGGCACCGGATAGTCGTGGTAATTGAGGTAAAATGTACATGTAGGTAGAGTAACTATGCATAGATAATAACACAGAGTAGCAGCGGCGGACAATGGAAATAGTCTGGGTAGCCATTTGATTAGATGTTCAGGAGTCTTATGGCTTGGGGGTAGAAGCTGTTTAGAAGTCTCTTGGACCTAGACTTGATGCTCCGGTACCGCTTGCCATGCGATAGTAGAGAGAACAGTCTATTACTAGGGTGGCTGGAGTCTTCAAACATTTTTAGGGTCTTCCTCTGACACCGCCTTGTATAAAGGTTCTGGATGGCAGGGTGCTTGGCCCCAGTGATGTACTGGGCCATACGCATCACCCTCTGTAATGCCTTGTGGTAAAAGGCCGAAAAGTTGCCATACCAGGCAGTGATGCAACCAGTAAGGATGCTCTCGATGGTGCAACTGTAGAACATTTTGAGGATTAGAGGACCCAGGCCATATCTTTTCTTGGTTTTGTCGCCCTAGTCACGACTTTCTTGGTTTGCTTGGACCATGTTCGTTTGTTGGTGATGTGGACACCAAGGAACTTGAAGCTCTCAACCTACAGCCACCTCTATGAGAATGGGGACATGCTAGGTCCTCCTTTTCCTGTAGTCCACAATCATCTCCTTTGTCTTGATCACGTTGAGGGAGAGGTAGTTGTTCTGGCACCACACCGCCAGGTCTCTGACAGATGTGTTGTTACCTACCCTCACCACCTGGGGGCAGCCCGTCAGGAAGTCCAGGATCCAGTTGCAGAGGGAGGTGTTTAATCCCAGGGTCCTTAGCTTATTGATGAGCTTTGAGGGCACTATGGTGTTGAACACTGAGCTGTAGTCAATGAACAGCATTCTCAAATAGGTGTTCCTTTTGTCCAGTTGGGAAAGGGCAGTGTGGACTGCAATGAGATTGCATCATCTGTGGAAGTGTTAGGGCGGTATGCAAATTGGAGTGGGTCTAGGGTTTCTGGGATAATGATGTTGATGTGAGTCATGACCAGCCTTTCAAAGCACTTCATGGCTACAGTCGTGAGTGCTACGGGTCAGCACTCATTTAGGCAGGTTACCTTTGTGTTCTTGGCCACAGACTCGGACAGAGAGAGGTTGAAAATGTCAGTGAAGACACTTGCCAGTTGGTCAGCGCATGCTTGCAGTTCACGTCCTGGTAATCCGTCTGTTTAAAGGTTTTACTCACATCGGCTGCGGAGAGTGTGATCACAAAGTTGTTGAGAACAGCTGGTGCTCTCATGCATGTTTCAGTGTTATTTGCCTCAAAGCAAAAAAGTAGTTTAGGTCGTCTGGTAGAATTGTGTCACTGGGAAGCTCTCTGCTGTGCTTCCCTTTGTAGTCTGTAATGGTTTGCAAGCTCTGCCACATCTGACGAGCGTCGAAGCCGGTGTAGTACGATTCGATCTTAGTCCTGTATTTATGCTTTGCCTATTTGATGGTTCTTCGGAGGTCATAGCGGGATTTCTTATATAGGATAGATTTTCCAAACTGAGGACGAGGGAAAGCTTTGTACAAGTCTCTGTGTGTAGAGTAAAGCTGGTCTAGAGTTTTTTTCCCTCTGGTTGCACATTTAACATGTTGACAGAAATTTGGTAAAACGGATTTAAGTGTCCTTGCATTAAAGTCCCCAGCCACTAGGAGTGCCGCCTCTGGATGAGTGTTTTCCTGTTTGCTTATGGCGGAATACAGCTTACTGAGTTCGGTCTTAGTGCCAGCATCTGTCTGTGGTGGTATGTAGACAGCTATGAGAAAATACAGATGAAAACTCTCTAGATAGATAGTGTGGTCTACAGCTTATCATGAGATACTCTACCTCAGGCGAGCAAAACCTCAAGACTTCCTTAGATATCATCCACCAGCTGTTGTTTACAAATATACATAGTCCGACCCCCCTTGTCTTACCAGATGCCGCTGTTCTATCCTGCCGATACAGCGTATAACCAGCCAGCTGTATGATGATAATGTTATCGCTCAGCCACAACTCCGTGAAGCATAAGATGTTACAGTTTTTATTGTCCCGTTGGTAGTTTAATCGGCCTCGTAGATCATCAATTTAATTTTCCAATGATTACATGTTAGCTAGTAGAACTGAAGGCAATGGGGGTTTATTCGATCGCCTACGGATTCCCAGAAGGCATCTCTTCACGCAAATGATGGGGATTTGGGGCTGTTCCCGGGAAAGCAGTACGTTCTTCACCTCAGGCTCGTTGGACTTGTTAAATGGGAAAAAAAGCTTCTGCAGTTCGTGGTGAGTAATCGCTGTTCTGATGTCTAGAAGTTATTTTCTGTCATAGGAGACGGTAGCAGTGACATTATTTCCAGAATAAGTTTTAAAAATAAGTTACCAACAACACAAAAAAAACTAACAAAAGTTCACAGTTGTTAGGAGCATGTAAAACGTCAGCCATCTTCTTCGGCGCCATGATACGTTCATTTCAAGTTTTTAATTGTGAATAACTTTTTTATAACTTTTTTATAACTTTTTTTGTGAATGTCAAAGAAAATAGATAAAACTGATGGAAATCCTTTGGATTACATTAAGGCATATTTCCCTTCTCTGCATCAGTTTGATCCTCCTGGTGTAATGGAAGTGATGGAGGTAATTGGTAGCTTAAAGATATCAGCAGCAGGTCATGATGAGATTGGTGCCTCTCGATTACTGAGATCTTCCTCGATTACTGAGCCTCAAAAGTATATCTTCACCAAATCAATGCAAACTGGTACTGTTCCTAAAGATATGAAAATTGCCAATGTTCCCCCTCTATAATTCTGGGGGTCCCAGATCTTTTACAAATTATCTGCCAATATCTGTACTGGCATGTTTTTCAAAATCCTAGTAAAATTGTTGTTTTAGAAAATGATCAACACTGTATTCTACGATCACCAATATGGTGAAAACTATTATGGTAAAAACTACATGCCTCTTTTATAACTTGTGGATAAAACCTTTACAGTCCTAACAAACAATGAATATGCTCTTTCTATCTTTTTAGATTTGCCAAAACATTGTCATCCCCAATAACTTCAAGCAAAGACTGGGGGTCAGCCTAATGAACCTAACTACTCAGTAAACTAGTACACATACATTACAGGTCATTTGTCATGAATACCAACCACACCTGCACACCCTTTTTGTGTTGCTGTTTTCATTTGGTTTTATCACTTGTTTTCTTTGGTGCAAATAAATAAATATGTTGAGGGAGGAGGCCTCTTCCAAAGCATCTTTACGTTCCATTTGATATAAATATATTTGTAATGTTACAACAAAGTCCTGCAGCATCAAAGACCTATACAGGCTTAGGATAGAAGAGAGCCGAGAAACCCCTCATACATACATAATGGAGCTAAAATGCAGTGGATTACACAGCCCTGAGGAGCTAACAAATTACAAGCCAATATATTGAGTGTATTTGGACTGCAGTGAGAAGGTTGTTGGAACTTATGACCTCTGTCATGTCTAAATACCTATGATGCCTACTTGCACAGATGCACA
Source organism: Oncorhynchus gorbuscha (assembly GCF_021184085.1). Taxonomy (NCBI): domain Eukaryota; kingdom Metazoa; phylum Chordata; class Actinopteri; order Salmoniformes; family Salmonidae; genus Oncorhynchus; species Oncorhynchus gorbuscha. The sequence continues at coordinate 22,613,471 of NC_060194.1, forward strand.
GTAAGAGACTACAGGGAGTACTCAACAAGTAATACACAAGTACATTATGATCTCAACTAAGAAACAAACCCACTGAGATGTGAAACTAAACCTGACCTTGGTGGGTGTAGTGTCCATCATTATTCACTCAATTACATGCATAAACCTTTTTATACTCATGGGAATTCATGAATCAAATGTTACATTCTGAACACACCACATTCCGGCTGGGGGAAATGAAATTTGAGGAGCCCATACCAATCTCCAGAGAGGGAAATTATGTGCAAATGCATTTTATTTTGCCTAATTATCCTGCATGTTGGAAGACCATCATAAGTCTTACCATGATTCTACAAGCTGACTGGAGGACAATTTTGCAGGAGGTTGATTACAACACAATCCTGATATCACTGTATTGTTTATGCCCACAAAGTACATTCATTTCATTTCCATTTTGATGTCAGACTGGATGAGAAAATAATACATTGCATGTATAGGAAATGCTTCTAAGCCCGTAAGAATATGCGTAAGTCCTCAAAAAATGTTTTGACATATTTTGGACATAAGAGAAAATTACAAGTTTACACACATTTCATTGTAATGCTTCATTGAGCACATCAGGGCTTGATTTGTTTCCACCCTATCATGGTAGGATTAGCCACCTTGTTAGAGAGGGTGCTACTCTACTTAGTCATGAACCTGTTGTGACTGACCTTGCCAGGGGCTAGACCCTGCTAGGTCTCCCTATCCTGTGTTAGCTGAGAATAGGCTTCGTTAGTGTGCAGCCCTAAACAATCCACTATCCAGACTGTGAGAAGGATGAATAAGGATTATACTGTCACTAACCACTTTATACAGTGAACTATAAATTATATAAATCGTTTTTTTGGGCTGGTAAATTTGACTAAAATACTTTGCATTAAAGAATAGAAATCATATTGTTTTCTGTATGAGTAAAATACAATTCTAAAATTAGAAATATAGCAAAAATAATCTTGTCAAATGTAATTGTCAAATAATGCAACCATGTGCTTGGAGGCCAGTTAATTAGCTAGTTCAATATGCCTGTTCATAACATATATTTCAGTCATTTTCTGACCTGGTTATAGGTACTGTAGTCCGTTTTTTTTTAAAAAAATGAGAAAAAAAAGGATATTATTGTCACAATGATTAATCATTCCATGAAAATGTTGCAATGGGAAGGATAACCAAATCAGTTTGTAGCCTATTCTCTGAGACCTCATTACATCATTACACTGTCTTTTTTCTCCTATGGAAGTGCGAGACGGGACAAATTAAATGTGTGTGGCTGACCATGATTTAATTTGATAGCCATTGCAGGATGCCTCTCGGTATCTGATATGTCGCCCTCATTTGTGGCCAGCCAGAGGCACAGGGACTATGAATAGAATCTGTTGGTTAGAACACGGACAGACCTGTATGAATCTAAGCCTCTGCTGTATAATATCATGCACACTCTAAACAGATTCTTGCGCCCTATTCTCCTCTCATATTTTCAGTTGGATTCTAGGGGGACATGTTCAATCACTGTACAGAACCTCAGTATCTCCACAGAGCACTGGAGACCCTTTGGTTTACAATCAAACACTGATGGAAGGGTCCAAGGGGACCAACATTCAAATCTTATATTCTAAGGGGTTGGAGAGAAATGAGGTCAGGAAAAATCATCTTCCCCCTCAAGGACCATCCCATCCATCTCTAACTCATTTGACCTCAGAGGGAGGTAGTGACTAGACTACGTGTCATCTGTGCCCAAGTAATGTGTGTAAATAAAGGTTGGTAAAACCAAGAAAACATATCAACAATTATTGTGGACATATACAAGCAGAATCAGCATTTTACAAGTGTATTTCCATTCAGGGATGCACTACGGTACAGCCTTCCGCTGCCTGGTAAACAATAGTGATGAGTGAAAGCTTGTATTGATCTACATTATAGCTTGTATTGATCCGTTATATTGACCAGAAGGAGAGTGTTGCCATCTTAGGTCAAGGAGAAGATGAACACGAGGAGAAAATGGTAGCAATGGGAACAGTTACTCTCCCAGGAAAAGGCATAAAGGCATACAAAAACAGAATTACTCTTGACCAGGTAGGGCTGCATAAAGCGTTTTTGGAAGCTAACAGTTAATGAGTTTGGAAACAACAGACTAATGGGCCAGTGCTCTCAGACCTCACTGTTTGCTAGAGGCATGGTAACTGTACAATTCAATTTGACCTTTCACTAAGCCCCGCCCCAGGATTTGGGGCAACCAATCGCAGTGCTCCAAACCGGTCCAGCGTAGATGGAGGAGACATCTAAAGAGGAGATCTCAGATCCGAATGGGCTCTGGCCTCTTACTTGATAGCAACTGTCGAGTCCAACACCTTGGACAAGCTCACATTTCAAACACATGAAAGCCAGGGTAATGGCAAAAATTTAGAGTAATTTTTTTCTTTAAAAAAAAAAATAAAGCTAATTAACTTAACAGTGCACCAAGGGTACTTGCTACTGGGATTCCTGAAATGCATAGCCTGTATTTTTAGAATCCAAAATGATACTTTTGTTACATTGTTTGCTAGCTCAGCTGGTTAGCTAGCTCTGTCTCACTGACCACCAAACGTTGCTAGTGCTAGTTAGCTATGCTCTGGAACTTGAGACTAGTACGTTTTTTTAAACCTACCGCTTTGAGCTGGATGTGTCAATGTGTAGTTCAAACATGCATAATCTATGAGCAGAAATACTGTTTAACCTCAATTAGCCACCAAATCCCTAGTTTGAAAGTGACTGTTTAATGGAAGTAAGGTGTCCCAGAGTGTGTGAAAGTATGCTTTGGTGATGAAGTTTCACTTGATTATGTTAGAAAATACATTTTACCAAGACAAATATGATTATTAATGTTCTGAATTGTTCTGTGGGGTCTAACATATCATTGACATTATTTCCAAAAAGTCAGATTTCATAACCTTAACAACTGATAATAAGCACCAACCTCTGGTGACAGAGGTGCAGGTTTCTTGGAACAATTTTTGAGGATTTTACATTTTGCTGTGGTCACCTTCAAAGTTTTCAGAGTGTCGCAAAAAAGCTAAATTAGTATGACACGAGCTGAATTAAATATAAAAGTGCTTCGTTGACCTTTCACAGAGATACACTTTTTTTGTGAGAAATTTTCAAAAAAGAACAGGAATTTCGAATAAATATGACAAGCGTATACTAAAATATGAATTTACTACTGTACATGTCATGTCTCAAAATGGATATCTATCTAACCTCTACACTGAGTATACAAAACATTAAGAACACCTGCTCTTTCCATGACAAACTGACCAGGTGAATCCAGGTGACAGCTATGATCCCTTATCGTCACTTGTTAAATCGACCTTAATCAATGTAGATGTAGGGGAGTAGACAGGTTAAAGAAGGATTTTTAAGCCTTGAGACAATTGAGACATAGATTGTGTATGTGTGCCATTCAGAGATTCAATGTGCAAGACAAAAAATGGAAATGCCTTTGTAGTAGATGCCAAGCGCACCGGTTTGTGTCAAGAACTGCAACGCTGCTAGGTTTTTAAAGCTCAACAGTGGGAAGGTGCTGCTAATGTTTGGTATACTCACTGTATATTGGTCTATGTCCTGTGGATTCGAGAAGATGACAAGCTCAACGGGAAAGTGAGCCTGTCAGGTAGCCAGTAGCCTTAATTCTTGCACAGAATCCAGACTAGTTGACCTGATGCAATGTTCCTGATTTTTGACCACTTTTTTTCTCTGGCCTCTATTGATTTATTCAACCTAACTCTGGCCATCTTACAAGGGTAAACACTCCAATAATGTTATAACAGATTATGTTAGAGACATGCGGTTTGGACCAATGGTTTGTTAGAGGATTATCCACACAATTAACATATTATTTTAGTCATTGGTCAAAATATGCTATTTTTGTTTGGACACACTACTGGAAGCTGTGCAGCGCTTTTTCCCTTACATTTTCCCCCACGTGGGCCAGCCTCCTAGCAATTCATGTTCTAGCCAATGACCTTCTGCCCCTTTCCATTTGAGTGAAAGCTAGCAAGATGCACACACAGCAGAGCGAGAACGAGAGCAATGACATGGCACACACAGTGGTGGAAAAAGTAGCCAATTTTTATACTTAAGTAAAAGTAAAGAAATCTTTATAAAAAATGACTCAAGTAAAAGTGAATGCCACCCAGTACTACTTTAACAAAGTCTACAAGTATTTGGTTTTAAATATACTTAAATCAAACGTAAAGGTCATTGCTAAAATATACTTAAGTATCAAAAGTATAAATCATTCCAAATTCCTTATATTAAGCAACAATTAAGCAGTTGTCACCATTTTCTTGTTTTTGAATTTACAGATAGCCAGGGGCAAACTCCAACACTCAGACATAATTTACAAGTGAAGCATTTGTGTTTAGTGAGTACACCAGATCAGAGGCAGTAGGGATGACCAGGGATGTTCCCTTGATAAGTGCGTGAAATTGACCATTTTAATGCCCTGCTAAGCATTCAAAATGTATCGAGTACATTTGGGTGTCAGGGAAAATGTATGGAGTAAAAACGACATAATTTTCTTTAGGAATGTAGTGACGTAAAAGTAAAAGTTAATAGTAATGTACACATACCCCCAAAAATGACTTAAGTAGAACTAAAAAGTGACTTACTCCATTATAATCAGCCCCATTGACCCCAAAACATGTGGAGTGTTATACAGTGCTGGAAAGAGGATAATGTTAGCTTTCTAATGAGACCAAAATCATCTCTCTACTCCAAATATCAAGTGAGTGTCACCAAATCATGTTTTCGTAAAAAACACAGTCGAACTTTGTAGTTACTTTTAAGACATGTATTTAATAATGAATAACAATCATTATCATTATATATCATATATATTTATTTCATACAAAACACAATACATGAAATCTTATTTCACTCACACTCACAGTGTCTGTCTGCATCTTTGTCGCACACACGTACACGTACACGTACACATACACATGCACATGTATGCGTGCACACATGTTGTACACATGTTTGTACACATAACAGCGTGCCCATTCACATGTACAGTACACACATACATGTACATTCATACTGTATGTAATGAAAGACAAACACTCTCACACTGCACATGTTCATGCCATGATACTGTATGTACGAGGACTACTGTACATGCAGTGTGCATGTGTATTCGCACGTGCACATGCATACATGTGCACATACACATACACATGCACACAAACATGTCCAGAACCCATATAGTCCTCACACATATCATGGTTGTGGCCCTTAGTTTCTCTATGTCAGATTACATTCAGAGATAAGGATAAATAATGAATAAATGTCCACGCCAAATAGCATCTCTTAGAAATACATATCACAGAGAATGTGTATAGGCCATAGTCAAACACATCTGACATGTCCCTGGGTACAGCACACAACATATGCAGATGTGACCAAGAAACGCTCTCACAAACCCAGGACCTGCATTTTTATGACAGTCACACAGAGTAAAGGTCATCTGAGAAGAGCTAAAACAGGGAAGGGGGTGGAGGGGGTGAGAGCTAAAAGGGTCAGAGTAAGCTCTGGTCTCTCTAAGCAGCAACTCGAATTAGAAATGTTAAAGAAAATATGACCGTCCTGGGAGCAGCATTGCGTGGACATCGGTGAAGTTGTTGACATAGTGGACGATTCGCTTAATGTCCTTGTAGAACAGCACCCGTTTGCAGGCGAGACAGCCTTGGAGCCACACCATGTTCCTTGTAGAACTCTATCACTGCAGTCAGTTTATCTGTAGAAATTATGAAACCAGAAAATAAATGATTTAAAACATGCCTTTTTAATATGATCTGAAAAGCACAATGTATACGCAGCTCTTTTTTCCAAATGATGACACAGCCTATAACTCATTCTTTCTTAAATACCTCATGAACTTAAAAACGTTATTTATACTCTGAATTTGGCCATAAAACATACAGCTTATAAAAGCAAAGAGTTTGTTTTGTTTAAACTGCAAGAAACCCCAAAACAGCGAAAAATCTAAATTTGGCCAAAAACACAAGTTTTATACAAATTAGCCATTGCGACTGATTATTATAGAGCGAGTCACGTATGTGACGTAGTATGCCATTTTTGGTGAGCACTACTTTCAGAACTACTGGCTAAAAAATATACAAAAGTACCGGACAATATCTTTAATATAACTTGTTGTCTCTAAATATTTGTGAGCTAGCTAAATTAGCCAAGTTATGAATACAACTATCATATGCTTTTGACATCAGGATATGATTTACGAGTACTTGTTAGCTTCAAAAGTAGCTTTGACTGCTTGCTGACAGTGCATTCAGAGCCAATCAGTGCCTGGCCACATGACAAACATAATTTGATCAGGTTCCTGTGAACCAATTGTAATGACAGTCAACCACAACATACCAGAGCCTCCTGATTAGCAAGGAGTAGTCTGTGTTTAATTGAATTGCGTATTAAAAACATTTTACCAGTGGTATGAGTAGTGAATTGGGCTTCCGGGGAAAATGTTGTCTGAGGATGCAACAGTAACCAAGGGGGACAGGGCTTAGCAAAGTGTCAATTCCCTTGTGATTTCATAGAATCTCATAGCATCTCTGGACAATTCTTTTGTATTGCATTGGATTATCTTCACTTTGTGACAGCCAACCCCCATCAGATAGCATACAAATCCACAATGGGTAATGTAGGGGGCATACAGTATGCAGTTTCCATTTCTATCCTTTTTTGCCTCTAAGCTTCATAATTTCCATAAGGCAAAGCAAGCCTCTAGAGCTACTTCAATCTGTAATGTTATGCCAGTATCCTTTGTTCTGACTGCAAAGTTTACCATGACAAAAGGAAATAGATGAGCTGCATCATATGGTCAGTGTTAAATTACAGCCTTATTCGAAAACGGATTCAATATTTTTTCCACTTGTCAATCTACACACAATTCCCAAAGATGTCAAAGCAAACTTTTGCAAATGTATAAAATAAAATAAACGCAAATATCACATTTACATAAGTATTCAGATACTTTACTCATTACTTTGTTGAAGCACCTTTGGCAGCGATTACAGCCTCAAATATTCTGGGGTATGACGCTACAAGCTTGGATTGGGAGTTTCTCCCATTCTTCTCTGCAGATCCTCTCAAGCTCTGTGACATCAGGTTGGATGTGGAGCTATTTTCAGCTCTCTCAAGAGATCTTCAACCGAGTCCAGGTTCTGACTGGGCCACTTAAGGACATTCAGAGACTTGTCCGGAAGCCACTCCTACACTGTCTTGACTGTGTGCTTAGGGTCGTTGTCCTGTTGGAAGGTGAACCTTCACCCCAGTCTGAGGTCCTGAGCGCTCTGGAGCAGGTTTTCATCAATGATCTCTGTGTACTTTGCTCCGTTCATCTTTCCCTTGATCCTGACTAGTCTCCCAGTACGTGCCTCTGAAAAACATCCCCACAGCATGATGCTGCCACCACCATGCTTCACCATAGGGATGGTTTTGGCCAGGTGATGAGAGGTGCCTGGTTTCCTCCAGAAGTGACGCTTGGCATCCAGGCCAAAGAGTTCAATCTTGGTTTCATCAGACCAGAGAATCTTTTTTTCTAGTGGTTTGAGAGTCCTTTAGATGCCTTTTAGAAAACTCCAAGCAGGCTGTCATGTGCCTTTTAGTGAGGAGTGATTTTCATCTGGCCACTCTACTATAAAGGCCTGATTAGGGGAGTGCTGCAGAGATGTTTGTCCTTCTGGAAGGTTCTCCCATCTCCACAGAGGAACTCTGGAGCTCTGTCAGAGTGACCATCGGGTTCTCGGTCACCTCCCTGACCAAGGCCCTTCTCCCTCGATTGCTCAGTTTGCCGGACGGCCAGTTCTAGGAAGTCTTGGTGGTTCCAAACCACTTCCATTTAAGACTAATGGAGGCTTCTGTGTTCTTGTGAACCTTAAGTGCTGCAGAAATGTTTTTGTACCCTTCTCCAGATCTGTGCATCGACACAACCCTGTCTCGGAGCTCTACGGATAATTCATTCAACCTCATGGCTTGGTCTTTGCTCTGACATGCACTGTCAACTGCGGACCTTATATAGACAGGTGTGTGCCTTTCCAAATCATGTCCAATCAGTTGAATTTGCCACAGGAGAACTCCAATCAAGTTGTAGAAATATCTCAAGGATGATCTATGGAAACAACATGCACCTGAGCTTAATTTCGAGTCTCATAGCAAATTGTCTGAATACTTACGTAAATAAGGTATTTCCATTTTTTATTATTTATTTTGTATTTCTAAAAAACTGTTTTCGTGTTGTCATTATGGGTGTATTGTGTGTAAATTGATCATTAAAACATTAATTCAATTCATTTTACATGTCTGAATACTTTCAGAATGCACTGTATGCATACACACACACACACACACACACACACACACACACACACACACACACACACACACACACACACACACACACACACACACACACACACACACACACACACACACACACACACACACACACACACACACACACACACACACACACACACACACACACACACACACTGAGCTTGACTCAGCACACCATGTGTTCAGAGGATTAAATAGTGTTTTTCACGGGACATGCTATGCCATCTGGACAGGGGTTGATCAGAGCAGGCAGGGGATTCACATTACTCCATGAACTACAATCAAATTAAGATCACGTTAGGAGAAAAGGCAGAGGTTCAGACTCACAGACACAAATGCTATCATGCAATGTCAACATGATAGCGTGCTACACACCACTACTACCAGGTGTTGTGGCTTAGCCTTTGGGTAGTTTTTAATTTGGCTTTGACAATGGACAAGATCATGTATTCCACTAATGCTTCTGAGAGAGCAAAGAAAAAAAGAATACCTTAGTACATCTGTGATGACATAAAGTACACAGATACCATGCCACTGGGAAAGGCATCTTGAGCCCTTCTGGGTTCCTCCTGAGTGGCACAGTGGTCTCAGGCACTGCATGTCAGTGCTAGAGGAATCACTACAGACCCTGGTTTGATCCTGGGCTATATCACAACCGGCCGTGGTTGGGAGTTTCATAGGGCGGCACAATTGGCCCAGAGTTGTTCAGGCTAGTGTGCGGCCAGGCTAGGCCATCATTGTACATAAGAATTTGTTCTTAACTGACTTTCTTAGTTAAATAAAGGTTAAATAAATACAAAATAAAACCCTATGAAACAACAATTGTATCAGTAATTGCATTAGCAATAAATCATGGTGAGGCTCTTTACCATCAAAGTCTCAGGGCACAAGTAAACTCCTCAGATGACCACATCAGAGCACATCACTGGTTCCTCCCCTCTACTTATCCAGGAATTTAGAGGTGGGAGGAGGATTCCAGACCAGCATGGGGACCTTAAGGGATTGAGACTCTCTTGACACTCACCTCAAATATATTCACAACACGGCACAGGAGCCCATCAGAGTGCTGGGCTTGCAACTTGGCTTTACGCTATGTGCACTGCTGAGCACTCCTGCATACAATACTACTACATACAGCTTATACTCTATCTCTCCTTTTTCATCTCTCCTCCGCACTCGCCTACTGAGAGAAGAGTGAGAACAAAGTGTATTGGAGAACCTTGGAAAGAGAGGGAGAATGAAAGAGAGAGGGAATGATAGAGGGGTAGAGTGAAAAAGAGAGAGACTGAAAAAGAGAGGGAGAAAAGAGAGGTTGAGGGAAAGAGAGAGCAGGACAGAGAGAGCGGGAGAGATAGAGACACAGAGAGAATGTGTTTGAAGGGCTGTATGTCTGAGTATTTTCTTTGCTCGCAAGGGAGTTTCATCGCTTTTACCATCAGATGTTGGGATTAATTTGGTCAAACCCCACCAGCCTGGGAGCCTGACGAGAGACAGTTAAGGTTTGTTTCACTGTTAAAGTCCTTAGTTGTTTTGTTTGTTTCGTGAGGATGAAATGCTACAATTACATAACAGAGATGTGGAGTAGTTATACCCACTGGGTTAATTTCACTGTTTCATTCAAATAATAATTGAACTGAATATTTTATCTTTACAAAGATAAGATAGATAATGAAAAGACAGTAAAGTGTGACAGTAACGAAATAAGAAATGACTGGTACAGTAGCAAACCAAATCTGTCTATATCACCACCCGAAAACATCCTACTAACATGACTCCAAACTCGATTAAGCCCCCATGGAGTATGCCGACATGGATTAAAAGATTGTTTTTATTGCATTCGAAAGTGATAACATGCAGCAAGTAGCCCAGTCAGTCGTCTTTTTCTCAGTGATCTGCTCTGGATGATATTGATGCAAGTGGTGCAGGTATTCAAATTCCATATAAAGAATTGCACAGAATTCCATATAAAGAATTGCACAGAATTCCATATAAAGCTCCATGGTATTGTTTCTGTGTCTAGGTAAACACAAATACATGCAAGGAAGACAACGGCCTCAGTTTTCTTTCCTTTGACTTGCTGTTTTTATCTTTCCTTTCTAAATCCTGGTGAAGGCACAGTGTGCCCAAGTGCTGCTTTTTGCCTTCACTGCTGGTTTTTGCCTTATGCATTAATAAAATTTGAGAGTAGGCTACAATAGAATGTGTGACTCTCCACTTTCTTTAAAATCACTTAAAAACAAAACATGATTTTATTGCAAAGGCCGTTTTAGCACAGATATTGCTGACACGTGGTTTGTGCATTTATATTTTACTTGTCTCAGCTCTACACATACAGTCAGGGCCGGCCCTAGCCTTTTGGGATGCAAATTTGGCTGGGGGATCCCCCCACTTTTTAGTTGACCCCATCTTTGCGGCGGATTCTACACATCAAGCCATGGTGATACAGAACATTTCGTTTTAAAGCAGATTTTCTGCAATTCTACACATTTGTGATCGGCCTCCTTGATCCGATCTTATGTAGAAACATAACTGTATTTTTTACATTGGATAAATGTAGAGACTCGGAGCTGGTATGGTATATTATACACTGCAGCTGAGGAACACCGGGAAAGTAATTCTGCTTTGAGACTTGTAACCACACTTTTGAAAAAAGGCCCTTGATTGTTTTGGGACACTTACTGGAGAGTTCTTCATTGTCTTCGTCGCCATTCAACATAGTTCACCCTTAGCCCCACCCATCTCTTTAAGGATTCACATGTGAGGCCATGTGCTAAACAGTGAGTATGGAAGTGTACAACCAAAGATCATGACTAAAGGCAGGTTTATATGACTTCCACATGTCTGTATAGAGTGGTTGCAGTGAAAACATGGAAATTCTATTGTCTGAAAATCAAACTTGTCATTTTCATAATTAAGAACAAATTCTTATTTTCAATGACAGCCTAGGAACATGGGTTGCTCAGGGGTAGAACATCATATTCTTACCTTGTCAGCTTGGGATTTGATCTTGCAACCTTTCAGTTACTAGTTCAACACTCTAACCCTGCAGCCGCAGTATAACCACAAAAACGACAGGCTGCATGACATCAGCAGACTGGGGGTCCAAAATAGCCTAACCGGTGAATTTTAACACCAATAAATCCATCTGTTTCGAAAGGAATTTAGTATATGTCAGTCTAGCAAACCAGGCAACTAAATGCAACTTTCTAGATAATTCACTTCTAGCTTGTTGGAAGGTGGAAACGGTTCAGTGAAATGGTTACTTGCATAATGGGGTCTTTTGTTTGGACAATTAACCATAATCTGACCCTTTGGACACTGTGTTAACAAACCTCCAAACAAGCTTCAATGCCATTACAACACTCCTTCCATGGCCTCCAACTGCTCTTAAACACTAGTAAAACTAAATGCATGCTCCTCAACCGATCGCTGCCCGCACCCGCCTGCCCGACAAGCATCACTACTCTGGATGGTTCTGATTTAGAATATGTGGACAACTATAAATACCTAGGTGTCTGGCTAGACTATAAACTCTCCTTCCAGACTCATATTAAGCATCTCCAATCCAAAATTAACTTTAGAATCGGCTTCCTATTTCGCAACAAAGCATCCTTCACTCATGCTGCCAAACATACCCTCGTAAAACTGACTATCCTACCGATCCTTGACTTTGGCGATGTCATTCACAAAATAGCCTCCAACACTCTATTCAGCAAACTGGATGCAGTCTATCACAGTGCCATCCGTTTTGTCACCAAAGTCTCATATACTACCCACCACTGTGACCTGTATGCTCTCGTTGGCTGGCCCTCGCTTTATATTTATCGTCAGACCTTTGCTATGTAAAGCTCCACCTTATCTCAGCTCACTGGTCACCATAACAACACCCAACCGTAGCACACACTCCGGGAGGTATATCTCACTGGTCATCCCCAAAGCCAACACCTACTTTAGCCGCCTTTCCTTCCAGTTCTCTGCTGCCAATGACTGGAACGAATGGCAAAAATCACTGAAGTTGGAGACTTATATCTCCCTCACTAACTTTAAGCATCAGCTATCTGAGCAACTCACCAATCGCTGCAGCTGTACACAGCCCATCTGTAAATAGCCCATACAACTACCTACCTCATCCCCATATTATTTTTATTTACTTTTCTTTGTTATTTTTCACACCAGTATTTGCACATCATCATCTGCACATCTATCACTCCAGTGTTAAACTGCTAAATTGTAATTACTTCGCTACTATGGCCTATTTATTGCCTTACCTTCCTAATCTTACTCCATTTGCACACACTGTATATAGATTTTTCTCTTGTTATTCACTGTACTTTTGTTTATCCCATGTGTAACTCTGTGTTGTTGTTCTTATGTCTCACTGCTTTGCTTTATCTTGGCCAGGTCACAGTTGAAATGAGAACTTGTTCTCAACTGGCCTACCTGGTTAAATAAAGTTGAAATAATTTATTCTAAATTTTTAATCCCAACTCATAACGTTACTACCCTTCATAGCTAGCTAACATCAGGCATGTTAATAGTAATGCAAATGGATCTGAGATACGACTAACATTACTACACAGATCATACACATAACGTTAGCTCGTGAGCCAGCCAGCCAGCTAACATTAGCTAGCTAGCTAACAGTGTGCTTTAACTTGCAATGAAAATGACTTTCTGACATAATTAGAAAGATATAAAATCTGTAAATGTAGCTAGCTAGACTCTCTTACCCTTATACATGGACGACCGCTTATCCCTCTCTGTCACAGATGCCATGGTTGCCCTTAGTTTGAAGTTGTTTTATACAACAGCGTTCTGTGTTCTCTTTTCAACTCCCTCCACATTTGCAATCAAACACCCAAATTTTCTCCATCTCCTTAGGTATCATACTCTGCTCACGCCAGGCATTCCACTGATTTCAAAACTCGGTCCTCCAGAAAGTGGAGAGCCACTTGTGCAGTTCTTCGCGATATCTTTAAAAAAATCCGCTTTAGAAAGGATTACATACACATAGTAAACAGCTCATGTTATCGACAGAAGCGAGCTACATGGCAGACCAATCCGAACTCATCTCTCGGCATGTCCAGCTCTTCCATTATCTAAGCCAATCATGGCTAGCAGGAAGGTTCCTGGCTTTTTCCGTGGCTTAAACAACTGAGCTCGTAATTTAACAATTGTATTCATATTTACAGATGGCATACAAGTTTGTTTTTAAGGCACATGAAAGTTCACATGTTCCAGAAGGCATTTATGCCCCAAAATGCATGTGGATATAAAAATATGCCTTTCATGTGAAGTAGTGATGCATGGCATATGCCTAGTCACATTTTGTGATGGGGCAGATTTTTCTTTGCAGTTTTAAAACTCATTTCATGCAATTATACTAATTTTGCCATGGGGTGAAGATACATTTTTGCGGTTAAAAAAAAAACATTTCCTGCAATTCTACACATTTTGCCGAGATACGACTCAAAATCAATGGGGGCTCCCTGGAGGTCAGTGCCCCTGTGCATGTGTCCTGCGTGCCCTGTCGGTAAATTGGCCAGGATTACTGCAAAGTTTAGATAGCTGGCAAGACTAATTTACCTATCAATCCAAAAAATTGTCTAATTGGGTGACTAGCCTAGTGGTTAGAGCATTGGACTAGTAACTGAAAGGTTGCAAGTTCAAATCCCCAAAGCTGACAAGGTACAAAATCTGTTGTTCTGCCCCTGAACAGGCAGTTAACCCACTGTTCCTAGGCTGTCATTGAAAATAAGAATTTGTTCTTAACTGACTTGCCTAGTAAAATAAAAATAAAGAAAATAACAAGAAGAAAACTGCTATTGCACTACCAAATTTCAAAATTGCACCTTATGTATTGTAATATTATAACTGGTAAATTGAGACCCTGACTGAGTTCCCTTGGTGGGGGGCCCCTTAGTGGCCACTTTCTTTGCTTATTGGCAGGGCCGGCCCTGCATACAGTATGTAATGCAGTAAGTTGACTAACAACATTAAATAAGTTGGTCAACCTATAAAGATAATTGGCCATATTCGTTGAAAACTTCAAATTCCAAATTCAAATTATAAACTGTGATTTAGCATTAAAACTGTCAGCAGTGGAGAGCCCAGTGATAAATTGTGTTGATATATTCCAAACCAGAATTCCTAAATTCTTCTACAACTGGGGCAGCAGAGCTGGTTTGACGTCATGGGATGATTGATGACATTTGTGTTTGGGAGGATTTGCAAATGTTTCAGGGAGAGTGTGTGGTGGGTGTGAGAGAGAGTGATAATTATGTAGTAACATACAGTACAGATTGTTTAATGGTCCATAAGGGCATCTCAGACCATCCTTTCTTGGGGCTCCCGAGTTACTCTGCGATCTAAGGCAATGCATCTCAGTGCTAGAGGCGTTACTACAGACCTTGGTTCAATTCCAAGCTGTATCAAAACCAGCCGTGATTTGGAGTCCCATAGGGCCCAGTGTTGTCCGGGTTAGGGTTTGGCCGCTGTAGGCTGTTATTGTAAATAAGAATTTGTTCTTAACTGACATGCCTAGTTAAATAAAGGTTAAATAAAATTTTAAAATTTTTTAAAAAATCTAGCCTCTGGTGATGTTTGTGATTTTGACCATAACTTTAAAGATATAATAATTCTCTGAGGATAAATCATTACCGTACAGTATACAGGCCAGAGGGTCATATGTATGTGTTGATGCGTTAATGCCAACACTATTTCTAGGCTTTGCTGGTTCATATTGGGTTCTATTTCAAAACGGACTCTTATGTAACACAATTTCAGTCGAACACAATACCATTTCCTTTGGCTCTGAATATTGATCCAGCAACAAAAGTATTTTATGCTTTGCAATGGTCTACGTCCTTCTTTGTTTGCCGTGTTCTTAGTTTCTATCTAAAAGTCGTGACACATCTCTCAATATAGAGGTGGGGTGCACATGCAAAAAATACAAGTTTGTTCTTGCTTGCTGTGGTCTTTTACATTTGAATTCAATATAGTACAGCCATCACAGAAGTTTCTGCTACTACCTTTCTCAAGGGATGCTGTTGAACATCTCACAACACATCTCTCAACCCAAAGGATACTACTGGTGGATTAGGGATGGCTGTCTTTTAGGGATGTGTATCTAACACTTTCAAGACGATTCAATACTTATATACACAAAACAAAAATATAAACACAACATGCAAAAATGTCAAAGATTTTACTGAGTTACAGTTCATATAAGGAAATCAATCAATTGAAATGAATTCATTAGGCCCAAATCTATGGATTTCACATGACTGGGAATATAGATATGAATCTGTTGGTCACAGATACCTTAAAAAAGGTAGGGGTGTGGATCAGAAAACCAGCCAGTATCTGGTGTGACTACCATTTGCCTCATGCAGCGCGAAACTGGAACACGCTGTCGTACACGTTGATCCAGAGCATCCCAAACATACTCAATGGGTGACATGTCCCAGTGAGTATGCAGGTCATGAAAGAACCGGGACATTTTCAGCTCCCAGGAATTGTGTACAGATTCTTGCGACATGGGGCCATGCATTATCATGCTGAAACATGAGGAGATGGCAGGGGATGAATGGCACGACAATGGGCCTCAGGATCTCATCATGGTGTCTCTCTGAATTCAAACTACCATCAATAAATGCAAATGTGTTTGTTGTCCTTAACCTATGCCTGTCCATACCATAACCCCACTGCCAGCATAGGCTTCTCTGTTCACAACTGTGACATCAGCAAGGACAAAGACCATCCTGATGAGCTTCCCTGAGACTGTTTCTGACAGTTTGCGCAGACATTCTTCGGTTGTGCAAACCCACAGTTTAATCAATTGTCTGGGTGGCTGGTCTAAGACGATCCCGAAGGTGAAGAAGTCATGTTTGGAGGTCCTGGTTGCGTGTGGTCTACAGTTGTGAGGCCGGTTGGACGTACTGCCAAATTCTCTAAAATTATGATGGAAGCTTATGATAGAGAAATTAACATTCAATTCTCTGGCAACAGCTCTTGTGGATATTCCTGCAGTCAGTATGTCAATTGCACATTCCCTCAACTTGAGACATCTGTGGCATTGAGTTGTGTGACAAAACTGCACATTTTAGAGTGGCATTTTATTGTCCCTACCACAAGGTGTAATGATCATGCTGTTTAATCAGCTTCTGGATATTATCTTGGCAAAGGAGAAATGCTCACTAACAGGGATGTAAACACATTTGAGCACAACATTTGGGAGAAATAATATTTTTGTGCTTATGGAACATTTCTGGGATCTTTTATTTCAGCTCACAAGACCAACATTTTTATATTTTTATTCAGGATAGATAGAGTGCATTCGGGAAGTATTCAGGCCGCTTCCATTTTTCCACATTCTGTTATTCTAAAATTTATAATTTATTTGTATTTTTATCACTATACACACAATATCCCATAATGACAAAGCAAAAACAGGTTTTTAGAAATGTTTGCAAATTTATAAAAATAATAAAAAATGGAAATACCTTATTTAGGTAGGTATTCAGACCCTTTGCTGTGAGACTCGAAATTGAGCTCAGGTGCATGCTGTTTCCATTAATCATCCTTGAGATGTTTCTTCAACTTGATTGGAGTCCACCTGTGGTAAATTCAACTGATTGGACATGATATGTAAGGCACACACCTGACTATATAAGGTCCCACAGATGACAGAGTATGTCAGAGCAAAAACCAAGCTATGAGGTCGAAGGAATTATCCGTAGAGCTCTGAGACAGGATTGTGTGAGGCACAGATCTGAGAAAGGCTATCAAAACAGCATTGAAAGTCCCCAAGAACACAGTGGCCTCCGTCATTCTTAAATATAAGACGTTTGGAACCACCAAGACTCTTCCTAGAGCTGGCCACCATGTCAAACTGAGCAATCGGAGAGAAGGGCCTTGGCCAGGGAGGTGATCAAGAATCCGATGTTCACTCTGACAGAGCTCCAGAGTTCCTCTGTGGAGATGGGAGAAACTTTCAGAAGGACAACCATCTCTGTGGCACTCCACCAATCAGGCCTGTATGGTAAAGTGGCCAGACGAAAGCCACTCCTGAGTAAAAGGCACATGACAGCCAGTTTGAAGTTTGCCAAAAGGCACCTAAAGAACTCTCAGACCATGTGAAACAAGATTTTTTGGTCCGATAAAACCAAGATAGAACTCTTTGGTTGAATGCCAAATGTCACGTCTGGAGGAAACCTGGCATCATCCCTATAGTGAAGCATTCTGGTAGCAGCATCATGCTGTGGGGATGTTTTTCAGCGGCATGGACTGGGAGACTAGTCAGGATCGAGGGAAAGATGAACGGAGCAAAGTACACAGAGATCCTTCACGAAAACCTGCTCCAGAGCACTCAGGACCTCAGACTGGGTTGAAGGTTCACTTTCCAACAGGACAACGACCCTAAGCACACAACCAAGACAGTGCATGTGTGGCTTCGGGACAAGTCTCTGAATGTCCTTGAGTGGCCCAGCCAGAGCCTGGACTTGAACCCGATCGAACATCTCTGGAGAAACCTGAAAATAGCTGTACAGCGACAATCTCCATCAAACCTGACAGAGCTTGAGAGGATCTGCAGAGAAGAATGGGAGAAACTCCCCAAATATAGGTGTGCCAAGCTTGTAGCGTCATACACAAGAGGCTCTAGGCTGTAATTGCAACCAAAGACGCTCCAACAAAGTACTGAGTAAAGGGTCTGACTATTTATGTACATTTGATATTTCTGTTTTACATTTTTAATACATCTGCAAAAATTTCTAAAAACCTGTTCTTGCTTTGTCATTATGGGGTATTGTATGTAGATTGATGAGGGGGACAAAAACGATGTAATCCATTTTAGAATAAGGCTGTAACGTAACGAAATGTGGTTTGAATACTTTTCGAATGTACTGTACATACAGGAACAATAACGATAAGTTTCAATTTGAAATTATTTGGTGCTATTCAGTTTCATTAGAGGAACGCATTGATGTGATTCAATAACATTTGTTGATTAAGATTTATTTCCCATGTGAATCCAAATCTGCTGCTGATGGAGCTCATGAACTGCGGCTATGAGATGGATCGGCCTGAGCTAAATGTGTGTGTGTGTGACCTAATGTCTATGGTGTATGTAGTCACCTGAGCTCAGCTAAGGGAGAATAGTGGGCCGCTACCACCCCACTATCAGATCAGGGGTGGCTGTCTGTTAAGTCACATGTTTGTGCAGTAAGGGGGTTGGTTGAGCACTCCTTTGCAGTATTAGTGCCATGAAGGCTCCCACTACACACACACACACACACACACACACACACACACACACACACACACACACACACACACACACACACACACACACACACACACACACACACACACACACACACACACACACACACACACACACACACACACACACACACACACACACACACGCACGTCTGTTCTCATTAGGCCTTCTGCTCTGGAGGCAGAAACTACAGAAGACATCTCACATCAACTGTAAAATAACAGTGATGACTTATGATGGCCTACTCATTAAGTCAAACAGTACTTTATAGGACACAACAATATAATTTGTGTCAAAAAGCCATATGGATGCAGGTACTATAATCAACAAGATCATCCAACACGTCATCAGTCAGATGTTGTCATCATTCAGTGACCACTCAATCTCAGAAAGTGGGATATGGAATAGCCGAGTGTGGCACGATACAAGGACATTTTGTACAATCTTGGGACTTGCCTTCCAGACAGATAAGAACAGCGGGGGTTTAGCCTCCAGAGAATACATGGATGCACAATAACCTGTTAACCAAGGAATATAGCCTACCATCGCACAATGAAGGAGAGAAACTACTGTAAATTTGTATAAACCCGAAGCTAAAAATAAACAGGTCTGTTGAAGCAGATTTGAAGGGGGGAGGGATAGAAGTAAAGAGGGATGAGGGGTGGGATCAGTGGAAGTTGGCCTACAGCTGTCATTCAGTGCTATGCATACAGACGCTGCACTGTTAACAACTAACATTAGTATAGAAGAGGTGGACTGTTTAATGAAGTTTTGACTCGTTCAGAATGCCACCATGGCACGTCGATAAGGCAGATGAATCGAAGAGGTGAAGCAAGGATCCAAATAGTGGGGTGTATTGCACACACAGACACAGGAGCACTTGGGGAACAGTTGCAGGATAACGTTGAGGTTTACTAGGGAAATACAAGAGAGGGATACAAACACATTTTAACATACAAGCATGACTGACAAGTGCAAAATGGATAACTGAAATGCATCTCAAAAGCTGGATTGACAGGAAATGGTACTAATTTTCATGCAGAATATACACCAACTTTAACAAGGATATTGATATGAACATGTATACATATTATTCAATAATGAAAAGGTACTCACTTGTCAGTCACTCACAAAATGGAAAGGAAAACATAAGTTGGCCGCCCCATGCATTTACCAACAGGAATAAGGAAGACTGGAGGGTGATAATGAACAGAGTGAAGAGGGTTGGGGTAAGAGGCAAGGGAGGTACATGGCCAGAGGTTAAGGGTGAGGACATAAGCCTTCACAACAACTAGTGTGTAATGTCTTTGAAGGGGACTACAAAGTATCCCCTTCAAGTCAAAAGGTGACAGGAATTCTAGTTAATTATGCAATATGTAAACTATTCTCTAATCTCCAGTATGCAGTTGTTGTTAGAAATGCAGGAATGTCACATACTTTCTGCAAAGTTAATTAGAAAGTCAAAACCCTGACAGAGAACCTGGATCCTTGACATCTAGCTCTGGCACTGCCTCCTCCAGTTTCCTCCAGTCACTTCAAGTAATATCAATGTTTGGACCAATATCCTGGACACTGGCACAATATATTGTATCTTTCATGCTCCCTTACAGTGATTTTTCTGGACGTGGAGTCTTGTCATTTTTGCTCATCTCCCTTTCCTCTGTGTGTGTGACATTGTTTGATGTCTGCTCCTGCTCCACTAACTTCACATAGCCTGACTCGCAGAATTAAATGCACGCCAGAGGACCAATTTGCTCATGTTTCATTTTTCTGGAATCATTATCCGTAAAATCCCTCCGGTAAGATACTGTCAAGGTTGACTAGACGAACATAGAAAGTGCATTTTGACCTCAAAATGAGTAGATATAAATCGGAGCAGATTTTGTTAATAATGATGATGAGTTACTGATGTGCCAGTTATAAGATTGGGACTGTATGAAGTACTGCTGTTGATTTCATTGCAGTACTTTGTATGTAACCTCGTCCCCAGGCTATATTGCTACTACATATAGAAAGAGATACAGGTTCAATTGGCTGGTGGATAAGATTATTTTTCATGTTGTCTTGTAACTACTTTAACTGCATTGTAAAGTAAGCCCATGTCTTCCCTCTTTCCACCAGGTAATGAGGACTAGTTAAGTGAGAAACCAAACATCCTAGAGATCAATCTACCCATGTCACCACAACATCCTCCTGTCCCTTTCTTCATTGGATCTGCAACCCAGCTGCTATTGTCTCACTGACAGTCTCTCAGTGGAATTCAACAGAGATACTCCACTGCCCAGATTGCCAATGATTACAAGGAACGGTCTGCTGTTGGTCTTTTGGTTTCTCTTGGACAAAGGTTTCCTGGCTCCCCTCCACGCTCCGCCCCAAAGCAGGATGGGAAGAGAGCAACACCTGAGGGGTGTGGAAGGACTGGGACTGAGGAGACATGTGGCGTCAGGGGTTCAGAGGGTGAAGAGAGGATGGGTGTGGAACCAGTTCTTTGTACTGGAGGAATATATGGGATCGGAACCACAATATGTTGGAAAGGTAAGGCCACCATCATTTTAAAGCATTCATTCAGACTTATCTATATGAACTTTCCCACAGTAGGATGGGGAAAAAAGGCAACATAAGTTCAAGGTTAAGGTTCTCTAAGACTAATCCATGTAAACCTCTGTCTTTATTCTTGTGATGACAGTTTGAGGTCAGAAATCAAACTGAGGAGTTTGAAGGCTTGTGCCTCTGTCCGTTAAGACTTAAAGAGTATGGGAATGCAAGCAGCACGACACGAATCACATCTAATTGCTTGAGCTGCTTGATCGCTTCTGACTGCGATTTTGCAATTTTCTCAGCATCGGCTCTAATTATCCACACACAGAGGAAGTGAAAGGGATTTTTGGGCAGTTCCAAATCAAATGTTAAGAGGCATTAAGAACCATTCTGGAATCTGGCACTTCCAGCTCAAATGAAATAATGGCTTAGATTGACTTGTCAGCTGCTGATGCCAAAGACATCTACCAGCGCCTTTCTCAGCACGCACAGTCCCGCTGGATGTGTTTCTGTTGGCTGAGAAAGGAAGGATGGGAAAGTCGCATCCACACATTGTCAAACAGATGCTACAATTACTGAGTGATTCACTCCTCGCAGTGGGTGCATCCCCCAAATGGAATGTAACCAGTGTCTGAATGTAACCAGTGTCTGTGTTGAGAATGAGGATGGCAGAAGTCGTAACCGACCAGCCCTGAGACCACTGATTCATCTGTTGCTGGTTAATAGGGGACAGTGTGAAGGATCAGGACCTTGATTATCACTGTGAGCTGCACGTTTGGAAAAGGGAACAAAAACCAAATCTGGCTTGAAAACCACCTGACTGCCAGTTCATGAATCCCCCTCCAGCTCGAGAGAGCTGTCTAATGGTTTCTGTTAGTCCATTTAGAAAACCCACAGAGGCATATTACAGTATAACATGGTAACTTGCACCTGGAGATTGTCCTCAGCCATTGAATTGGTTATTGTTTCTATATCGCCTTTGTAAAGAGATTTCGCAAGACAACGCTATGATTTGTAAACAGACACAAATGAGCCTTCACAACTTTGAATTTACCAACAGGTAATGGCCACAGCCTTCCTGGCTAAAACAGGAGATAAAGCATTTTCTACCATTAATCGCACACCTTTGTGTGAGCATTTTGAAGACAGAAAATGACTGCACCACTGATCCACGTTGCCGAAAGCTCCTCTGCTGGGTTTGTTCCCATGTATTATGCAACTGTAGAGGCAAACACAGACAAATCTGACCAGCTAAGAGTGAAAGACCTACATTTAAACACCAGCTTGCCTTGTGCCCCTGGATCTGACATTCAGCAGGCCTTATGGGGAAAACAGCTATATGCAACGGTACTCTTTACAATTAAAAAGTCTGCTACTGGGCCCCGTACTAAGCAAATGCCATCTGCAAGGAAGACTGAGCTAGTGGGCTTGTCTGGTTTGAGCTAAAACACACTAAGCTTCTCTCTAGTCTAAATCACTGTGTTAAATTGTTTGTGGTACAGATGATCATTTAAGCATTCTTGTTGGGTCTCTCAAGGATAGACACTCCTCAGTTTAAACTACAACATGTCACTTAGGTTATCATATTATTTTGCATTGCATGTTTGCAGTTACAAAGTAGGAAACCAGTATATGTATAGCCACTAGCCCATGACTATGTATTGCAGAGAAATGCTGCATCAGATAATAAACAGATTATAATTTTCTTCAATCATGAAAAAGGCTCACCTCTCAAACCTTGGTCAAGGATATATCGACCCCTTGCCAAATATTCCTTATTGGTGAATAACCTTATACAATGAGACGTTATTCACATACAGGGGAACCAGTAAGATAAATTATCACACAGACCACAGGTTGTATTATAATATATGGATTCAGCTAAATATCAACACCTCATTCTTTTCTATATCTGCCTGATGCCGACAGATACCCCCATCCCAACACTGCTTTGTACTCAGGAAACAAGCGATTCCTCTACATTATAGCACTGGGTGGATACTGTTAAATATTCTATTAATGTTTATTTCCTCCCGATTTATTTTAATCCAGACATTGCTCCTGTGGAGGTTTCATTCGATTTTATTCGTGTACCACAAATTCCATTAATATCTGATTCACCTTAAAACTCATTATATCCGAACCCACTGTCAAGAGTAAAATCGTGTTCTGCCTGCTGAATGAGGTACATCAGACGGTGAGGGAATGGACATAAAACAATGTAATGAGTGAACGTGTCTTGAGATTCAGCCCTCTGATTTAATTACATTCAATTCACTATCTTTCTAAATAAACCATTAATCTCATGGATAGAACGGGTTTTATTGTTCCCTGCATACTGAAACTGAATGGACAAACTGTGTCCCAAATTTTTTTACATTTTTTTTATTTCACCTTTATTTAACCAGGTAGGCTAGTTGAGAACAAGTTCTCATTTGCAACTGCGACCTGGCCAAGATAAAAGCATAGCAGTGTGAACAGACAACACAGAGTTACACATGGAATAAACAATTAACAAGTCAATAACACAGTAGAAAAAAATGGGCAGTCTATATACAATGTGTGCAAAAGGCATGAGGAGGTAGACGAATAATACAGTTTTGCAGATTAACACTGGAGTGATAAATGATCAGGTCATGTACAGGTAGAGATATTGGTGTGCAAAAGAGCAGAAAAATAAATAAATAAAAACAGTATAAAAAACAGTATGGGAAGGAGGTAGGAGAAGATGGGTGGGCTATTTTCCTATAGACTATGTACAGCTGCAGCGATCGGTTAGCTGCTCGGATAGCTGATGTTTGAAGTTGGTGAGGGAGATAAAAGTCTCCAACTTCAGCGATTTTTGCAATTCGTTCCAGTCACAGGCAGCAGAGTACTGGAACTTAAGGCGGCCAAATGATGTGTTGGCTTTAGGGATGATCAGTGAGATACACCTGCTGGAGCGCGTGCTACGGATGGGTGTTGCCCTCGTGACCAGTGAACTGAGATAAGGCGGAGCTTTACCTAGCATGGACTTGTAGATGACCTGGAGCCAGTGGGTCTGGCGACAAATATGTAGTGAGGGCCAGCCGACTAGAGCATACAAGTCGCAGTGGTGGGTGGTATAAGGTGCTTTAGTGACAAAACGGATGGCACTGTGATAGACTGCATCCAGTTTGCTGAGTAGAGTGTTGGAAGCCATTTTGTAGATGACATCGCCGAAGTCGAGGATCGGTAGGATAGTCAGTTTAACTAGGGTAAGCTTGGCAGCGTGAGTGAAGGAGGCTTTGTTGCGGAATAGAAAGCCGACTCTTGATTTGATTTTCGATTGGAGATGTTTGATGTGGGTCTGGAAGGAGAGTTTGCAGTCTAGCCAGACACCTAGGTACTTATAGATGTCCACATATTCAAGGTCGGAACCATCCAGGGTGGTGATGCTAGTCGGGCATGCGGGTGCAGGCAGCGATCGGTTGAAAAGCATGCATTTGGTTTTACTCGCATTTAAGAGCAGTTGGAGGCCACGGAAGGAGTGCTGTATGGCATTGAAGCTCGTTTGGAGGTTAGATAGCACAGTGTCCAATGACGGGCCGAAAGTATATAGAATGGTGTCGTCTGCGTAGAGGTGGATCAGGGAATCGCCCGCAGCAAGAGCAACATCATTGATATACACAGAGAAAAGAGTCGGCCCGAGAATTGAACCCTGTGGCACCCCCATAGAGACTGCCAGAGGACCGGACAGCATGCCCTCCGATTTGACACACTGAACTCTGTCTGCAAAGTAATTGGTGAACCAGGCAAGGCAGTCATCCGAAAACCGAGGCTGTTGAGTCTGCCGATAAGAATATGGTGATTGACAGAGTCGAAAGCCTTGGCGAGGTCGATGAAGACGGCTGCACAGTACTGTCTTTTATCGATGGCGGTTATGATATCGTTTAGTACCTTGAGTGTGGCTGAGGTGCACCCGTGACCGGCTCGGAAACCAGATTGCACAGCGGAGAAGGTACG
Source organism: Oncorhynchus gorbuscha (assembly GCF_021184085.1). Lineage (NCBI taxonomy): Eukaryota > Metazoa > Chordata > Actinopteri > Salmoniformes > Salmonidae > Oncorhynchus > Oncorhynchus gorbuscha. The sequence goes on from NC_060194.1 coordinate 22,638,687, forward strand.
GTGGGATTCGAGATGGTCAGTGTTTGTTGACTTGGCTTTCGAAGACCTTAGATAGGCAGGGCAGGATGGATATAGGTCTGTAACAGTTTGGGTCCAGGGTGTCTCCCCCTTTGAAGAGGGGGATGACTGCGGCAGCTTTCCAATCCTTGGGGATCTCAGACAATATGAAAGAGAGGTTGAACAGGCTGGTAATAGGGGTTGCGACAATGGCGGTAGATAGTTTCAGAAATAACGGGTCCAGATTGTCAAGCCCAGCTGATTTGTACGGGTCCAGGTTTTGCAGCTCTTTCAGAACATCTGCTATCTGGATTTGGGTAAAGGAGAACCTGGAGAGGCTTGGGTGAGGAGCTACGGGGGGGCGGAGCTGTTGGCCGAGGTTGGAGTAGCCAGGCGGAAGGCATGGCCAGCCGTTGAGAAGTGTTTATTGAAGTTTTCGATAATCATGGATTGATCAGTGGAGACCGTGTTTCCTAGCCTCAGAGCAGTGGGCAGCTGGGAGGAGGTGCTCTTGTTCTCCATGGACTTCACAGTGTCCCAGAACTTTTTGGAGTTGGAGCTACAGGATGCAAACTTCTGCCTGAAGAAGCTGGCCTTAGCTTTCCTGACTGACTGCGTGTATTGGTTCCTGACTTCCCTGAACAGTTGCATATCACGGGGGCTATTCGATGCTATTGCAGTCCGCCACAGGATGTTTTTGTGCTGGTCGAGGGCAGTCAGGTCTGGAGTGAACCAAGGGCTGTATCTGTTCTTGGTTCTGCATTTTTTGAACGGAGCATGCTTATCTAAAATGGTGAGGAAGTTACCTTTAAAGAATGACCATGCATCCTCAACTGACGGGATGAGGTCAATGTCCTTCCAGGATACCCAGGCCATGTCGATTAGAAAGGCCTGCTCACAGAAGTGTTTTAGGGAGTGTTTATATATATATATATATATATATATATATATATGTATATATGCCATTTAGCAGACGCTTTTATCCAAAGCGACTTACAGTCATGTGTGCATACATTCTACGTATGGGTGGTCCCGGGGATCGAACCCACTACCCTGGCGTTACAAGCGCCATGCTCTACCAACTGAGCTACAGAAGGACCGTTTGACAGTGATGAGGGGTGGTCGTTTGACTGCGGCTCCGTGGCGGATACAGGCGATGAGGCAGTGATCGCTGAGATCCTGGTTGAAGACAGCAGAGGTATATTTGGAGGGCCAGTTGGTCAGGATGACGTCTATGAGGGTGCCCTTGTTTACAGAGTTAGGGTTGTACCTGGTGGGTTCCTTGATGATTTGAGTGAGATTGAGGGCATCTAGCTTAGATTGTAGGACTGCCGGGGTGTTAAGCATATCCCAGTTAAGGTCACCTAACAGAACGAACTCTGAAGCTAGATGGGGGGCGATCAATTCACAAATGGTGTCCAGGGCACAGCTGGGAGCTGAGGGGGGTCGGTAGCAGGCGGCAACAGTGAGAGACTTGTTTCTGGAGAGAGTAATTTTCAAAATTAGTAGTTCAAACTGTTTGGGTATGGACCTGGAAAGTATGACATTACTTTGCAGGCTATCTCTGCAGTAGACTGCAACTCCTCACCCTTTATCAGTTCTATCTTGACGGAAGATGTTATAGTTGGGTATGGAAATCTCTGAATTTTTGGTGGCCTTCCTGAGCCAGGATTCAGACACGGCAAGGACATCAGGGTTAGCAGAGTGTGCTAAAGCAGTGAGTAAAACAAACTTAGGGAGGAGGCTTCTGATGTTGACATGCATAAAACCAAGACTTCGATCACAGAAGTCAACAAATGAGGGTACCTGGGGACATGCGGGGCCTGGGTTTACCTCCACATCACCCGCGGAACAGAGAAGGAGTAGTATGAGGGTACGGCTAAAGGCTATCAAAACTGGTCGCCTAGAGCGTTGGGGGCAGAGGATAAGAGGAGCAGGTTTCTGGGCATGGTAGAATATATTCAGGGCATAATGCGCAGACAGGGGTATGGTGGGGTGCGGGTACAGCGGAGGTAAGCCCAGGCACTGGGTGATGATGAGAGAGGTTGTATCTCTGGAAATGCTGGTTGTAATGGGTGAGGTCACCGCATGTGTGGGGGGTGGGACAAGTGAGGTAACAGGGGTATGCAGAGTGGATCTAGGGGCTCCATTGTGAACTAAAACAATGATAACTAACCTGAACAACATTATACAAGGCATATTGACATTTGGGAGAGACATACAGCGAGGCATACAGTAGTCACAGGTGTTGAATTGAGAAAGCTAGCTAAAAAGTGGGCGAGGCTAATCAGCTAGCACAACAAACAGCAGGTAAAATGGCGTTGACTAGGCAACTGGGCCGACAGATAAAACAAACAAGCAGAGTGGAGTACCGTGATTAATGGGCAGTCCAGTGTGCGTCAGCTATGTAGCCAAGAGATCAGTGTCCAGGGGGCAGCGGTGGATGGGGCAGGGGGGCTGGGCTGGCGAGTGTTATCCAGGTTTTTTTTTTGGCATCCTATTCACTATATAGTGCACTACTTGGCATCCTATTCACTATATAGTGCACTACTTTTGACCAGAACCCTATAGGCCCTGGTCAAAAGTAGTCCACTACATAGGGTAGGGGTCGGCAACAGGCAGAAACAGGCGTGGCCCCCCCAAAGTTTTTAGTAAAAAAATCACAAGGAATTGAGAAAAGAAATGTATTTAGGAAAGTATTCCCAATAATAAAGAAATAGACATATGTGATCATGTCTCAATGTAATCAAGGTATGAAATGATTCTTATTTTCAAATACAATCTTTTTTTGTGCTTAGTTGTGGTCAATTTGCAATGTGCAAATTATTATAATTGTGGTCCAGTCCCATGACTAAAAAATCGTCCTGTGGCTGAATTTAGTTGCCAACCCCTGACATAGGGAATAGATTGGGACTCATTCCATTTTATCGTTATTGTTGTGGCTCATGGATTATCTACTATGTAAAACTTAAGCCTTGCCATCCACCCTAAGTAATACATCCCATTATGGGATAACCAAGCCACAGGTCAACTAAAGGATGTCTTCATTGACTCGGGGACTGTGCTCTGCCATTATATGTATCTATCAAGGGCACAACATGTCCTCAGCATTTCCATATGGTCAGTGACGGTTGGAAGGAAGGAATGAGGAGGAGGAAATAGACTCAGCTCAGCAACAAAACTCTGTCCCCTTGTCATCCATCAAACCCAGCCACAGTGTGCACTTATGCTCAAGTCACATACAGATCTAGGCCAAGTACATGTGTATTCCTACTTTCATTCACTGACAAATACAACATGTTTTCTCTATGCAGCTTCACACTGACCTGGACAGGGGCGACAGCGACGTGAAGTACACTCTATCAGGAGAAGGAGTCGGAACCATCTTTACCATAGACCAGACGACAGGTGACATCCATGCCTTGATGGGTTTGGACCGAGAGGTGAAATCTTACTACACGTTACGAGCCCAGGCTGTGGACATGAACACAGGCAGGCCTCTTGAGCCCGAGTCTGAATTCATCATAAAAATTCAAGACGTCAATGACAATGAACCCAAGTTCTTGGACGGCCCATACACAGCCAGTGTCCCAGAGATGTCACCAGGGGGTAAGAAAGGCACCTGTAATCTACGTTTTGGCTTATACAAATCCATATGGGGTAAAGCTATGATGACAATTGGACATTAAGCTACACTAGAGTATTTGAAGGGAATCCTGTAGGAATACAGGCCTAGTTCTACTATCTATGAATTTTACCTTCATAGAATCCTATGATTGAGATCTGACTCCAATTGAAATGATAGGCAAAGGTTGTTGTTGCTTGGTTTCATTTCAAGTCATGGCAATCAGGTGGCATTGGTGTTTTTGTGCTGGAATGTTTCTGCAGTGGAAAGGAATAAAGTCCATTATTTTCTACAAAAAACACACATTGAAAGCAGGTGACATTCATTCACAGTTTATTGTGGTGGACTGGACTCAACAAATGTTGCTAGTCTCAAACACACCGTGCCATTTTTGTAAACGTTTGCAACGCGCACTGATCACCATGAGCAGTGGTAGAAACCTAAAGATTGCTAACAATTTGGCCTAAAGCCAAACATTTTCAGTCTTTATATGATACATTCCATGTCCATGTTTAAGTGGTACAAAATGATTAAGTGGTACAAAACACTGAATTGATATTAAATCAAAGTTAAAGCAGTTAGTTCTCCTAACTCTTTTGAGCATGGTATCCATATTAAGTCCCAATAAGAGTTGAGTCAGTCTCAGTAGAAGTTGAGTCAGTCTCAGTAAGGACTTGAATCTTTCCTACTTCCCTATCTTCATTTCCTAAATCTCTTTCCTTATTTCCTTTCCTAGATGCCTTTCCTCCTTTCCTAAACCCATTCCTTCTTTAATTTACTAGCTGTCTTTTCTCCTTTCCTTTCCTAGATTTGTTTCCCCCTTTTCTAGCTTCCTTACGTATTTTCCTTTCCTAACTCCTTTCCTCCTATAGGTTCTACGCCTCTTTTCCTCCTTTCCCAGATTCCTTTCCTAGCATCCATTCCTAGTATAATTTCCTAAAAATGTTTCCTTAATTCATTTCCTTGCCTGTATCCTTATTTCCTTTCCTATATTCCTTTTCTATTTTCCTTTCCTAGCTATTTTTCCTCCTTCCTAGAAAAAGGAGCTAGTAAAGGAGGAAAGGAAGCTATGAAAGGATAGGAGGAAGCGGTGCTATAAAATCAAAGGATGGGAGGAAAGGAAGCTAGAACAGGAGGACAAGAAAAGGAGCAGGGAAACCAAAGGAGGAGAGGAAAGTAAGGCAAGGTTTCAAGGAAATTAAACTAGGAAATGAGGAAAGAAAGATAGGAAAAGGCAGAAAGGAAGCTAGGATAGGAGGAAAGGACATTTTGTTAATAAAGTAGGAGGAAAGGATTATGCAAAGAGAGTGCACATGTATGTGGTAAGTATTCACCAGCGCCAGTAGATGTTAATAGTATTGGCTTTAATGAGAGGACAGTTTTTTGGTGACAGGACAGTCATACTGACACATTATCAGTAACCACAGGCAAGGTGGTAGCATGATCATCATATATTTATTACTCTCCTTATGCTCTAAAGAAATGTACGGACATGTAACGTGTGTCACTGTGCTGCTACCGGCTTCTCTTTTGCCACTGTCCCTGTCCCCTTACTGGGCTCAAATAAGTGGTCCTCTGGCTGCAAACAAACGTGACCGCCCACCTGATAAACAGATCAGGGGTGCATTCAGCAGGATGCAATGTTTTGGTGCGTTCAGATAGAAATATGCTATGTAGAACAAACACCCCTCTCTGACATGAAGAAAAAGGAATCACTTTGTCTCTACTCGTGGCATTTCCACAATGTTCAGCAATGTTTGGCTACTGAAAGAGGCTTTATTTAGCATTGGCAGCGCCATTAAGGACTGAAACTATTTTTAAATAATCAACTGGATGGGACTTCCTATGGGTTAAGGAAGGATCCCATGATTCCATCCAGGTCATCGGGAGGGATCAGCCAATTCATTATATTTGTGAGCAAACATTCCATAACTGCAGGTGGCAGTAAATCCCAAACCTTGGCTTTATACCTGTTCACACAACACACTCCAGGGGGAAGTATGCACTGTTACAGTTTGTTTACCTACTCAGAAGTAATAGAAGAAGAAATTGACCACTTCAAAATGAAGATGGCCTCAATGGCGCTGTCCGTGCTCTCACAGACGCCATAATGATACAGATACAATGATGCAATGTCTATGATGCCATGTCCTAAGTCTATGCTGAAATTACTGACAATCGCGCAACTGTGGCCACAAATACTCACCCACGCTCTGGGATGCACACACAGTAGAGCACACATGAGCGGTCAGTGAAGGAACAGGAGGTTGCTGAGGGGAGCACGCCTCTTAATAATGTCCGGAACGGCGCAAATGGAAACCATGTATTTGATGTATTTGATACCATGCCACTATTTCCACTCCAGTTATTACCACAAGCCTGTTCTCCCCAATTAAAGTGCCACCAACCTCCTGTGGTGAAAGCGCAGAAACACAAACAAAAGAAACAAGGATATGAATATTAAATAAGAAAACCTCTACCTCGTGCTTCGCACTAAAGACCTAGTCTTTATATTAGTTATGCCTGCTTAATATGCATCCTGTACTTTATTCAATCATTTTGTTGGTGACATAACTTCTCCCATCTATTTGTCTGATAAATACAATTTCGTAAAGTTATCTTAACAATTAGGTTTTAAAACCATCATCTCTTAATTCTCATGAAGTGTAAACTCCATGTAGAGGAAGTTTCAGATTCAGCCTTTATCAAAAAAGTTCAGCCAAGTTGTCAATATCTTGCTTTGAATTACATTAGATATCCTATCGCAGGGGTAGTATTTGAGAAGGTCCGGTCACATACACTTCCTAGTATCAGGTATGAAGGTAAGACCCAGATGCAGACAACATCAATTTAATAATGGTTTAATAATCCAACAGGGGCAGGAAATAGACAGGTCAAAGCAGGCAGGGATCAGTAAACCAGAGGTTGGGCAACAGTACCAGACAGCAGGCAGGCTCAGGGTCAGGGCAGGCAAGGGTCAGTAAACCAGAGGTTGGGCAACAGTACCGGATGGCAGGCAGGCTCAGGGTCAGGGTAGGCAGAGGTCAATAATCCAGAGGTGGGGCAAAGGTACAGGTTTGGCAGGCAGGCTCAGGGTCAGGGGTAGACAGTGTGGTCAGGCAGGCGGGCTCAGAGTCAGGACAAGCAAAGGTCAAAACCAGGAAGGTGACAAAAAGAGAGACTGGGAAAAGCAGGAGCTGAGACACAAAAACGCTGGTTGATTTGACAAACAAGATGAACTGGCAACAGACAAACAGAGAACACAGGTATAAATACACAGGGGATAATGCAGAATCTGGGCGACACCTGGAGAGGGGTGGAGACAATCACAAAGAGAGGTGAAACAGATCAGGGTGTGATACCTACTGCAGGTGGCAAAGGTCTGGATGCATAAGGTAATTTATTGGCGCAGTAACAAACCCCCACCTCGCAACCCATGCGACCGTAAACTATTCACACCTATCTTGTTATTGGAGAGAAAATGTTGCCGTTTTAAAGCTAATTTCCTGCAATTCTAAACATTTTGCATGTGGCAGAGCATTTTTTCCCCCTGCTGTTTAAAAGCTAATTTCCTGAAATTCTATGCATTCCTACATGTCTTATGTGTTTTTACATGATAGCAGTTTTTTTAGAGGGGGGGGCTGCGGTCCCTATTGACCCCGTTCATGATCTGGTCCGCGGTCCACCAGTTCAGTATGGAGGTCCTATGGCCTATGTAGGTTACATTGCATGCCAGAATTTGTCAATTATATCATCACATTTTTAATGGTTCATTCAAAATAATCATGTACTATTTTTAAGACGTAATGCTCGAAGTGACCAAAATAACACTATTTATTAACAATTTCCTTCCTTTTGTCTCTGTATGATGGACAGGTACTTTTGTAATGCAAGTGACTGCCACAGATGCCGACGACCCCTCCTATGGGAATAGTGCACGGATCGTCTACAGTATCCTACATGGACAGCCTTACTTTTCAGTCGACTCCAAAACTGGTGAGATCACAACATAGTTGAAATCAAGGCACATCCACAACGTCAAATGGAGAGATTTGAAAACCAAAGCGTTAAATGTGTAACTGGCCTTTACAATGGCAAAATGTAAAGCTGTACCACTGCAATATGTGATTATTGTAAATAATTTGAGATTATATTGCAGCTGAAGTTGGACTCAGAGTATAGGGGAACACATTGAATCAGGATTACTCGTTGTCGGTGGCAACGACCCTTTAGTACCCGAACCATGTGACCCTTTAGTACCCGAACCATGAGACTCACTGCTGATCAAACGCTATTCACACAGGTAAAAGCACTATTAGGTCAGATTAGTATTTGCACAGTGTCACAGGTCTCCCTTTGTTACACATCTGTGTAGGATGTCATAATTCTCCCAAATTAATGCATGAGTCAAAATCCACCTCTTCTCTCTTCCTTCGACGAACATCAAAGGGGATACAGTCTCTTATAATCACAACTCATCTCTCTTTCTCCACCTCACTACTCTTTACTCTTGCTTGCCTCTCTCTCTCTCACACACACACACACACACACACACACACACACACACACACACACACACACACACACACACACACACACACACACACACACACACACACACGCACACACACACACACACACACACGCACACACACACACACACACACACACACACACACACACACACACACACACACACACATCTTCTCTGTTGGTTTTTGTGACCTTGAACAGGGGTTATTAGAACTGCGTTGCCTAACATGGACCGTGAAGTAAAGGAGCTTTACCAGGTCCTTATTCAGGCAAAGGATATGGGCGGTCAGCTGGGAGGACTAGCTGGAACCACCACCATCAACATCACCCTCAGCGACGTCAACGACAACCCACCCAGGTTTTCAAAAAGTGTGCCAATTTGCATTTGAATGACTATGGTTTTGTTTGCTATTACCCAATCAATTTAACAATATTGTGGGCACTGAAAGGGAATCTTTCTGCACAAATTGGATCTCATCATATCTCTAGGCAACTAGATGTTACTTTAATAATTAGCTAGTGTAAGTGTTATCAATTATAATTAGGTAATTCATATTTGTATGAGCTGTTTATATATAATCAATGGTTTAGCAACACAAGTGAATTGATACTTGTTATAAATAGGCTTCACATTATTAAAAGAGGGTAAAGTGAGTCTCTGGCACTTACATTAAACTAGAGACTTGAGACTTGACTCATACAAGAAGCAGCCAATAATAATATTTTATATGTCTACATTTGAATCTATTCTTACTGTACGGCAGGTATATTCCACCTCAGGGTCCCAGAGTCTTCGTTAGTGGGCTCAGCAGTGGGGAAGATCAGAGCTCATGACCTGGACTCTGAGAAGAATGCAGAGGTGGAATATTCTATCGTTCCTGGAGATGAAGGACACATGTTTAACATCACCTCCAACGGGCACAGTCAAGAGGGAATCATAGTCCTCAGTGAGGTAGGAATTAACAACCCTTCACCAATCACTTTATTTTACTTGATCCCTTTTACTCTATGATGAGGAAAGGTCCACAAATGATCTCCATCGCGCTTTGTTTTGGGCCAGTTTCTCAAGTAAGAATTGCAGGTCTGTTATGATAGATCATGAGCAAAGCTGTGCTCATTTAGATAATTAAACTAACATACTACTTAGGCCTTGGAATATTAATAGATCATTGCTGCATATATCCTTTTTGTCACACCCTGATCAGTTTCACCTGTCCTCGTTATTGTCTCCACCCCCTCCAGGTGTCGTTTGTTTTCCCCAGTGTATTTATACCTGTGTTTCCTGTCTCTCTGTGCCAGCTCGTCTTGTATGTTTCCAAGTCAACCAGCGGTTTTCCCGTTCTCCTGCTGTTTGCATTCGCCTTCTTCCAGTCCCCCCAGTTTTGACCCTTGCCTGTTTCTGGACTTTGTACCCACCTGCCTGACCATTCTGCCTGCCTTGACCACGCGCCTGCCACTCTGTACCTCCTGGACTCTGATCTGGTTTTGACCTTTTTTCTTGTCCACGACCATTCTCTTGCCTACCCCTTTGGATTAATAAACATTGTAAGACTCCAACCTGCCTCCTGTGTCTGCATTTGGGTCTCGCCTTGTGCCTTGATACAACTACAAACCATCCTCAGAACCTAACCATGAGGAAATATGGAGAAATTGATGATCCCTATTTTCTGGCAGTCTAAAAATTTATTTTGATATTTTCTTCAGGAAAGTGCTTGGATGTGTTTTGGTTAAGCCTAAAATGAATACGTTTGAGGCTATGATCAGACAACACAACTCCTGATGGGATGTGACAAGCAGGAATCCCTTTAGAAATCCCCTTTACAACAGCTTCTTCTCTCTCTCTGTGGCCCACAGACTCCCAAATACTGGTATCCTATCTTCACATAAGTGGATAGTTGCACCAAAGCATTTTGAACTGGGTTTGAGTGCATGTCTCGTCTGGGCTGGGATTATATTATTATTCACAGATGGGGTGTGTATCTTGCAGCTCTGTGAGTTACCTCGATATACTGCAAGTACATCAAAGCGCTACTTGCACTTGTCTGGATGTTGACAATGAACATTCAAAACATTAGGCACTTTCTTGCAAATACATAGTGGGACTATACAAAGGCACTTTTGGCTTCTGAAATTTTAGAGCCATCTATTTGTAGCTGTTTGTATCATAGCCATCCTTGTTAGTGGTCTGTTTCTTCCTGCTCTCTATCTGGTCCTGCTAAAACAGCACCTGTACAACTGTGAAAGCCCAGGTGATGGAGGAAAGTATGCAAAATGGCTGATTTGGAGAGGGCTCAGCCAAAGTTTGCCACAGTTTGTGACAAGAGGTTTTGGAAGAGTAACCATTTCAAGGGATAATCGACCCCGTCAAAATAAAAGATTATAGTGAAACGATAGATAAACCGTCTGTGGGATTCAAATGGCCTCTAAATGTATTTATGGGTCAAGATATTAGGTCTATTAGGTCTATACTTTGTTTCTACATTGGACAGTGCTGGATTTAGTTTAGGCCTGAATGCATGCCCAATTTATGATATGCTTCAAGACTCCAGGAGTTATCTATTACAACCAAAATAGCACCAAAGCGATTATATTAAAAAAAAAAAAACTGTAGTATGCAGGAAGTCAAGCACTTTGATATGGAAATGTCAAACCTTTATACGTTAGAATATCAACCACAGTCATCTATTTTATTGATTTTAGATAATATTATCTCTTTCCAAGCCAAACTCTGGTATATTCCAAAAACAGTTTTTACCATGTAGGTTATCAGTGAATTTGAAAAAGTGTTCCATCACAAGTGAAGTGGGATGTTGAGGTGTTCTATGCTTACCCATGGATCTCCTTGATGATGAGTCAGGCACCTAGGAGGGCACAATAACAACAGCAGGAGCTTCCTGGCACAAATACTGTAATTGACACCTCTGTGCCGTTAATAAGAAGGAATTGTCACTAGGTTGTGGGTGGGAGGTGGGAGGTAGAGTAAGAGGATATAGGCCCAAACCAAAAACGGATGGCTTCACTTTCCAGATAGGAATATTGTCCCTGCTAATTTGCAATGTTGCAAGAATTGTGTTCCCTGCAGGTAACGCTGAGCGGTGCTTTTTGGATTGGCACACATGCTGTGGTGTCTATCCTCCTGCATCTCCTGCACAGTCCTGTTGTCTGTCTGGTTGTTATGCAGTCAGCAGGGTGGCTGCCCATTCCGCAGACAACCAGGCTTTTGCATGTGTGTGTCTCAGACAGGGACTGCTGTGTGTGTGTTGACAGTGAAAACTGCTCTGCTGTCAACGCTAACTAGGGACCCAGCTGAGTTAATGTGAGACTGTAAAATAGGGTCAGAAAGCGGTTCTCAAAGTGTCTCCATGAAAATATGTTAAAACCCCAAACATTGGGGCTTTTCAAGTCTCAAATTGCTTAAAAACTCAGACACTGAAGAACGTGTGTCTGTGTTGATAAAAGAACATTGAATCCAACTATTTTTTACCCATTTAACATAAATCAATCTTGGTTGGCGCAATTTCCATATCAAAGTGCTTGACTTCCGTGTCTGTTGAGCATACTAAACCTAACAGAGGTGGTAACAAACTGAACCAAGCACTATATTTGACCATTGCACACAGTATATTCATATCACAGAACAGTGACATGAAATGCATTCTGATTTTGACGATGTGAATGATTTTATAAATACTGATTCTATGTTGATTTGATTACTATGAATAATAAATGCATTTCACCTTTCATTCATTCTCTTTCAGCATCTCGACTACGAAACCAAAAGATCATACACCTTTAAAGTGGAGGCCTCCAACGCTCACCTGGATTCCCGGTTCCTGCACCGGGGCCCCTTCAAAGACACTGCCACCGTGAAGGTCAACGTGCTGGATGTGGATGAACCCCCTGTGTTCACTAAGACCTCTTACACCATAGATGTGTATGAGGACACTCCTGTGAGCACCATCATTGGATCTGTTACAGCGCAGGACCTAGATGCAAGTACCAGCGCAGTTAGGTAAGGACTCTTGAATACATTTATACATACATGTACAGTAAGACCTATTTACCGACTGTATGGTTCATCAAAAGGTGATTCATCAAGGCTGGTGTTGAGCAATGGGACCATGATGGATTGAGGTATTTTCCGATTGGGCACCTGCATCCGGCACCTTAAATGGCAAAAAGAAAAAGCTGTCAACATAGATCAACTTTACTGTATCTATTTAGCGAGATGGGAGCATTTTGGTCTGGTGACTGGAGTGTTGGATGTTTGATTTAACCAACAGAGACACACTTTGCTCCTCAGAGTTTATGAACACTGACAACTAATATACATTTGACTTGTTGTTTTTCTTCTTCCAAATGTTTTTCAAGTACAGTTGACTTCCACTCTGTTGGTGTTGAGAGACAGAGCGTGAAATGCGGGACATCTCTTGCACAAGAACATACAAATACGTTGTGGCCCAGCAGTGTTTTTTGTTATCGATGAATATTTAATGTCTTGCTAGAAATGGAGGAGGCAGTAATTCACCTTGCTCAAAAAGGCCATCTTTGTGATGTCTGCTTAATATTTTAAAGCATTACATTTGTCATTGTTTTCATGGGACATGAAAAACATAAACATACTAGAATGCTGATCAGAACACAACTACATGGCATCATGTTCCCTATATAGTGCACTTCTTTTGATCAGGGTCTGGTCATAAGAAGTGCACTATATAGGGAATAAGGTGCTGTTTGGGACGCATCCCTAGTTTCTACATGAAAAGAGAGTGATTATTCTTCTGTGTAATGTTTGCGGTCATTGCCTGGATCTTTATTTGACTAATCGTTAGGACATTTCTCCTTCGGGAACAATACATTATTTAGGCCTATCTATCTCTGTAGACCTATTACATTCAGATGTTCTATTACATTGCCTTCAGAAAGTAATCACACCCCTTGACTTTTTCCACATTTTGTTGTGTTACAGCATGAATTTAAAATAGTTTAAATTGAGATTTTGTTGGTCACTGCCCTACACACAATACCCCATAATGTCAACGTTTTTTTCAAATTGTTTACAAATGAATAAAAAATGAAAAGCTGAAATGTCTTCGGTCAATAAGTATTAAACCCCTTTGTTATGGCAAGACTAAATACACTTAGGAGTAAAAATGTTCTTAATAAGTTGCATGGACTGGATGTTTTTTGAATGACTACCTCATCTCTGTACCCCACACATACAATTATCTTCAAGGTCCCTCAGTCAAGCAGTGAATTTCAAACACATATTTAACCACAATGAGGTTTTCCAATGCCTCGCATGATAGGGCACCTTGAATATCTCTTTGAGAATGGTGAAGTTATTCATTATACTTCGGATGGTGTATCAATATACCCAGTCACTACAAAGATAAAGGCGTCCTTCCTAACTCAGTTGAGAGGAAGGAAACAGTTCATTGATTTAGCCATGAGGCCAATGGTGACTTTCAAACAGTTAAAGACTTTAATGGCTGTGATAGGAGAAAAGTCGATACACCACAACATTGTAGTTACTCCACAATACTAACCTAATTGACAGAGTGAAAAGAAGGAAGCCTGTACACATCTTTTTTTAAATATTCCAAAACATGCGTCCTGTTTGCAACAAGTCACTAAAGTAATACTGCCAAAAAGTGGCAAAGCAATTGCCTTTTTGTCCTGAATAGAAAGTGTTATGTTTGGGGCAAATCCAATGCCACACATTACTGAGTACCACTCTCCATATTTTCAAGCATAGTGGTGGCTGCATCATGTTATGGGTATGCTTGCAATCGTTAACGACTGGGAGTTTTTCAAGATAAAAAAGAAATTGAATGGAGACAATCACAGACCAAATCCTAGAGGAGAACATGCTTTAGTCTGTTTTCCACCAGAGATGAATTCAACATTCAGTAGGACAATAACCTAAAACACAACGCTTACCAAGAAGACAGTTAATGTTCCTGAGTCACAGAGTTACCGTTTTGACTTAAATCTGCTGAAAATCCATGGCAAGGCCTGAAAATGGTTGTCTAGCAATGATCAACAACCAATTTGACAAATCTTGAAGAATTTTGAAAAGAACAATGGGCAAATGTTGCACAATCCAGGTGTTGTAAGTCTTAGAGACTTACCAGAAAGACTCACAGCTTTAATTGTTGCTAAAGGTGCTTCTACAAGTATTGTTTTCACATTGTCATTTTCACGTTGTCATTATACCTTCAGAAAGTATTCATACCCCTTGACTATACCTCTTGACTTATTCCACATTTTGTTGTGTTACAGCCGGAATTGAAAATTGATTCCATTTTGAATTCAGGCTGCAACACAACAAAATGGGGAATAATTCAAGGGGTATGATTACTTTCTGAAGGCACTGTACATGCAAATACAGAATGAAGGTGTGGAAAGAATAGTTTAGATGTAAATATTGATTGAAAGATGCGGTGTGAGGTTGAAGAAATCATGTTCAGGAGTTTAAAAAAAATGTATTCATGTTTTTTGTGAATGTTTTGTAGATACTCTATTGAGTGGAAGAGGCCTGTGGACGGCTGCTTTGACATTGATACTGTGGAAGGGACCATCTCCACCACCGAGATGTTGGACAGAGAGAGTAATAGGCAGCACAATATCTTTGTTGTGGCCACTAAAGTTAGTAAGTATAGGACAAAGGGTAAATATGTACAGTGTATAATATGTGTTAATATACACTGAGTGTACAAAACATTAGGATATTGAATTTCACCCCCTTTAGCCCTCAGAACAGACTCAATTCATCGAGGCATGGACTCTACAAGATGTTGAAAGTGATCCACAGGGACGCTGGTCCATGTTGAATCCAATGCTTTCAACAGATTTGTCATGTTGGCTGGATGGTCTTTGGGTGGTGGACCATTCTTTTTTTATAAGATGTGTTTATTCTTTTATAAACAATACAAAATGTACACACACAAACAATATTTACAAACATCAACTACATCACACCTGCCCAGACCAACTAGCACACATGGCGCCCATGGCCTGTATAAGAATATTTTGAAGATAAATACACAACGCAGAGGACGAGAGGTCAATGGAGGACTAAAAGTCAATGGAGTACTAACAATCAATGGAAATAGGGTTTTTCTGTAACAGGGGATTAAGGATTAATGGATCAGAGACATGGGAGGAATTTCAGTCAGGGACTCATATCTACGTGGCAAGTTATCATTGGTCCTAATTGTTTATACATTGAACCTGAAATAGGATACTTGTTATTTGGCCAATGGCCTAGTTTTATTACAAGGAATTCTAATTGGTCAACCACAGGCTAGGGCTGGGTTATAAAGTACATCCTGTCTCTTTGTTCTGTGGAGAGAATCACTGAAGAGAATCACTGAGGACAAGGGAGAATAAACATCTACCTCAGCATAACATCTATGATTCGTCCTCTTTGAATAAACCTATTTTACTCTTCCTGATTTGCTTTGGGGTCTGTGGTTTTGAACAGTAACATTAACTGCTAACACCTGAAACTGCACCATTTTGATTATCTTAGTAACCCACACACTTTCTATATTTAAATAATAAATGATTAGATTTTTCCATTCTGTTAATAATGGTGGATTGATTGATTTCCATGTCTTTAGTCTATATTTTTTAAACATAAATCTTCAATAATGTTCCAACCGGAGAATTCCTTTGTCTGTAGAAATGCAATGGAGCTCAAGCTAACTCTCACGTGAACGTGCGTGGTCAGCTCATGCATCTCTGCCAGACCTCTGACTCATTCCCCTCTTATTCGCCCCCACCTCACAGTAGAAGCATCAAAAAGGGTTCTAAAGACTGTTGACATCTAGTGGAAGCCTTAGAAAGTGCAATTTGACCCCATAGACACTGTCTATTCGATAGGCAAAGAGCTGAAAAATGACAAACCTCAGATTTCCCACTTCCTGGTTAGATTTTCTTCTCAGGTTTTGCCTGCCATATGAGTTCTGTTATACTCACAGACATCATTCAAACAGTTTTAAAAACGTCAGAGTGTTTTCTATCAAAATCTACTAATAATATGCATATATTAGCAACTGGGCCTGAGTAGCATACAGTTTACTCTGGGCACCTTATTCATCCAAGCTACTCAATACTGCCCCCAGCCATAAGAAGTTTTTTAATATGAGTGATGAGGAGAAGCATCCAAACCATTGTGTATCTCAATATACCCCCACATACCATGTCTTGAAATATGCAGACAGATAGATTGAAAGTACATTTACATTGTAATACTTCTGACAGCCAACTTTCTAGCTCTGTCCACAACTTCCGGACTTGATAGTATTCCCAGAAAGCATGGAATATGGAATACTTATTAGATTTACACTTAAGACATGACCCTGCAGTTGTGTTGTGGAATCTCTGAATTTTGTCTCTTGTCAATTCTATATTAGCTTCTACTGGATCAAGCGTTAGTTAAACTTTTAGTTAAACTTAATTTTGTTAGTTATGCTCCAACTTCCCCTACATCTTATGCCAAAACCAGTTATTTTTAAGTTTTGGTTCAAATAGTTCATGTTTTTTTCAAAGAGATTGTCAGTTGGATATGCTCTCTACAAGGTTTTGTATATTCTTTCTTATCAAATAAACCTCATTTCCTAACTCACATAAGATTCCCTCAAGGTTGCTCTAATGTCCAAGAGATTTCCCGTTACCAAGTCATTTACAGTTTCTATGCATTTATGGTTTCTATGGTTAACCATTCTTGATATACACGGGAAAAACCCAGCAGCGTTGCAGTTCTTGACACACTCAAACTGGTGCGCCTGGCACCTACAACCATGCCCCGTTAAAAGGCACTTACATCTTTTGTATTTCCCATTCACCCTCTGAATAACACATATACACAATCCATGTCCAAATTGTCTAAACTGTCTAAATTGTCTAGAATCAGTTGTGCCTTTAAAATCATAATGAACAAGACGGGGGCCCTGATCCTAGATCAATCAGTACTTCTCTGAGACGCTTGTGAATAAGGGTCCTGGTGCAAGTAAGAGATTGCACAAAGCAGGCCATACCGTAGTCTACAGACACACACAGGGTTCCATACTTGTGGCACCATCTAGTGAAATTGACTGATGCTTACAGTAAAGCAGCTCAACCGATTCAATGAACTAAATGCTATTTTTTCTCTGAAAGAGCAGTTTATTGAATGGGAATCTTTTCAATGGATTTTTACAAATTCATTAGCATTATTAGAAAATCACACAATATACAATCAACACATATTATTCATTTCTTATAATTTGACTGTGCAGCCATTTGTTTTTCTATGAAAACATGTTATTATTTGTCAATGACTCTATTTTCAAGTATTCTCATGTTATTTCATTGTCAATTTCATATTACTTGTATGAGGCCTGCAGTTTAAAGCGTAAACAGACAGTGTCACTGTTACATCTTTCATCAAGCTACTGTAAACATAACACTGTTTCTTTTACAAAGCAGTTCAGACATGAGAGAAAGGGCTTTTGCAATGCTCACTCATTTGCGATGCTCACTGAGGTCCACTGTGTGCATGGTGTATTTATTACGTGTTGTATGATTACTGTTTTCTTTGATTCTGCAGACAACCCTCTCCTATCCAACAAGGTCACAGTCACAGTCAATGTGCTGGATGTCAACGAGTTCCCTCCAGAGCTCACCATTCTCTTTGACACGTTTGTCTGTGAAAATGCAAAAGTAGGCCAGGCAAGAACAGCTCCTTTGTGATAAAGGTTGTGTGTGTGTGTGTGTGTGTGTGTGTGTGTGTGTGTGTGTGTGTGTGTGTGTGTGTGTGTGTGTGTGTGTGTGTGTGTGTGTGTGTGTGTGTGTGTGTGTGTGTGTGTGTGTGTGTGTGTGTGTGTGTGTGTGTGTGTGTGTGTGTGTGTGTGTGTGTGTGTGTGTGTGTGTGTGTGTGTGTGTGTGTGTGATAATAATTGTGATAATTGTCTCTCCACTTGTTTCTGGGCATATGCTGTAGTTTAAACCTCTTTGTGCTTTACCAGGTAATTCAGACCATCAATGCTACGGACAAGGATCTTCCCACTGTTGGACAGAAGTTCTTCTTCAAGTCCCCCAGGGAAATCAGAAACAGGAATTTCACTGTGCGAGACTTTGGAAGTAAGCCATATTTGTTTTTCTTCAGAGAAATAAAGGAACAGATAAAAGAGAGCAAGAGATGGAGAGAATGTGAAGAAGGGGACAGAGAAAGAGATGGAGTGAGAGAACTGTCATGCAGGTGAAAGAGGACCCAAAAGCGACTTAACAGAAACAGAGTTTATTTAAGTCCAAACAGGGAATAACAGAAATCCTCTAGTCTGTAGAGGGGAATAACTGGAGAAGCGGCCACAGACTGCAGGTCGCTTCGGGTAGGCGCAGGCCGTAGTAGACAGAGACACCTGCTCACACGCAGCATCTGATGAAGGCAAAAAACACGACAGGACAGGGCGATACACAATCACAGCAAAAACACGACAGGACAGGGCGAAACGCAATCACAGCATGGTGAATACTAAACAAGGAACCGACGGGACAGGAACGGAACACAAAGGAATAAATAGGGACTCTAATCAGGGAAAGGATCGGGAACAGGTGTGGGAAGACTAAATGATGATTAGGGGAATAGGAACAGCTGGGAGCAGGAACGGAACGACAGAGAGAAGAGAGAGCGAGAGAGTGAGAGGGGAGAGGGGAGAGAGAGGGATAGAAAGGGGGAAAGAACCCAATAAGACCAGCAGAGGGAAACGAACAGAATGGGGAGCACAGGGACAAGACATGATAATAAATGACAAACATGACAGTACCCCCACTCACCGAGCGCCTCCTGGCGCACTCGAGGAGGAATCCTGGCGGCAACGGAGGAAATCATCGATGAGTGAACGGTCCAGCACGTCCCGAGACGGAACCCAACTCCTCTCCTCAGGACCGTAACCCTCCCAATCCACTAAGTATTGGTGACCCCGTCCCCGAGAACGCATGTCCATGATCTTATGTACCTTGTAAATAGGTGCGCTCTCGACAAGGACTTGAAGGGAGGGGGGAGGGAAGACGAACGGGGGTGCGAAGAAAGGGCTTAACACAGGAGACATGGAAGACAGGATGGACGCGACGAAGATGTCGCGGAAGAAGCAGTCGCACAGCGACAGGATTGACGACCTGGGAGACACGGAACGGACCAATGAACCGCGGAGTCAACTTACGAGAAGCTGTCGTAAGAGGAAGGTTGCGAGTGGAAAGCCACACTCTCTGGCCGCAACAATACCTTGGACTCTTAATCCTGCGTTTATTGGCGGCTCTCACAGTCTTCCCCGCAGACAAAGGCAGACCGGTAATGAAGCCTAAGGCGATGTGAGACCATGGTCGAGAAGGAATGGGGAGCGGTCTGAGACGACCGGCAGGAGGAGAGTTACCCGACTTAGTCTGCGCGCAGTCCGAACAAGCAGCCACGAAACGGCGCGTGTCACGCTCCTGAGTCGGCCACCAAAAGCGCTGGCGAATAGACGCAAGAGTGCCTCGAACACCGGGATGACCAGCTAACTTGGCAGAGTGAGCCCACTGAAGAACAGCCAGACGAGTGGAAACAGGAACGAAAAGGAGGTTACTAGGACAAGCGCGGCGACGCAGTGTGCGTGAGTGCTTGCTTAACCTGTCTTTCAATTCCCCAGACTGTTAACCCGACAACACGCCCATAAGGAAGAATCCCCTCGGGATCAGTAGAAGCCACAGAAGAACTAAACAGACGGGATAAGGCATCAGGCTTGGTGTTCTTGCTACCCGGACGGTAAGAAATCACAAACTCGAAACGAGCGAAAAACAACGCCCAACGAGCTTGACGGGCATTAAGTCGTTTGGCAGAACGGATGTACTCAAGGTTCTTATGGTCTGTCCAAACGACAAAGGAACGGTCGCCCCCTCCAACCACTGTCGCCATTCGCCTAGGCTAAGCGGATGGCGAGCAGTTCACGGTTACCCACATCATAGTTGCGCTCAGATGGCGACAGGCGATGAGAAAAATAAGCGCAAGGATGAACCTTATGGATCAGAGACATCAGACTGGAAGCGCTGGGATAGAATGGCTCCCACGCCTACCTCTGAAGCGTCAACCTCGACAATGAATTGTCTAGTGACGTCAGGAGTAACGAGGATAGGAGCGGACGTAAAACGTTTTTTAGAAGATCAAAAGCTCAACCCTGGGCGGAACCGGACCACTTAAAACACGTCTTGACAGAAGTAAGAGCTGTGAGAGGGGCAGCAACTTGACCGAAATTACGAATGAAACGCCGATAGAAATTAGCGAAACCTAAAAGCGCTGCAACTCGACACGTGACCTTGGAACGGGCCAATCACTGACAGCTTGGACCTTAGCGGAATCCATCTGAATGCCTTCAGCGGAAATAACGGAACCGAGAAAAGTGACGGAGGAGACATGAAAAGAGCACTTCTCAGCCTTTACGTAGAGACAATTCTCTAAAAGGCGCTGTAGAACACGTCGAACGTGCTGAACATGAATCTCGAGTGACGGAGAAAAATCAGGATATCGTCAAGATAGACAAAAACAAAAATGTTCAGCATGTCTCTCAGAACATCATTAACTAATGCCTGAAAAACAGCTGGCGCATTGGCGAGACCGAACGGCAGAACCCGGTACTCAAAATGCCCTAACGGAGTGTTAAACGCCGTTTTCCACTCGCCCCCCCTCTCTGATGCGCACGAGATGGTAAGCGTTACGAAGGTCCAACTTAGTAAAGCACCTGGCTCCCTGCAGAATCTCGAAGGCTGATGACATAAGGGGAAGCGGATAACGATTCTTAACCGTTATGTCATTCAGCCCTCGATAATCCACGCAGGGCGCAGAGTACCGTCCTTCTTCTTAACAAAAAAGAACCCGCCCCGGCCGGAGAGGAAGAAGGCACTATGGTACCTATCAAGAGACACAGATAAATAATCCTCGAGAGCCTTACGTTCGGGAGCCGACAGAGAGTATAGTCTACCTCGAGGAGGAGTGGTCCCCGGAAGGAGATCAATACTACAATCATACGACCGGTGAGGAGGAAGGGAGTTGGCTCGGGACCGACTGAAGACCGTGCGCAGATCATGATATTCCTCCGGCACTCCTGTCAAATCGCCAGGTTCCTCCTGAGAAGTAGGGACAGAAGAAACGGGAGGGATGGCAGACATTAAACACTTCACATGACAAGAAACGTTCCAGGATAGGATAGAATTACTAGACCAATTAATAGAAGGATTATGACATACTAGCCAGGGATGACCCAAAACAACAGGTGTAAACGGTGAACGGAAAATCAAAAAGAAATAGTCTCACTGTGGTTACCAGATACTGTGAGAGTTAAAGGTAGTGTCTCAAATTTGATACTGGGAAGATGACTACCATCTAAGGCAAACATGGGCGTAGGCTTGTCTAACGGTCTGAAAGGAATGTTATGTTTCCGAACCCATGCTTCGTCCATGAAACAACCCTCAGCCCCAGAGTCAATCAAGGCACTGCATGTAGCACCCGAACCGGTCCAGCGTAGATGGACCGACATAGTAGTACAAGATCTAGATGAAGAGACCTGAGTAGTAGCGCTCACCAGTAGCCCTCCGCTTACTGATGGGCTCTGGCCTCTTACTGGACATGAATTAACAAAATGTCCAGCAACTCCGCAATAGAGGCACAGGCGGTTGGTGATCCTCCGTTCCCTCTCCTTAGTCGAGATGCGAATCCCTCCCAGCTGCATGGGCTCAGTCTCAAAGCCAGAGGAGGGAGATGGTTGCGATGCGGAGCAGGGAAACACCGTTGATGCGAGCTCTCTTCCACGAGCCCGGTGACGAAGATCTACCCGTCGTTCTATGCGGATGGCGAGAGCAATCAAAGAGTCCACATCTGAAGGAACCTCCCGGGAGAGAATCTCATCCTTAACCACTGCGTGGAGTCCCTCCAGAAAACGCAGCAAAGCAGCGCCGGCCGTTCCACTCACTAGAGGCAGCAAGAGTGCGAAACTCAATAGAATAATCCGTTATGGACCGTTCACCTTGGCATAAGGAAGCCAGGGCCCTAGAAGCCTCCCTACCAAAAACTGAACGGTCAAAAACCCGAATCATCTCCTCTTTAAAGTTCTGGAACTTGTTAGAGCAATCAGCCCTTGCCTCCCAGATAGCTGTGCCCCATTCTCGAGCCCGGCCAGTAAGGAGTGAAATGACGTAAGCAACCCGAGCTCTCTCTCTAGAGTATGTGTTGGGTTGGAGAGAGAACACAATCTCACACTGCGTGAGAAAGGAGCGGCACTCAGTGGGCTGCCCGGAGTAGCAAGGTGGGTTATTAACCCTAGGTTCTGGAGGCTCGGCAGGCCAGGAAGTAACAGGTGGCACGAGAAGACTCTGGAACTGTCCAGAGAGGTCGGAAACCTGAGCGGCCAGGTTCTCCACGGCATGGCGAGCAGCAGACAATTCCTGCTCGTGTCTGCCGAGCATGGCTCCTTGGATCTTGACGGCATTGTAACGAGCGTCTGAAGTCGCTGGGTCCATTCCTTGGTCGGTTCCTTCTGTCATGCAGGTGAAAGAGGACCCAAAAGCGACTTAACAGAAACAGAGTTTATTTAAGTCCAAACAGGGAATAACAGAAATCCTCTAGTCTGTAGAGGGGAATAACTGGAGAAGCGGCCACAGACTGCAGGTCGTGTGTCGGGTAGGCGCAGGCCGTAGTAGACAGAGACACCTGCTCACACGCAGCATCTGATGAAGGCAAAAACACGACAGGACAGGGCGATACACAATCACAGCAAAAACACGACAGGACAGGGCGAAACGCAATCACAGCATGGTGAATACTAAACAAGGAACCGACGGGACAGGAACGGAACACAAAGGAATAAATAGGGACTCTAATCAGGGGAAAGGATCGGGAACAGGTGTGGGAAGACTAAATGATGATTAGGGGAATAGGAACAGCTGGGAGCAGGAACGGAACGACAGAGAGAAGAGAGAGCGAGAGAGTGAGAGGGGGAGGGGGAGAGAGAGGGATAGAAAGGGGGAAAGAACCCAATAAGACCAGCAGAGGGAAACGAACAGAATGGGGAGCACAGGGACAAGACATGATAATAAATGACAAACATGACAAGAACGGAGAGAAAGAGGGAAAGAGAGAGTTGAAGAGAGAGTCTCTGAAAGTCTCTATTATGATGCCATGCCAGTGACTCGCTTCAAATCTGCTTTCTTGATACTAGCTCCCTACAATATCCACAAACAATTGGTATTGAATTAATAGATGTTCAGGGTTTTTTGTCACAACCCAGGGGATGCCAGGGTGGAATGTTCTACTTTTTGCTAACCCCTACAGCCTTCCCACCTCACCATCCTCCGTTAGTATTTTTCTAACACAGTAACACATAAATACCAGAGCTGATTCAGAGAGACAGAGGCGCTCATGGCCATCGCAGCAAACAGGCACAAGGTGTGCTATAATGGCTCCTACCTTGTCAAATGAGATATTCGTCCAGCCAGGCAGAGGGAATGCTGTGTGACAGAGTCAGTTCACCACCACTATCCTGGTGCTGGAGACGAGGCAAGGCACATCGACACGTCGTCTCTGTAAAAACACAAGGCCTGTGTTTTATTTTTTTTGTACATGCGAAGTACTCACCATCACCTTATTTCAAATAAGGCACTGGAAAACTGACATTCTAGATACAGTTGAAGTCGGAAGTTTACATACACCTTAGCCAAATACATTTAAACTCAGCTTTTCACAACTCCTAACATTTAACCCTAGTAACAATTCCCTGTCTTAGGTCAGTTAGGATCACCTTATTCACTTTATCACTTTATTTTAAGAATGTGAAATGTCAGAATAATAGTAGAGAGAATGATTTATTTCAGCTTTTATTTCTTTCCTCACATTCCCAGTGGGTCAGAAGTTTACATACACTCAATTAGTATTTGGTAGCATTGCCTTTAAATTGTTTAACTTGGGTCAAACATCTCGTGTAGCCTTCGACAAGCTTCCCACAATAAGCTGGGTGAATTTTGGCCTATTCCTCCTGACAGAGCTAATGTAACTGAGTCAGGTTTGTAGGCCTCCTTGATCGCACACGCTTTTTCAGTTCTGACCACACACTTTTTATAGGATTGAGGTCAGGGCTTTGTGGCCACTCCAATACATTGACTTTGTTGTCCTTAAGCCATTTTGTCACAACTTTGGAAGTATGCTTGGGGTCATTGTTCATTTGGAAGACCCATTTGTGAACAAGCTTTAACTTCCTGACTGATGTCTTGAGATGTTGCTTCAATATATCCACATAATTGTCCTCCCTCATGATGCCATCTATTTTGTGAAGTGCACCAGTCCCTCCTGTAGCAAAGCACCCCCACAACATGATGCTGCCACCCTCGTGTTTCACGGTTGGGATGGTGTTCTTCGGCTTGCAAGCATCCCCCTTTTTCTCCAAACATAACGATGGTCATTATGGCCAAACAGTTCTATTTTTGTTTCATCAGACCAGAGGACATTTCTCCAAAAAGTACAATCTTTGTCCCCATATGCAGTGGCAAACCGTAGTTATGGCGCTCATCCCAATCAAAGCTCTACTCTGTCCTGGCACCCCAATGGTGGAACTAGCTTCCCTCTGATGCTACGACAGCAGAGTCCCTGCCCATCTTCTGAAAACAAAACATGTGCACTTGTCTTTTCCTACTAGCACCGACTTTTCTGAAAAATGTACAACTGTGATACCTAGCTCGGGGGGCCCAGTCTAAGGCACTGAAACTCAGTGTTGTAGACGTCACTACAGACCATGGTTTGTTTCCAGGCTGTATCACAACCGTCCGTGATTGGGAGTGCCATAGGGCGGCGCACAATTGGCCCAGCATTGTCCAGGTTAGGGTTTGGTAGGCCGTCATTGTAAAGACGAATTTGTTCTTAACTGACTTGCCTAGTTAAATAAAGGATAAATTAAAAATTAAAAAGCTATCTTAAGATGAATGCACTAAGTGTAAATTGCTTTGCATAAGAGCATCTGCTAAATTACTTAAATGTAAATGTGACTATTTAAATACATGCAAGTACTCTCTGTTGCATCACGGGTGAACACTCTTTGATGATCCCTCATTTGGTTTTTAGACAACACTGCAGGGACAGTGACCACACGTATAGGGTTCCAGACTAAATTGATTGATTGATTTATTGATTTAAGACATGTAGGGTTAATGGTTGTGTCATTTTGTTCCCAGACAACACAGCGGGGATAGTGACCAAGCGTGTGGGGTTCCAGAGGCGGGTCCAGGAGTACTACGTGGTGCCGGTGGTGGTGGAGGACAGTGGCTACCCAGCCCAGAGCAGCACCGGCACCCTCACTGTCCGCGTGTGTGCCTGTGAGACCGACGGTTCCCTCCTGTCCTGCACGGCAGAAGCAGTCTTTCTACCAGTGGGTCTCAGCACCGGGGCAGTGATGGCCATTTTACTGTGCATGGTCATACTCCTGGGTAAGTCATGTCTGTCAGTCAGAGATTGTAGTGTAGAAACACAGTATTTCTGAACGTACAGTATACAGAATATTATTTCCATTTGACACCCACCTTGACGATGATAAATAGCAATAATGTCAATAACGGCTTCCTCCAAGTGTTAATTACCTGCTATAGACTGTAAATGTACATTATCATAATGTTAATGTGTAAAATTCTACACTAGGGGGAGCTGAAGTCCTAACATACAGTAATGTTATTAAATTGACCATTACAATTTTTAAAATGGCCCTTGAAACAATCCCATAATCATACTTGTAGGTCGATTTAGCTCACTTATCTTGGTCCATCAATTAGTCCCTACTTTCTCCTACTAAAGTATAATCTCTTACTATTGAAAAACATAACATAGTGAGCACTAAAGTAGTGTGGAGTAAACTGCTGTGTTGTACTCTCTACTGTCTGCCACTGGGAGGGTGGAAGAGAGAGGGAGGGAAAAGGAGAGATGAAAGGATTGTGAAACAGCCTTTCATCCTGTCTGACTGCTGCCTCAGTACAATAGTGACAGATGGCATATCAGAAATGGATCACGGCTGGCCTCAGGCTGTGATTCCTTTAAGTTCTCCTGCTGAAAAAAAGAATGGCTAAAGAAAAGAGGAAATTAACTAATGGCTCCTCACACATGACATCCCACTGTCTTTCTTCCCATTACCTCCTACAGTACCTTGAAAAGCTCTTGAAATGCACGTCACTGTATATTTTCACTGCAGTACATCTATGTATGGAGACGATAAAATGGTGGGTGTGGTGCGCCTGTTTCTTTTGTATTGTATTGATCGTGGTGAGCTTGTTTATTTTGTATTGTATTGATCGTGGTGCGCTTGTTTCTTTTGTGTTGTAGTGATCGTGGTGCTCTACGTAGGCCTGAGACGGCAGAAGAAGAGGGAGACATTGATGTCGTCCAAGGAAGACATCCGGGACAACGTGGTCCACTATGACGTCGAGGGGGGAGGCGAGGAGGACACCCACGCCTTCGACATGGGCACGCTGAGGAACACCAAGGCCATAAAGGAGAACATGCTCCGCCGGGGCACAGGGTCATGGTCAGATGTCACCACTCAAACTGAGATCAATGGGTCAACCCCTACCACAGAAGGCAGCACTAACATCATCAGGGACTACATTCACCAGCGTCTCCAGGAGAACCACCTGAGTTTCTCTGCTCCCCCGTATGACTCGCTAGCTACATACGCCTACGAGGGGGATGGGTCAGTGGCAGAGTCGCTGAGCTCCATCGAGTCGTGGACGGTGGACGGCCGTGAGGACTTCAGATACCTCAGCGAGTGGGGGCCGTCCTTCAAAACTCTGGTGGGGATATTAGACAAAGACAAAGCAGATCCTCCCACTGCGGAAGTGGAGGAGAGTTGAGAGTACTTGTAAAGACAGGAATGACAGAAAATACTATTTGATTTGCAAAAGTTGTTTTACTTTTATAGTACTTTTATAGACAATGGGAATAAAATACAAGCCGTTCATTTAAGTTTTTATCATAGTTTTGTGGTGGTTGTTATTGTTGTTTGTTTTTTGGTTAAAATAAACTTGACAAGCTATCAAAGTGCCTCGAGAACTGCTCTGATGTTTATCTAACTACAGGATGTCTTTATTGTAAGAATGTAATAATCTATTGGAGAGACACCTCATCCATGCTCACATAGGCCAGATACACTCACCCACTTGAGCTAAACCGGGGCTTTAGACCATAATCATCACAGCCTTTCAAAAGCATGCAGCTGTGAACTACAGTATTCTACACTAATCTTTACTTAAACCCTTGTCCATGGATTCTGATGAGCTAGCCAGAATTGAAGGTGGTGCTAATCACAATAGGCAAATTGTTTCTGTCGAAATCAAGATCCAACCAATGCTCTTGTTTGTCTTGTTCATCAGCAAGGAGCTACAAGCTTTCATCCCCTTTCATTCTTGTCAAATTAAATATCAAGTGATTTTTAAATGTCAACCGCAGTGGCATATTTTATTGTAATGCGATTCTCGCATTAATTATGCTAAAGACTGTAAGGATTAGACGACTATCTTGAAAATTGTAAGCTTTCTAGTTCACCATACTCCAAATGTTTTAAACACTTAGATGTTTACATTTCGTACTTTGACTTTACAGAAAAGGGTAGGATCAGGGTAGGATCAGACCATTTCAGAGGATTATTTGATTTGTTCAATCTATGTTGATCCACATAACCTTTTCAATATATGTTGATCCACATAACCGTTTCAATATATGTTGATCCACATAACCGTTTCAATATATGTTGATCCACATAACCTTTTCATTATATGTTGATCCACATAACCGTTTCAATATATGTTGATCCACATAACCGTTTCAATATATGTTGATCCACATAACCTTTTCAATATATGTTGATCCACATAACCTTTTCAATATATGTTGATCCACATAACCGTTTCAATATATGTTGATCCACATAACCTTTTCAATATATGTTGATCCACATAACCTTTTCAATATATGTTGATCCACATAACCTTTTCAATATATGTTGATCTACTTGAAAGCATACATTAACATAGAACATTGTACCCTTTTGAGTTTTGCTTCATGTTGCGATAATACATTAACACACACTCCTTGAGTAGGCAAGTGATAAACAGTTATTTATTCTTCTCACGTGCATTAGCGTGTGTGCCATTTGTCGAAGGAAGCAAATAGATTATGAACCTAAAAGTCGCACCTTGAAGGTGACGAAGGAATATATAATTCCATTTTTGTTGTGCATGTAAAAGCAACATAAATCATTTTTAAGTGTGAGGCTCATCAAACATCCAATATCAACACACAGTGTTATTCTACTCCCAGAGAACAACGTGGCATGTTGACCCTAATAAACATGTCATCATACTAAATCAATATTATGTTATTCACATCTACAGCAGTAACCCACAGCCCCCAGGCCAGAAGCACCTCTGGAAGTGAGAACATGGATGAAGACATCATCCTCATCAGGCTGCTAAGCTACTGGTATCCCACTGCATAGTGTCATTGTTATGCAGGTGAATGAGGACCCAAAAGCGACTTGGCGAAAACAGAGTCTTTATTCCAGTAAAGGAATATAGGCAATACTCCTAGACAAATCGGAGCAGAAAACAAAACATAAAAACTAATTCCACTCGTAGTGACGAGGACAGACTGGAGACTCGACCATAAACTGTAGGTTGCCTCGGGAAGGCACCGACCGTAGCAGACTCAGACACCTGCTCACACGCAGCATCTGAGGGAAACAAGACACAGCACGGCGAACAATATACAAGGATCCGACAGGACAGAAACGGAAGACAAGGGGAGAAATAGGGACTCTAATCAGAGGACAAGATAGGGAACAGGTGTGGAAAGACTAAATGAGTGAGTAGGAGAATAGGAACAGCTGGGAGCAGGAACGGAACGATAGAGAGAGGAGAGAGAGGGAGGGGGAGAGAGAGGGATAGAAAAAGGGAACGAACCTAATAAGACCAGCAGGGGGAAACGAACAGAAGGGAAAGCATAATGACAAGACAATATAAGACAAAACATGACAGTCATGTTCCTTGCTCACATGCTGGGGCCTAAATTGGCCAATCTAATTCAGTGCAAAGACATAGTAATTCATTCCCTTTCCCCCAATACTATACTACAAGCAGAGCTCTAGATTTACCCTGTTTTATTTATGCAGTTGAAATGGCATATTCTGAGCAATTCCCTTCTCTCTTATTTAACCATTATGCTGAGACCAAGGTTTCTGTCACAGATGAGCCCTGCATCACATCAATACATATCAGAATACATTATACACATCATTATACACATCAATACATATCAATAAACATTATGCACACCATTATACACATCATTATACACGTCAATACACATCCAAGCAAAACACAATCATAGAAAACAAACACATTTTTCAGTAAATGGTCAATAAGTCTTGTTGAATTGCCCTAGAGGCAGCAATTCATCAACTTTTAGAGAGCCTTGGAGATTATTCCATATGTAAGGTGTAAATAAACTAAAAGCAGATTTACCTCTCAGTGGAGTTCGAAGGGATCTCCAAATTTAGCCATCCCCGAGACTGAGTGTGGTATCTCGTACATCTGTAAGATAACAATGAAGTAAGGTACGGCGGAGGTTTACGCAGGAGGGCTTTATAAACAAAAAGAATGCAATGCCTTGATCAATGAGACCTCAGAGAGGGTCAGTCTACTTTCTAATACAGAATGCAGTGATGTGTACTGAACCTATCGCCTGTAATAAGTGTTGTGTGCTATGATAAACAGCTGCATTCATTTACAGTGGCTTGCGAAAGTATTCACCCCCGTTGGCATTTGTCATATTTTGTTTCATTACAACCTGTAATTTAAATGTATTTTTATTTGGATTTCATGTAATGGACATACACAAAATAGTCAAAATTGGTGAAGTGAAAGTAAAAATATAACTTGTTTAAAAATATTAGGACAAATAAAAAACGGAAAAGTGGTGTGTGCATATGTATTCACCCCCTTTGCTATGAAGCCCCTAAATAAGATCTGGTGCAACCAATTACCGTCAGAAGTCACATAATTAGTTCGGCAACACCACTAAGCAAGGGGCTCCACCAAGCAAGCGGCACTATGAAGACCAAGAAGCTCTCCAAACAGGGCTGGGTTACAAAAAATATCTGGAACTTTGAACATCCCACGGAGCATCATTAAATACATTATTAAAAAATGGAAAGAATATGGCACCACAACAAACCTGCCAAGAGAGGGCCGCCCATCAAAACTCACGGACTATGCAAGGAGGGCATTAATCAGAGAGGCAAAAAGAGACCAAAGATAACATTGAAGGAACTGCAATGCTCCACAGTGGAGATTGGAGTATCTCTCCATAGGACCATTTTAAGCCATACGCTCCACAGAGCTGGGCTTTACAGAAGAATGGCCAGAAAAAAAGCCATTGCTTAACTTCTCTAGGGTTGGGGGTAGCATTTGGAATTTTGGATGAAAAGGGTTCCCAAATTAAACTGCCTTCTACTCAGGCCCAGAAGATAGGATATGCATATTGATTTGGATAGATTTGGTAGATTTGGATAGAAAACACTCTAAAGTTTCCAAAACTGTTAAAAGTGTATGTGAGTATAACAGAACTGATTTGGCAGGCAAAAACCTGTGAAAAATACAGTCAGGAAGTAGGATTTATTTTGTTGTTGTAGTTTTCTATTCAATGTCATTACAGTATCCATTGACTTCGGACAAATTGCAGTTATGCCTTCTATGCCTTCCACTAGATGTCAACAGTGTTTAGAAATTGTTTCAGGCTTGTATTCTGAAAAATGAGGGAGAAAGAGCAGTCTGATTGAGTGGACCCTGCCGTGTCACAGAGCTTTTTCATGCGTGCGACCGAGAGAGTACCTTTCGATTATGTAGGCTAAAAACAACCTGATGATTGAATATAAACATTGTTTGACATGTTTCTATGAACTTTATGGATACAATTTGGATTTTCTTTCTGCCTGTTTTGACTGCGTTTGAGCCTGTGGATTGCTGAAGAAAACGCGCAAACAAATGGAGGTTTTCGGATATGAAGAGAGACTTTATCGAACAAAAGAAACATTTATTGAATAAATTATTGTCTTCTGAGTGCAACCATATGAAGATCATCAAAGGTAAGTGATTAATTGTATCTCTATTTCTGACTTGTGTAACTCTTCTACTTGTCTGGTTACTGTTTGTAATGATTTGCCTGTTGGGCTCTGTTCTCAAGTAATTGTAAGGTTTGCTTTTGCCATAAAGCATTTTTTAAATCTGACACCGTGGTTGGATTCACAAGAAGTTCATCTTTAAACCTATGTAAAATAGTTGTATCTTTTCTGGATTTTTATAATGAGTAATTCTGTATTTCTGCTCTGCAATCTCCCTGGATGTTGGCCAGGTGGGATGCTGGCGTCCCACATACCCTGGAGAGGTTAAAGAAAACAATAAGCAAACACATTTGGTGTTCGCCAAAATGCATGGGGGAGACTCCCCAAACATATGGAAGAAGGATTCTAATCAGATGAGATTAAAATTGAGCTTTTTGGCCATCAAGGAAAACGCTATGTCTGGCGCACACCCAACACCTCTCATCACCCCAAGAACACCATCCGTGATGCATGGTGGTGGAAGCATCATGCTGTGGGGATGTTTTTCACTGGTCAGAAGTGAAGGAAGGATAGATGGTGCTAAATACAGGAAAATTCTTAAGGGAAACCTGTTTTAGTCTTCCAGAGATCTGAGATTGGGACGGAGGGTCACCTTCCAGCAGGACAATGACCCGTAGCATATAGCTAGAGCAACACTCAAGTGGTTTAAGGGGAAACATTTAAATGTCTTGGAATTTAAATGGCCTAGTCCATGCCAAGACCTCAATCCAATTGAGAATCTGTGATATGACTTAAAAATTGCTGTACACCAGCGGAACCCATCTAACTTGAAGGAGCTGGAGCAGGTATGCCTTGAAGGGAACACACTAAATGTGTTGGGTAAGGTGTCATGAAATGTAATGTTGTGTAGTATTTTAAACTGTATGTAACTGTCTTATGTTGCTGGACCCCAGGAAGAGTAATGAGGATCCAAAATAAATACAATTCAATACAGGTGTACAGTTTGTAAAAAATTGCAGATTGACTAAAATTGTTTATATAGACAGTACAGAACCTAAATTCCTGTGGGACACCTTTCGTAATATCAAGGAAACCTGATTTTCTTTTAAAGAAACCTGATTTAAGAAAAAAAACACATTGTGTCCTGTCTGTCAAGTCATTTTCAAACCAATTACATGACGCCTGATCCATAAAGATTACAGACAATCTTTGAATCAATAAAGAGTTGTCAACAGTATTGAAAGTCTTCGATAAGTCAATTAAGAGGGCAGCACAGTGCATCCTCCTATCCATACCCTTTACCACGTAATTTAACACCAAGGTTGAAGCAGAGGTGGTGCTATGACCAGGCCTGAAACCAGACTGGTGAACACAGAATACAGCTCGTAGCTAGGAAGGATCTAAGCTGACAGTTGATTAGGCAAGACAATTTTGAGATAGGTCAATAATTATTTATGTTGGAAGTTTTACCAACTTTGTGGAGTGGGAGCACATGGGCTGCCTTCCAAACCCCGGGGATAGCACCCGAGATAATAGTCAGATTAAAAATATCAATATCAATGTCAATGACTCCTTAATCCGCGGAACAGAACGCTGCAGCAAGAACGGATCTGGGAAATCAGCCCCATCAAGGCATCAAGCACATCACAAGTAGAAAGTTGTTGCAA
Source organism: Oncorhynchus gorbuscha (assembly GCF_021184085.1). Taxonomy (NCBI): domain Eukaryota; kingdom Metazoa; phylum Chordata; class Actinopteri; order Salmoniformes; family Salmonidae; genus Oncorhynchus; species Oncorhynchus gorbuscha. Next base: position 22,671,671 of record NC_060194.1, read on the forward strand.
TGAAAAAGGGGGAACGAGAAAAGTAGTTGAGTGTCATCCGCATAGCAATGATAGGAGAGACCATGTGAGGACATGACAGAGCCACATGACTTGGTGTATAGAGAGAAGAGGAGGGTGACTAGAACAAAGCCCTGGGGGACACCAGTATTGAAAGTATGTGGTGCCGACACAGATCCTCGCCACATCACCTGGTAGGAGTGACCTACCAGGTAGGATGCAATCCAAGAGTGTGCAGAGCCTGAGACGCCCAACCCTGAGAGGATGGAGAGGAGGAGCTGATGGTTCATGGTGACAAAGGTAGTGGATAGATCTAGGAGGATGAGAACAGAGGAGAGAGAATCACCTTTGGTAGTGTGGAGAGCCTCCATAACACAAAGGAGAACAGTCTTGGTTTGAGTGACATGTCTTGAAGTGGTTAGGGTCAAGAAGATCAATCTGAGAGATAGCGAGAGCGTTGGTCAGAGACAGCACGCTCAAGTGTTTTGGAAAGAAAATAAAGAAGGGATACCGGTCTGTAGTTTCTTGTGGAGGGTAGCGACTCTGGCCATTTTGAAGTCAGAGGGGATCCAGCCAGTTGTCATGGATTAGTTGATGAAGAAAGTGATGATTGACAGAAGCTCTCCAGAGATGGTCTGGAGAAGGGGATGGGGTCAAGCAGGCAGGTTGTTGGGCGGTCGGACCTCACTAGTCGCAGGATTTTATCTTGAGAGAGAGGGGAGAAAGTGTCCAAGGCATAGGGTAGTTCTATGTTTGTAGGACTAATGGACTCAAAAGGCTGAAAGAGTGAATGAGGAGCGGATGTCGTCAACCTTCTTTTCAAAGTAGTATGCAAAGTCGGTTCACAGAGAGGGAGGAGGGAGGGTGGGGGAGTGGTTGATTAAGGAGGGAGGAGAAGGTGGAAAATAGTTTCTTAGGGTTAGGCTTACATTTTATTTATTTTTTATTTATTTTTTTCAAATAGTTTTTTTATTAAACACACACAAGAATGGTGTATAGGTATACATGACAGGTATACAATTCTTATCTAAACATAAAAGAGCATACAGGAACAACAAGACCCAGAGTTCTGGGTGCAGAACAAATAATACAAAACACGACATACAAAACAAGGACACGTAGAAAGAAAGAGGGAAGGGAAGATGTTTTTTGCCGAAATGAGACCATACGAGATTAGTTGTTTTTGGGGGTTGGTTAATCCGTTTAGGGACTCAGATACTCCCAGGATTATCAGAAGCAGGTCTGGATCTATTGAAGTATCCAAAGCTTCAGAGAGGATCCTAAAAATTCCACACCAATAACCATGCAAGCTAGAGCATAGGGCAAAGCAGTGGAGTAGTGTACCCTGCGTAGCCTGACATTTATCACATGTAGGGGATGTGTCAGGAAATATCCTATGCAGTTTAGTTTTGGAATAGTGTAATCTGTGTAATACCTTGAATTGTATGAGACGATGTCTGGAATTAATGGAGCATGTGTGGATATACTCCAAGCTCTCTTCCCAGTCTGCCACCGAGATGTCAGTCCCTAGTTCTTCCACCCATTTTGCCTTGATGGCATCAGTAGAAGGTGTGCTAACAGATTGAAAAGCATCATATAGATGCGATATCAGTTTATCTGAGGTGGGGCATATTTTTATGCATCCATCAAACATGGAAGGTTTAGCATTCCCAAATTTTGGGAGGTGTTTTCTAACGTAGTCTCTAATTTGTAGGTATCTGAAAAAATTACTTCTGGGAAGATTATAAGTTTCCCTCAGCAACTCAAAGGAAGCAAAGGTCCCTTCTATGTATAAATCCCCTATCGTACTTATCCCCAACTCTCCCCATCGCTCAAAGGTGTTATCAAGGTTAGAAGGGGCAAAGGAGGGATTCCTGGCGACAGGGAGCATGAATGACATTGGTCTAAGCTCAAAGTGGACATTAATTTGCTTCCAGATTCGGACTGTGCTATGTATAATAGGATTGTTACAATAAAGTGACATCTCCAGATTGACAGGCGACAAAATCACAACGCCAATAGAGAAGGGGTGACACTCCTCACGCTCCATACTAAGCCAGCTGGATGCCGGGAGTACGTCATCCAGGAGAAACGTAACAATGCGGAGGTTAGCGGCCCAGTAATAAAATATAAAATTTGGGAGAGACAATCCTCCTTCCATCTTGGATTTACAGAGGTGTTTTTTACCTATCCTGTGTGTTTTATAATCCCAGATGAAAGGATTGATTATTGAGTCCAGTTGTTTATGAAAGGATTTAGGTATGAATACTGGGATGTTCTGATATAGGTAGAACAGTTGTGGGAGGAAGACCATTTTAATGGCATTAATTCTTCCGAGCAGAGAAATTGGGAGAGTTCTCCAAAATAGTATGTTTGCTTTGAGTTTTTGTATCAAAGAGGGGAAATTCTCTTTAAATAGTAAGGAGTATTGTTTGGTAACTACAATTCCTAGGTAGGTAAATTTTTCTGAAGATAACTTAAATGGGAGATGTTCTAGCCAGGAGGTATTTTGCGACCGTATGGGCATTAATTCACTCTTGTTCCAATTTAGTCTGTATCCCGAGAAGGTACCAAACAAATTGATCACATCAAGAATAGCTGGGATACTAGCCTGGGGTTCTGTTACATAGAGGAGGATGTCATCTGCGTATAGGGAGATCTTATTTAGAGTATCTTTAGTATTATAGCCGTGTATTGCTGCATGAGATCTAATCGTCTGAGCGAGCGGTTCGATAATTAGGGCGAAGAGCATAGGCGACAGCGCACAACCCTGCCTTGTCCCCCTGTTGAGGTTAAATCGGGGCGACAATGATTGGTTAGTGAGTATTCTGGCACAGGGGTTCCTATATAAAAGCTTATTCTTATTCTTATTTATAACTGTAATGAACGCTTCGTCCAAAGTAGAAGGGAGAGCTCCATCCTCATTGGCCTGAATCAACATTTTGTGCAGATAGGGGATGGAGCTCTCCCTCTCATGTTGCTGAATGTTTTATGTTTTATAGAATTCACCAGGGTATCCATCTGGGCCCGGGGTCTTGCCACTCTTTAGAGATGTATTGTTTCTCGAATTTCATCAAGAGATATTTCCTTATTCAGGAAGTTAGAATCTTCCTGGTTCAGGGCAGGAAGATTAAAGTCCTCCAAAAATGTTTGCATAATTAAGGGGTTAGGATCCGCTTTAGATGTATATAGAGTCTCATAAAACTGCCGGAATCTGTCATTGATGTCTTTGGGGGAAGATAGTAATTCCCCAGATGCAGATTTAACCCTGTGAATCATTCGGTCACTCACATTTTTTCGAAGTTGTCTGGCGAGTAATTTGTGTGGTTTGTCACCAAACTCAAAATATTTTTGCTTGGCATAGAGAAAAGATTTAGCAATTTTAGGTGAGAGAATCTGATTATATTTTAAAGAGGTAATTTTTTATGTTTCTCCATAGATGGGTGGCTAGCATTCTCCCTATCCAGTAAGTGAATATGTACCTCTAGTTCTTCCAGTTTTCCTCTATTTTGCCTACTCCTGGCAGCCTGAAAGGAGATGATACAGCCTCTCAGATAAGCCTTCAGTGTTTCCCACAATAATGCTGGGGAGGTCTCTGTGTTGTCGTTGGTATCAAAGAAAAATGTAATTTGGTCTTTAAGATATTCACAGAATGTTGGTTCTGTGAGGAGCTGAGGACTCAACCTCCAGACCCTCTCGTTTGGTACAATGTCACCCAATCTCAGGGAGAAGGTGAGTGGACTGTGGTCCGAGATTATAATATCATGATACCTCACATTACAGGTATAGTGGAGTAATCTAGCATCCAACAAAAAGTTGTCAATTCGAGTGTAAACCTTGTGAAGATGAGAGTAAAAGGAGTATTCCCTTCCCGTAGGGTTAGCGATCCTCCATATATCAAATAAGTTTGATTTTTTTATGTAGGTATTCAAGAATTCGCTTCAATAGGAGGTAGGGGTTCGCCGGGTAGAGGATCTATCCAAATATTGGTCTAGCACACAGTTAAGGTCCCCTCCAATTATCAGGTTAGTATGGGAGATATCTGGAATCAGGGCAAGGACTATTTTGAAAAAAGAGGGGTTGTCAATGTTTGGCCCATAGATATTTAGTAGAGTTACTGAGGTAGAGTGGATTTCTCCTATTGCGATCACATACCGACCCTCTTTATCCGCAATAGTGGTTTTATGTAGAAAGGGAATTCCTTTCCGTACCAGAATCGCTGTGCCTCTCGTTTTGGCAGAGATGTTAGAGTGATACACTTGCCCCACCCACCTACACTTAAGTCTGCTATGAGAGTTATTCTTCAGATGGGTTTCTTGCAAAAATATAATATCAGACGAGAGTGCTTTCAAGTGGGCTAGGACCTTACCCCTCTTAATTGGTTTGTTTAAACCCTTGACATTCCAGGAAGGGAATGTAAGCCCCGCCCTCCTCTCGTTTGTATTTCCTATGGTGGCCTGCATACCATGTAACTTGATAAAAAGGTAAGAAATCGTACCAAACCTTCACGATCAGCATATGTAGCACCTACACCCGAGCAGTATCCAACCCACCCCTCCCCCTGCAAGCACCTTTACTTCCCACCCTGTTCCCCTAATTTCCCCAACACTTACCCCCCCATCAACCCACATTTAACAGGCATGTATAAACAGGAGAGGAAAAAAAAGGAAAAATAAAAATAATAAACACATTGTCTGGCCGATGCCAAAAAAGCACGGCGCGACCTCGAACAAGAGGTAAACAAAAATAAAATCCCAACTATACGTTCACCTCTCACTATTCTAGAACTTCTACTAACATATGAACTGAGGAGGCTCCCGTGAGTTAAGTGTTCAGTTAGCATCTAATAAACCTAAACCGAAGAAGTTGCAACTTAAACATATTGCGCATTTAAGCGTCATCCTGGGTCAATCCCAGAGATAAGCAAGATATTGTCACGCCTTGGTCATTGTATCTTGTGTTTTTGTTATATGTTTGGGTAGGCCAGGGTGTGACATGGGTTTATATGTTGTATTTCGTATTGGGATTTGTATTAATTGGGAGTGTGTATTAGTAGGGGTGTGTCTAGTTAGGCTTGGCTGCCTGAGGCGATTCCTAATTGGAGTCAGCTGATTCTCGTTGTCTCGGATTGGGAACCGTATTTAGGCAGCCTGAGTGCGCGTTGTATTTCGTGGGTGATTGTACCTGTCTCTGTGTTAGTCACCAGATAGGCTGTAATTAGTTTCACTCGTTTGTTGTTTTCGTATTTTCAGTTATTTCATGTACCGCTATTTTCTTCATTAAAAGTCATGAGTAACCTACACGCTGCATTTCGGTCTGACTCTCTTCAAACAGCAGACGAACTACATTACAGATATAGCCTTAAGATTATATTGTTAAGCACTGCCGGTCAAAAAATAAACCATCCGCAACCGACATAGTCAGCCGTACCTTTACAGGAGATCGGAACAAGGATTTGTTAAATTAAACGTTCCCCCCATAAAAAAAATATGTTTAATAAAAAAATAATAAAAATATATACCTTATATATATATACACATACATACATACATACATATACATACACATATACATATATATATATATACATACACACATACATACACACACACATACAGTGCCTTGCGAAAGTATTCGGCCCCCTTGAACTTTGCGAACTTTTGCCACATTTCAGGCTTCAAACATAAAGATATAAAACTGTATTTTTTTGTGAAGAATCAACAACAAGTGGGACACATTCATGAAGTGGAACAACATTTATTTGATATTTCAAACTTTTTATATTTCAAACTTTTTTTTTGTGTGGGTATGTATGTATACATACCCACACAAAAAAAGCATATATAAAAATATATATTTAAAGAATATGTATATACATCCATATGCACACATACACATACAAACATTCATACCCCAGAATAACAATCTACACTGATTTAAAATATACACATACATAATACTAAAATGCTAAGAGAAAATAGTAATAGAGTACAAATAGTAATTATATGTGAGATTAATAGGCAAACAGCATCTAGTAAAGATTAGGTTAAGCGTATTGCCTGTCTTGTGAGTGGGAGGGGACTATAAAAGGGTGAGGTCAAAGGAGGCAAGGAGGGGAAAGAAAGAGATGGAATAAATGAATTGAAGGCAGACATCGGGAGGTTGACATCACCCAGTACAATGAGCGGTGAGCCATTGTCAGGAAATGAGCTTATCAAGGTGTCAAGCTGCTAAAATTATAATAGTTTTGTGACAAAACAAGCAACTATAGTGTAGAGAATCATTGTACAATCTAAACCGCTGTGAAATATATTTTCCATAAATATTATATTTTCAGCTGTTTGAGGCTGGTGTACAAAACTGAAAGTAAAAGACGCAAAATCTAAACTTCAGAATAGGAAGCATAGACACAGCGCACATGGAACAGATTTACTTTCAATGAGAATGACCGATATATAACTCACATTTCTGCTCTCTTTTTCCAATCTTAATTGTTTATATTTTTTATTGGCCAGTCTGAGATATGGCTTAGATGGAATAGCCTTCATTTCTCAGAACAAAAGAATATACTGACGAGTTTCCGAAGAAAGGTCTTTGTTTCTGGCCATTTTGAGCCTGTAATCGAACCCGCAAATGCAGATGCTCCAACTAGTCTGAAGAAGCCCAATTTTATTGCTTCTTAAATCAGCACAGCCGTTTTTAGCTGTGCTAACATAATTACAAAAGGGTTTTCTAATGATCAATTAACCTTTTAAAATTATAAACTTGGATTACTTAACACAACGTGCCATTGGAACAAAGGAGTGATGGTTGCTGATAATGGGCCTCTGTACGCCTGTGTAGGTATTCCATTAAAAATATGCCGTTTCCATCTAAAATAGTAATTTACAACATTTACAACGTCTACACTGTGTTTCTGATCAGTTTTATGTTATTTTCATGGACAAAAAAAATAGCTTTTACCCTGTACAAATCTCCCACTTTACCACCACAAAAGCAAGGAAATGTCTAAGTGACATCAAACGTTTGAATGTTAATGTATGTTGATGTTGAAGTGTTGCTGGAGATGATGAATATGAAGTAAAACATGTTTTTAGATTTCTCTTTAAAGACGCACTCCAGCTATTTTTTTTTTACTTTTCCTGTTGAGAAACAATATCCCACATATGAATACAGTACTGTACACACACTTAAGGGGAACAAAAGTATGTTTGAGCAAAGTCGATTTTTTTGCAAACTTCAAGGAGTAGGCCAAAATAATAAGGAGCAGGTCTTATGGTGCCCTCTGATGTCATCAGCCTCTCGCCTGGCTTGCAGGAACCATAGAGGAGCAATAGAGAAAAGAAGAGGAAAGTCCCACCTTGTCATGAGGATACGTCAACCATTTATTGAGATGTGCCTTTTGTTAAGTAAATCAGCTGATAAATGAGGTGAAAAGGAGACTGGAGTGCGACTTTAATCTTCACATGGATGATTCACCATCTGATAAAGTATCTTAAATAATGTGCCCTTATATTAACAGTTGCGTAATATCTTAGTGCTGTAAGGATTTTTAATTGTTAATGGTAGTCCATTATAAACTGAAGAACGCTTCAGTAGTCCATGATAATTCCTAGAAGAACCTATTTGTTTTCTCTGTCTCTAACATATGGCAATTTTGAATATGATAGAGCCAATTATAGAACTTTACATCTGAGGTTTTCTTTAAGATACTCGAATTTGATGAATTTGATTTATAAACTGAATGTTATTTTCAGAGATTTGAAGTATGATTACATTCAGGTCAAATCCTGTCCTCAGAATGAACAAAAATAATAACCTAGACAAGACATTTATTGAGTGCTTTTGGATGTGCATATGCTACAGTACACATACACAGTACATTATCCTACTGTACAGTGCATTCGGAATGGATTCAGACCCCGTGACCTTTTCCACATTTTGTTAAGTTACAGCCTTATTCTAAAGTTGATTAAAATGCTTTTTTCCCTCATCAATCTACACACAATACCCCATAATAACAAAGCAAAAACAGTTTTTTAGAAATTGTTGCAAATGTATTACAAATAAAAACAGAAATACTTTACTTATACAAGAAATTCAGACCCTTTGCTATGAAACTCGAAATTGAGCTCAGGTGCATCCTGTTTCCATTGATCATCCTTGAGATGTTTCTACAACTTGATTGGAGTCGACCTGTGGTAAATTCAATTAATTGGACATGATTTTAAAAGGCAAACACCTGTTTATATAAGGTCCCACAGTTGACAGTGCATGTCAGAGCAAAAACTAAGCAATGAGGTTGAAGGAATTGTCCATAGAGCTCCGAGACAGGATTGTGTCGAGGGACAGATCTGGGGAAGGGTACCAAAACATTTCTGCAGCATTGAAGGTCGCCAAGAACACAATGACCTCCATCCTTCTTAAATGGAAGAAGTTTGGAGACTCTTCACAGAGCTGGCCACTCAGCCAAACTGAGTAATCGGGGGAGAAGGGCCTTGGAAAGGGCTCTGACAGAGCTCCAGAGTTCCTCTGTGGAGATGGGAGAACCTTCCTGAAGGACAACAATCTCTGCAACACTCCACCAATCAGGCCTTTATGGTAGTGGCCAGAAGGCAGCCACTTCTCAGTTAAAGGCACATGACAGCCCACTTGGACTTTGCCGAAAGGCACCTAAAGGACTCTCAGACCATGAGAAACAAGATTCTCTGGTCTGATGAAACCAAAATTGAGCTCTTTCATCTGAAAGCCAAGAGTCACGTCTGGAGAAACCCTGTCACCATCCTTACGGTGAAGCATGATGGTGGCAGCATCATGCTGTAGGGATGTTTTTAAAAGCAGGGACTGGGAGACTAGTCAGGATGGGGGGAATATGAACAGAGCAAAGTACAGAGAGATCCTTGATGAAAACCTGCTTCAGAATGCTCAGGACCTCAGACTCAGGCTAAAGTTCCCCTTCCAACAGGACAACGTTCCTGAGCACACAGCCAAGACAATGTAGGAGTGGCTTCGGAACAGGTCTCTGAATGTCCTTGAGTGGCCCAGCCAGAGCCCGGACTTGAACCACATCGAACATCTCTGAAGAGATCAACAAAAAAAATGTGCAGCGACGCTCCCCATCCAACCTGATAGAGCTTGAGAGGATCTGCAGAGAAGAGTGTAGAGAGTATAGAGATATTTTTATCCACGTCGGCACCAACGATGTTAGGATGAAACAGTCAGAGATCACCAAGCGCAACATAGCTTCTGCGTGCATATCAGCTAGAAAGATGTGTCGGCATCGAGTAATTGTCTCTGGCCCCCTCCCAGTTAGGGGGAGTGATGAGCTCTACAGCAGAGTCTCACAACTCAATCGCTGGTTGAAAACTGTTTTCTGCCCCTCCCAAAAGATAGAATTTGTAGATAATTGGCCCTCTTCCTGGGACTCACCCACAAACAGGACCAAGCCTGACCTGCTGAGGAGTGACGGACTCCATCCTAGCTGGAGGGGTGCTCTCATCTTATCTACCAACATAGACAGGGCTCTAACTCCTCTAGCTCCACAATGAAATAGGGTGCAGGCCAGGCAGCAGGCTGTTAGCCAGCCTGCCAGCATAGTGGAGTCTGCCACTAGTCAGTGTAGTCAGCTCAGCTATCACCATTGAGACCGTGTCTGTGCCTCGACCTAGGTTGGGCAAAACTAAACATGGCGGTGTTCGCCTTAGCAATTTCACTAGGATAAAGACCACCTCCATTCCTGTCATTACTGAAAGAGATAATGATACCTCACATCTGAAAATAGGGCTACTTAATGTTAGATCCCTTACTTCAAAGGCAATTATAGTCAATGAACTAATCACTGATCATAATCTTGATGTGATTGGCCTGACTGAAACATGGCTTAAGCCTGATGAATTTACTGTTTTAAATGAGGCCTCACCTCCTGGCTACACTAGTGACCATATCCCCGTGCATCCCGCAAAGGCGGAGGTGTTGCTAACATTTACGATAGCAAATTTCAATTTACCAAAAAAAAAATTACGTTTTCGTCTTTTGAGCTTCTAGTCATGAAATCTATGCAGCCTACTCAATCACTTTTTATAGCTACTGTTTACAGGCCTCCTGGGCCATATACAGCGTTTCTCACTGAGTTCCCTGAATTCCTATCGGACCTTGTAGTCATAGCAGATAATATTCTAATCTTTGGTGACTTTAATATTCACATGGAAAAGTCCACAGACTTTTGGAGTGGAAAAGTCCACTCCAAAAGGCTTTCGGAGCCATCATCGACTCAGTGGGTTTTGTCCAACATGTCTCTGGACCCACTCACTGTCACAGTCATACGCTGGACCTAGTTTTGTCCCATGGAATAAATGTTGTGGATCTTAATGTTTTTTCTCATAATCCTGGACTATCGGACCACCATTTTATTACGTTTGCTATTGCAACAAATAATCTGCTCAGACCCCAACCAAGGACCATCAAAAGTCGTGCTATAAATTCACAGACAACACAAAGATTCCTTGATGCCCTTCCAGACTCCCTCTGCCTACCCAAGGACGCCAGAGGACAAAAATCAGTTAACCACCTAACTGAGGTTCTCAATTTAACCCTGCGTAATACCCTAGATGCAGTTGCACCCCTAAAAACGAAAAACATAAGAAACTAGCTCCCTGGTACACAGAAAATACCCGAGCTCTGAAGCAAGCTTCCAGAAAATTGGAACGGAAATGGCGCCACACCAAACTGGAAGTCTTCCGAATAGCTTGGAAAGACGGTACCGTGCAGTACCGAAGAGCCCTTACTGCTGCTCGATCATCCTATTTTTCTAACTTAATTGAGGAAAATAAGAACAATCCGAAATTCCTTTTTGATACTGTCGCAAAGTCAACTAAAAAGCAGCATTCCCCAATAGAGGATCACTTTCACTTTAGCAGTGATAAATTAATGAACCTCTTTGAGGAAAAGATTATGATTATTAGAAAGCAAATTACGGACTCCTCTTTAAACCTGCGTATTCCTCCAAACCTCAGTTGTCCTGAGTCTGCACAACTCTGACAGGACCTAGGATCAAGAGAGACGCTCAAGTGTTTTAGTATTATATCTCTTGACACAATGATGAAAATAATCATGGCCTCTAAACCTTCAAGCTGCATACTGGACCCTATTCCAACTAAACTACTGAAAGAGCTGCTTCCTGTGCTTGGCCCTCCTATGTTGAACATAATAAACGGCTCTCTATCCACTGGATGTGTACCAATCTCACTAAAAGTGGCAGTAATAAAGCCTCTCTTGAAAAAGCCAAACCTTGACCCAGAAAATATAAAAAACTATCGGCCTATATCGAATCTTCCATTCCACTCAAAATTTTTAGAGAAGGCTGTTGCGCAGCAACTCACTGCCTTCCTGAAGACAAACAATGTATACGAAATGCTTCAGTCTGGTTTTAGACCCCATCATAGCACTGAGACGGCACTTGTGAAGGTGGTAAATGACATTTTAATGGCATCGGACCGAGGCTCTGCATCTGTCCTCGTGCTCCTAGACCTTAGTGCTGCTTTTGATACCATCGATCACCACATTCTTTTGGAGAGATTGGAAACCCAAATTGGTCTACACGGACATGTTCTGGCCTGGTTTAGATCTTATCTGTCGGAAAGATATCAGTTTGTCTCTGTGAATGGTTTGTCCTCTGACAAATCAACTGTAAATTTCGGTGTTCCTCAAGCTTCCGTTTTTGTTTTCACTATATATTTTACCTCTTGGGGATGTTATTCGAAAACATAATGTTAACGTTCACTGCTATGCGGATGACAAACAGCTGTACATTTCAATGAAACATGGTGAAGCCCCAAAATTGCCCTCGAGAGAAGCATGTGTTTCAGACATAAGGAAGTGGATGGCTGCAAACTTTCTACTTTTAAACTCGGACAAAACAGAGATGCTTGTTCTCGGTCTCAAGAAACAAAGAGATCTTCTGTTGAATCTGACAATTAATCTTAATGGTTGTACAGTCGTCTCAAATAAAACTGTGAAGGAACTGGGCGTTACTCTGGACCCTGATCTCTCTTTTGAAGAACATATTAAGACCATTTCGAGGACAGCTTTTTTCCATTTACGTAATATTGCAAAAATCAGAAACTTTCTGTCCAAAAATGATGCAGAAAAATTAATCCATGCTTTTGTCACTTCTAGGTTAGACTACTGCAATTCTCTACTTTCCGGCTACCCGGATAAAGCACTAAATAAACTTCAGTTAGTGCTAAATACGGCTGCTAGAATCCTGACTAGAACCAAAAAATGTGATCATATTACTCCAGTGCTAGCGTGACTCAGCCCTATTACAGGGGCTGAGTCACTGGCTTACTGGGGCTCTCTCATGCCGTCCCTGGAGGGGGTGCGTCACCTGAGTGGGTTGATTCACTGTTGTGGTCATCCTGTCTGGGTTGCCCCCCCCCCTTGGGTTGTGCCGTGGCGGAGATCTTTGTGGGCTATACTCAGCCTTGTCTCAGGATGGTAAGTTGGTGGTTGAAGATATCCCTCTAGTGGTGTGGGGGCTGTGCTTTGGCAAAGTGGGTGGTGTTATATCCTTCCTGTTTGGCCCTGTCCGGGGGTGTCCTCGGATGGGCCACAGTGTCTCCTGACCCCTCCTGTCTCAGCCTCCAGTAATTATGCTGCAGTAATTTGTGTCGGGGGGCTAGGGTCAGTTTGTTATATCTGGAGTACTTCTCCTGTCCTATTCGGTGTCCTGTGTGAATCTAAGGGTGCGTTCCCTAATTCTCTCCTTCTTTCTTTCTCTCTCGGAGGAGGACCTGAGCCCTAGGACCATGCCCCAGGACTACCTGACATGATGACTCCTTGCTGTCCCCAGTCCACCTGGCCATGCTGCTGCTCCAGTTTCAACTGACCTGAGCCCGAGGACCATGCCCCAGGACTACCTGACATGATGACTCCTTGCTGTCCCCAGTCCACCTGGCCATGCTGCTGCTCCAGTTTCAACTGTTCTGCCTTACTATTATTCGACCATGCTGGTCATTTATGAACATTTGAACATCTTGGCCATGTTCTGTTATAATCTCCACCCGGCACAGCCAGAAGAGGACTGGCCACCCCACATATGCTCTCTCTAATTCTCTCTTTCTTTCTCTCTCCCGGAGGACCTGAGCCCTAGGACCGTGCCCCAGGACTACCTGACATGATGACTCCTTGCTGTCCCCAGTCCACCTGACTGTGCTGCTGCTCCAGTTTCAACTGTTCTGCCTTATTATTATTCGACCATGCTGGTCATTTATGAACATTTGAACATCTTGGCCATGTTCTGTTATAATCTCCACCCGGCACAGCCAGAAGAGGACTTCCTAGGTTTTGGCCTCTCTAGGGAGTTTTTCCTAGCCACCGTGCTTCTACACCTACATTGCTTGCTGTTTGGGGTTTTAGGCTGGGTTTCTGTACAGCACTTTGAGATATCAGCTGATGTACGAAGGGCTATATAAATAAATTTGATTTTGATTTGATTTTGATTTGAGTGAGAGAAACTCCCCAAATACATTTGTGCCAAGCTTGTAGCTTCATACCCAAGGAGACTTGAGACTGTAATCAACAAAGTACTGAGTAAAGGTTCTGAATACTCATGTAAATGAGATAATACAGTTGTTTGTTTTTTTGTTGATACATTTGCAAAAAAATATCCCCAAAACAGTTTTTGCTTTGTCATTATGGGGTATTGTGTGTAGATTGATGAGGGAAAAAGCGATTTAATAAATTTTTTGAAAAAGGCTGCAACATAACAAAATGTGGAAAAAGTCTAGGGGTACTGTGCATCAATGTTAGTCTGTGTTTATTATTATACTTAGCTGCATTTCTACTTGACCAGAAGACACACACAGGGGAGTTCCATTACGTTTTCTATCAAACAGTGAAAACCCCAAGGAGTACTACAGTATTACCTAAGGAATGTGCCAGTCAGTCCCCGTCCACCCTTTGGATTTAAATGTATTATTCTATTAGCTCATACTTTGCATCAATTTGAGTGTTCCCTATGTTACAATGCTGCAGATGTATTTATTTTTCTTTTGGAAAATAGTGTGTCTGTTGCACTCTGCCAAATGTCTAATTGGTGTGTTGTAATCCATTCGGTACAGTAGCAGCAGCCTGGGGTAGAGTCAGGGGGATACAATACATCGTATTGATTGTCCTGTGAAATCGAGTGCCATTATTTTCTATCAGACCCAATTGATTACACAACTGTGAGTGCAAGAGCACAGTAGAGTGTGTGTGTGTGTGTGTGTGTGTGTGTGTGTGTGTGTGTGTGTGTGTGTGTGTGTGTGTGTGTGTGTGTGTGTGTGTGTGTGTGTGTGTGTGTGTGTGTGTGTGTGTGTGTGTGTGTGTGTGTGTGTGTGTGAGAGAGAGAGAGAGGGAGAAAGAGAGAGAGAGAGAGAGAGAGAGAGAGAGAGAGAGAGAGAGAGAGAGAGAGAGAGAGAGAGAGAGAGAGAGAGAGAGAGAGAGAGAGAGAGAGAGAGAGAGAGAGAGAGAGAGAGAGAGAGAGAGAGAGAGAGAGAGAGAGAGAGAGAGAGAGAGAGAGAGAGAGAGAGAGAGAGAGAGAGAGAGAGAGAGAGAGAGAGAGAGAGAGAGAGAGAGAGAGAGAGAGAGAGAGAGAGAGAGAGAGAGAGAGAGAGAGAGAGAAATAGAGCGATAGAGAGAGTGGAGAGAAGGGGACTGAGAAAGAGATAGAGGATAGAGAGCAGACTGGCAGGGTATTGTGCTGGCATTCTCTCCTTTCCCCCAGATTTTACTCTATTTTTTTTCTTGTAATGGACATTTTCTTCCTTGGAGCTGTTCTCGACAGTGCTGAAATGAGGACAATGCACATCCCTAGGTCTCATGGGTGACTGGATCTGGAGTTGTTCATTCTTTACTCCATCCGGAATTGAGCGTATGCATTGCATTCCCCTCTGCATGTGGTTTCTGTACCTGATCCACGTGGCTTTGAGATGGAGCCCTGAGATTTAACTGAAAGTGAAACAGGTAGGATGGAACACTTCTAGTTGATAGAAAATGTTGTTTTCAGTTGCTTTTTAAAGAACGCTTTGTGTGTGATTTTTAAGAGAGCCATTTCCGGCTTAGGGAATCTTCACTCATAAGGGATGGATTTTGTTGTGTTGTCTAATGAGAGATTTTTCTAATGAGAGAATGTTCAGAGGATGTGGTGGAGGAGACTAGAATGGACATGAACCTTCTTATGACAGTCAAAAGGTCAGCCATGTTGGTCAGGCAGTTGGTCAACCATGGTTTCCCAGTGCTGTGATAAGATCATGTTTAAAACAATGAATGTGAAAAAAAATCTGAACTGTATGTGTGTTAGCTAGCTGGCCAGACAGTTTTAGAGAAAGTATTATATTAATTATAAAAATTGTGCCAACATTCCATTCAAACAGTGCAGTCAATCCCTAGTCCCTAGTCATTCACTGGCTCAAATCAGTTGATAATAGGACTTTGACAAGTTGTAAATGCAACAATTAAGTGATAATGCCAGAGAAGCCCATGTTTGTAGGATATATTGACATGGGTGTTATTAGGCCGGAGATAAAGTCGAGGGGCGGCAAACCTTGTCAATATATCCTACAAACACCATCTTCGAGGGCATTATCACTTTTATACTACGGGTTACCAACATATTCCAATAATGGTTTACATATTTTCATGAAAAACGTTATTTGATCCTTCCACATGATATAGTCCCGACACAAATTTAGGGTTGCTACTCAAGCCGGCTTGTCGTTCATTCTATCGATTTGATTGCCAGAGACGCGACACAGTCGATCAGTGTTTTTGTTCTGCATCTACAGACACAACCAAGTCTTTTGTTCTAAATGTTCCATATCCATACTGGCTGGCAACGTTCCTATCCCTTGCTTGCTAGCTAGCCAACTATTGCTAACTTACTACACATTCACGTCAAACAGTGCAGCCAGAATAACAACAAAGTAGCTGCATTTGCATTTGTTAAAGCTGTTTTCTAGTGACATGTATTTGGATACATCCATAACAATGATGTAATGAGGCCTGACATCGCCTCGCATAGAAAATGGTCTCTCTCGTCAGGACACTGTTGTTCAGAGAAGCTAGCCAACAACACAGCTAACACAATCACTTCAAACTGAAGCTGAAAATCATGCACTTTCGATTGGCCTTTTTCAATTGACATTTCTTTGTCTATATCCATGAAATTATGCTGAATTTGAATGTTGAAACCGTGTTGCAAATGTAGGAGAAACAGAAGGCAAGGTTTATACAAATCTCCGATGTTGAAAACTAAATGTTATTCTAAAAGAAATGTGAGATAATGTCTAGATGCTTTTTATAGTGCAGATCAAATGTATAAATTGCCTGTCTGGGCCGATGAGCCCGTGGATTGCACAGTCAGATGGGACAAAGTAAATAGCCATTTTAACCAATCAGCATTCACGATTAGAACCACCTGTTGTATAAGTACTGATATTGTATCATATACTAGCACGCACAGCTTTCCAAGAATCAAATCTGAGAAATCTATGGTCTGTTTACATAAAATTTTAGAGGCCATTTATACAGGATATTGGTATAAAACCTTTATAAACTGTCTGCATGACAATATTTTAGGTTGACTATAATTCCATTACACATTTTCTGATACATCACATGCCTTACTTTTATTTTTCTGCATAAGTAAAGAGCAGAAAATTAATAATCTATGCCATCCATTCCAATTAGACTGGTTTTGGATTTCTCCCTGACCAAGATGTCTGCCATTTTCGCCCCATTTTGGTACTTTGACAAAGCCCCTCTAGTAATTTAATAGGATCCCTATGGAGAAAACAGAGACCGTATCAAATCCTTAACATGTAAGGGAGAAATTCAGCAGACACAGTAAAAGGTATTTTTGCAGCCCTGAGTACAATCTCTGAAAGATGAGGGGCTTTTGTGATGAAGCAATTCAAGTGAAAGCTGCCATTTAGAGTATAAATCCATGAACTGACAGACTAGTGAAGCGCACATCAACAACCAAACATCAGAGGCTAAAAAGCAGACAGCTCACATTATTCAATTTCAGTTTGCATGGCTGCATAACGTCAAGGTTTTGAGGCTACCGATAGGTGTGTGTGTGTGTGTGTGTGTGTGTGTGTGTGTGTGTGTGTGTGTGTGTGTGTGTGTGTGTGTGTGTGTGTGTGTGTGTGTGTGTGTGTGTGTGTGTGTGTGTGTGTGTGTGTGTGTGTGTGTGTGTGTGTGTGTGTGTGTGTGTGTGTGTGTGTGTGTGTGTGTGTGTAAATGCTTGAGATCAGGCATTTGTGTATATTGTCAGGGTAGTGTACTACACACATGTGTACTTAATTATGTTGTATGCATGTGCTCTTTAAATAGAAGGGCAACTTCATTCACAGAGTGAAAACACCAAATAATTGGTGAATATTCGTTATTGCTTACATTCATTAAATACATATTAGGGATTAACATAACCGGGGTTCACTCTCCGGGAACACTTCACATTTCCCGAAAAAATACAATGACAAGAACTGGGAAATTATGAAACATTTCCCCAATGTCGCACTAATACAATTTAGCAAAATACACAACATGCGCAGCAGCAGATTTAGCAAAAAGATGTTAAGCAACATTATCAAAACAGGTTGTCGCATGGAAGCCTTTAGCCTAGCTTATTTACTTCACACAAAGTCACCATCAATTGAAAGTACACACATAATTGGCACTGCCGGACTGCACACGTGACCCGAATACAGTTAATAAACTCTACAGGAAACCTCTACAACAGGGTTCTTCAACCCTGTTCCTGGAGAGCAGCCATCCTGTAGGTTTTCACTCCAACCCTAATTTAGCGCACCTGATTCTAATAATTAGCTGGTTGATCCACTGAATCTGGCTAGTTACTGTTATGTTTGTTCCTTATATAATGACAAACCAGGGCGTAGGTTTAACTACTTTTAATGAACATATACTTCAGCTAGAAAACTCCATGTTTAGCTATGCAAGGCATTCTTTAACCAACTTCCCCGCCCGCATAGCCTGCTGGGTAACGTAGTCTAAATGTTATTAACACATAACAACACATCTTCTTTCCTTTAAAAGGAAACTACTTTTCTATGTAACTACACATGTCACATCACATTTGTTTACATTTGTTTACTCAACCTGCATAACATGCAATTTTCAATAACACACATTTCTTTCCCCCAATTTGTTTTCCCTTAAAAATAAAATAGTTTTTCAACTAAATATAGTCTGTCCAACAATACTCTATTGTGGCTCTCATTCTATTTCTATCTCTATTTCTTTCTTTCTTCTTTCTTTCTCAATAAGCCTTTCAGGGTCTTTGACAGTCCTTTTTGGTCGTTCTGCTGAAGTGATTCCTGAAACAGTTGGACAGCGTTCATTGTCAGTCAGGGTGTTCTGACTGAATTGTCAATTTCTAAAGGCAGATCCTTTAGACAGATCCTCAGTCACTTGAGTGAATGGCTGCAGCCTTAGATCCCCTCTGTTTCATCTCAGTTGTGGTCCATGCTCCGTTTGGATCTCATAGGATCGCGGTGCAACTTCTCTCTGCACACACCCTTGCTGCATCCAGGTTCCTGTAGTGATGTCTCGGATTCGTACATGATCTCCAGGTTTCAGTTCAGGTAAGTGTCTTGCACTTTTGTCGTGTCGCTGTTTTTGTTTGTCTTTCTGTTTTTCTTTTGCGAGTTTGACTTTGTGAGGACCTCTGGGTGTTAGCAAGTCCTCATGGATGTGTAGGTTGGTTCTGAAGCGACGTCCCATCAACATTTGTGCAGGTGAAAGTCCGTTCTGCAGCAGTGCGCTGTGGTAGATCATCAGATTTTTTAGGAAATCCTCCTTTCCATCGTGTGCCTTTTACATCAGACCTTTGACAATTTTGATTGAACTCTCTGCTAAGCCATTGGACCTTGGGTAGTTGGGCTGGAGGTGTTGTGTCGGAATCCCCAGTTGTCAGCGAACGATCGGAATTCAGAACTTGAAAACTGCGGGCCATTGTCCGAGTACAGTTCAGACACAACCCCATGTCTTGCACAGACTGATTTCAGGTAGGTGATTACAGATTTGCTGGAGGTAGTTGGCAGTGTTGCTATTTCAGGGTAGTTTGAGTAGTAGTCGGTAACAACAATGTGACTTTTGCCATTGCAGTCAAAAAGGTCAACTCCAACTTTGTAGTAGGGTCTGTTGGGTACTGGATGAGGCATTAGCGGCTCTGCTTGCTGCTTTGGCCTATAGGTCAAACACAGTTCACATGAAGCCGTGGTCTGGCTGATTTCCTGGTTCATTCTTGGCCAGTACATTACTTCTCGTGCTCGTCGTTTGCATTTTTCCTCACCCAAGTGGCCCTTGTGTATTTTCTGTAGCATTTCTTTGCGTAGTGTAATGGGAATGACAATCTTGTTGCCTTTGAACACTATGTCATCCACAGCGGTGAGCTCTGCTCTGCACATCCAGTAATCCTGTATTCTCCTTGGACAGTTGTTTTTCTGTGCAGGCCATCCTATCAGCGTTGTTTCTTTCAACTCTGTCATTGTTTGGTCAGCTGTGGTCTCTCTTTTGATTTGCTCCATTCTCTCAGAAGACACAGGAAGTGACGCTACGATCATGTCGACGTAGGCCTAAATCTCTGTGTTTTTCTGTGTGTCGAAGCTCCCCTTCTTGTCAACTGCTCGAGAAAGAGTGTCGGCGGCGAACATGAACTTCCCCGGGGTATAGATCATCTTCACATCATACTTTTGCAGTCTGATCAACATTCTCTGAATTCTCATTGGACAATCATTCAGTGGCTTAGACATGATTGACACCAATGGTTTGTGGTCGGTCTTGTCCATAGACGTATTGGTGAAACCTTTCGCAAGCATATGTGCTCGCCAGTAGTTCTTTCTCTATTTGTGCATACCTTGTCTCTGCGCATGTCAAGACTCTGGACGCATAAGCGACGGGTTGCCATGTGTCGTCATGCTTTTGCAGAAGAACTGCTCCCAGGCCAAACTGTGACGCGTCTGCAGAAATCCTTGTGCTTTTCTCTGGATCATAGAACCTGAGCACTGGCTCTTCTGTGATTGTCTTCTTTAGGTTTTCCTGTTCATGGGACCATTCCAATTCATTCTTCTGTTCCAGAAGACATCTGAGTGGAGCGGACTGTGCTGACAGTTGAGGTATGAACTTTGCAAGGTAGGTGATCATGCCCATGAAGCATCTCACATCGTCCTTGTTCTTCGGGCGCTCCATGTTGTTGATGGCTGATGTTTTCCTCGGGTCTGGTTTGACTCCGTCCTCTGAAAGTACATCTCCCAGGAAGGTAAGTGTTTTCACACCAAACTCGCATTTGTCCTTCTTTTTAGGTTGACTTTCCGTGTCAGGTCCAGCACTTGACTCACTCTCGCATCGTGTTCTTATTTTGTGGACCCCCAGACGATGATGTCATCCATCATAGTCTCCACTCCTGGAATGTGCTCGAAGATCATGTGGATTGTCTTGTGGTAGACCTCTGGCTCTGAGAGAATCCCATATGGTAGACGAAGAAATATGTACCTGCCCTCGGGTGTGTTGAATGTGCGTAGCCTTGAGCTTGTATCATCTAGCTTCATTTGCCAGAATCCTGACGAGGCATCAAACTTACTGAACCACTTTGCTCCAGCAAACTGTGACATTATTGCTTCTCTGGTTGGCAACTGGAAATGTTCTCTCTTGATTGCTTTGTTGAGATCTCTCGGGTCTAGACATATCCTGAGACCGCCGTTCTTTTTCACCACAATAACCAGTGAGCTTACCCAGTCTGTAGGTTCATCCATTTTTGTGACGATGTCCATCTTTTCCATACGTCCAAGTTCCTCTTTGAGCTTTTTCCACAGTGCAAATGGAACTTTTCTGCATGCATGCACAACTGGAGTAATTTTGTCATCAGTACATATTTTGTGTTCTCCTGGTAAACATCCAAGACCCTTAAACACATCCTCATACTCAGCCAGTATTGATTCTTGGTCATGTTCAGTCTGTGATGTCACTACATACACCCTTTTCAAAAAATTGAGCTTTTGACATGCAATGATTCCTAGAATAGGCTGTATACTCTTTTCCACAATCAGCAGCTGTGCTCTGAACTGTTTTCCTTTGTGCTGTAAAGTTACTATGCAGCTACCTTTGACTGGTATGTTCTCCCCAGTATAACCAGTAACCTTCATTTTTCCCACAGTTGTTACATGATTTGCCATATGCACGGCATTTTTTGGCTTGTGGTTAAATCCACATTTTCCACATGTAGTGTTTTGATTTCTCTCTTTTGCTTGTTAAATCTTGCTCACGCAGCAATCTCTCCTTGTGTCCATTATCAAGTATGCCACAGACTATCCTGTCTTTCACTAGTGAGTCTTTCAGATGTTCAAATTCACACGTTTTGCTCAGTGTGTTCAGCTCAGTCAAATACTGGTCAAAACTGACTCATTGTTTCTGATCATGAGAGACAAACTTGTATCTCTCAAACGTGATGTTCTGGCTTGGTACAAAGTACTCCTCAAATTTTGCCATGAGCACAGTCAATGTCAAGTTTTCCTCGTCTTGCTGAAAGCTATTGTAAATGTCCAATGCATCCTCTCCAATAACATGCAGAAAAATGGAAGCTTTCAATTTGTCATCATCTCCTCCTGCACCACTGGCTGCTAGGTAGATATTGAATCTCTGCTTGAAACGTTTCCAATTGTCAGCTAAATTGCCTGTTAACTGCATAGGAGTAGGAGGACTAAGCCTATCCATGACGAAGAACAGGAACAGTGCCAATTTCTCTCACTTCAGTATGTTGCTCATCAACTTGCTCGTCAACAGATTCCAATGCAGCCTCGCTCTCGCTGCTGTCACCCTCGCTGATGTCACTCTCGCTGCTGTCACTCTCGCTGCTGCGGTTCGTTGTCCTCGCTCTTGCAAGCTGGCATCTTCAACTACCCACGTCACTTGACTCAAGTAGTTGAATGTTCAATTTTCATTCATGCCGTTTCAAAGTTTGTGTGATTTGACAACGCTATGCTCGTGGTGCGCTCTGAGCACGTTCTGTGTCGGGATAGCCTACTGCTGAAATGTGCTGAATTAATTGAGGAACATGATATGACTAAATGTCTGTTTAAGTTGCTCCGAAATCTTTACACAGTGGCGCATAGTTTTAAACGCTTTAAATGGGCACTTCCGATTTTTGCGGAATTTCCCAGGACTCTCGTGATAAATATGAATTATGCCCGGTATTGAGACCTGGCATATTTTCGGGAAAATATTCGCCCCTAGTACATATTGCACTAACCATTGGGAATAGGCAACGTTTAATTATGCAGGCTTAGTTTCTCAGCAATATCTTGCTGGAGTTATACCTTGTCTACTGTAAAAAAATATATATAAAAAAATACCTCAGCTACTGTGGAATATACCTCAGCCACTGTGGACTAAAGTGTGGCTTAAGTGGTAATGGTGTAGCCAGGTATGACTCATTGGGACATCAATAACCTCTATTCCAAACAGGTATGGAGTGCTCCTCTGTCTGTTGATGTTGTTGAATTGAATGCACCAGCACTGACAGTGGGCTTGTGAATGGCTTTTCACACTGCCTCAGGCAGTATACCTCAGACAGACAACAGAATCTCAAATGACATGTGAATGTCGAGGATGTGCAGTGATATCACTTCATCTGTAATGTTCTTACTCGGTCCTGGTATAGGTAGAAGGTGAGAGATTGGTAGCGTCCAAAATGGCACCCTATTAGCTATACAGTGCATATAGCTAATAGAGTGCCATTTTGGATGCAGATATGGAACAGTCCAACACCTCACTCAAACCAGCCTCGAGTGATGATTCTCTGGCCTGACATTAATGAAGTCACCCACTGGGCACAAACTGGTTGAATCCATCCTTTTCCCCACATGAATTCTATTCACTTACTTTGAACCAACGTGGAACAGACATTGGAATGACATCTGTGCCCGATGGGTAGCATCCATTATAAGCACTGTGGGTTTGATCTTGTGTTGATTTGACTTCAGTTTCAGAATTTCAGCATGCCGGTTTTGTGTAAATCTCTGACATCTGATGAGGAATGCAACCAACTGACTGACAGAGCAGAGAAATACCCACCATTAAGTACTTTTGCAGATTAGAAACTTTTTATGTAGGTTTGGTATAATCTTACCTTTCCTCTCAAACAGTCCCTTCTATCCAGAGCCCATCAAGCAGCCATCTTGTTATCCATCTATTTTAAATGTTTATAGTTTCACCGTCATTTAACCCACAATGTAGCTCAGAAGCTGTCCTTCAGCAGAGGGCAGTCTAAAGCCCTTCCACAAAAGGGGAAATCTTAATATTACAGTTTGTTGATATGCATTCATGCACCCTTACAGTACTGTCATCAGGGTCTACAGTTGAGTACTGACTGTGGGACATGGCTCAGACTGGCAATGCACTCAAGCCCTAAACCCTAATGACCAAAGGAAGTTGGGATAATTGCTAGTCTCTTTCATAATGTCAACATCATGACCTGTGGTTAATTGACAGACAGTCTTTATTAATAGGTTGGGGTTGACAACATTTAAAACACAACACAGTCCCCAGACTTAAGTCCTATCTACTGGTGAGCAAGATGGCCACCACCCCAGTAGGAAGCCCAACAGTATGTTTCCATCCGGCCGCTTATAGGTCCGTTGTTGGCACATGTTGCCTCGCCACTGGCACAGGGGGAAGAACCGCGCAAGTGTCAGCATTCTCAGATACAAGCACTCACTCAGTGAGTGACTGCCCCTAATCTGGTCAATAGCTGACGTTGTATATTTATTATTATTTGTATTTTTTTTCACCTTTATTTAACCAGGTAGGCTAGTTAAGAACAAGTTCTCATTTGCAACTGCGACCTGGCCAAGATAAAGCATAGCAGTGTGAACAGACAACACAGAGTTACACATGGAGTAAACAATTAACAAGTCAATAACACAGTAGGAAAAAAAGGATCGGCGATCGGTTAGCTGCGATCGGTTAGCGATCGGTTAGCTGCTCAGATAGCAGATGTTTGAAGTTGGTGAGGGAGATAAAAGTCTCCAACTTCAGCAATTTTTGCAATTCGTTCCAGTCACAGGCAGCAGAGTACTGGAACGAAAGGCGGCCAAATGAGGTGTTGGCTTTAGGGATGATCAGTGAGATACACCTGCTGGAGCGCGTGCTACGGATGGGTGTTGCCATCATGACCAGTGAACTGAGATAAGGCGGAGCTTTACCTAGCATGGACGTGTAGATGACCTGGAGCCAGTGGGTCTGGCGACGAATATGTAGCGAGGGCCAGCCAACTAGAGCATACAAGTCGCAGTGGTGGGTGGTATAAGGTGCTTTAGTGACAAAGCGGATGGCACTGTGATAAACTGCATCCAGTTTGCTGAGTAGAGTGTTGGAAGCAATATTGTAGATGACATCGCCGAAGTCGAGGATCGGTAGGATAGTCAGTTTTTCTAGGGTAAGTTTGGCAGCGTGAGTGAAGGAGACTGTTGCGGAATAGAAAGCAGACTCTTGATTTGATTTTTGATTGGAGATGTTTGATATGAGTCTGGAAGGAGAGTTTACAGTCTAGCCAGACACCTAGGTACTTATAGATGTCCACATATTCAAGGTCGGAACCATCCAGGGTGGTGATGCTAGTCGGGCATGCGGGTGCAGGCAGCGATCGGTTGAAAAGCATGCATTTGGTTTTACTAGCGTTTAAGAGCAGTTGGAGGCCACGGAAGGAGTGTTGTATGGCATTGAAGCTCGTTTGGAGGTTAGATAGCACAGTGTCCAAGGACGGGCCGGAAGTATATAGAATGGTGTCGTCTGCGTAGAGGTGGATCAGGGAATCGCCCGCAGCAAGAGCAACATCATTGATATAAACAGAGAAAAGAGTCGGCCCGAGAATTGAACCCTGTGGCACCCCCATAGAGACTGCCAGAGGACTGGACAGCATGCCCTCCGATTTGACACACTGAACTCTGTCTGCAAAGTAATTGTTGAACCAGGCAAGGCAGTCATCCGAAAAACCGAGGCTACTGAGTCTGCCGATAAGAATATGGTGATTGACAGAGTCGAAAGCCTTGGCAAGGTCGATGAAGACAGCTGCACAGTACTGTCTTTTATCGATGGCGGTTATGATATCGTTTAGTACCTTGAGTGTGGCTGAGGTGCACCCGTGACCGGCTCGGAAACCAGATTGCACAGCGGAGAAGGTACGGTGGGATTCGAGATGGTCAGTGACCTGTTTGTTGACTCGGCTTTCGAAGACCTTAGATAGGCAGGGCAGGATTGATATAGGTCTGTAACAGTTTGGGTCCAGGGTGTCTCCCCCTTTGAAGAGGGGGATGACTGCGGCAGATTTCCAATCCTTGGAGATCTCAGACGATATGAAAGAGAGGTTGAACAGGCTGGTAATAGGGGTTGCGACAATGGCGGCGGATAGTTTCAGAAATAGAGGGTCCAGATTCTAAAAATTAAAAATAATAGCGATTCCGTATCACATTGGGTGAGGCAGGTTACCGGAAGGTATAAACAAATTAAAAATTGAAAAGAGATAGAAAGTAAATATGGGTCCAGTGAGTGTTTGGGACGTGGCGATTCAGATGGTTAGCAGGCCTGTGCTAACAAGCTAACAGTTAGTAGGAAGGGGCTAAACAAGGTAGCAGTTAGCGGACCGGGGCTAAACAAGCTAGCAGTTAGCAGGCCGAATTAGCAAGCAAGGGGATAGCAAGGGCTAGAGAGTTAGCCTTTGGGGGACGTCGTGATGGGGTGAGTCTGTTTATTCCTCTTCATGCGGTGACATCGATACACCGGCCGTGGGTCCGGGCATTGTAGCCCAGGAGTATGCTACGGTGGTAGCACAGGGGCTCTGGCCGGGCTAGCTTCAAGCTAAGTGGGTGGAAACGCTAGCCAGGAGTAATCATCCGGGGTTGCGGTTTAGCTAGATAGCTAGTTGTGAAGATCCAGCTGAAAAATGTTCCGTTTGCGGTGGGAATCCGGGGATAAAAAATAAATAGGTCCGATATGCCCAACTAACTTCTAATAGACCCTCCCCAATATCCCTTTCAACCCCCCAACCAACCTCAATGACCCTACATTTCAAACTTTTCTTCGTCAACATATTTAAAAACAATGTTACAAATGCTCCACCGTGTCATTAACCAAACACAAACCATTCACATGCAACCTAATGACGAGTTCAATGTACAATGTCCTAAGCGCAATCACCCCATCTCCCTTCCTAATCTGACCTTTTAATTTAATTTGGGCATATGAATACCGTCCCTTGGGCTCAGAGTCCCATCTCGTCTGCCACACATCTATCAAAATGGCTCTGATCTTACATGTTGCCTCATCTCTACCCAGTGGGACATTAATATCAATTACATCTTGTTTCAAAGCTCTTTTGGCCAACTGGTCTATAATTTCCTTCAGAATCTAAGCATACTATAATTCTAACAGGCTGTACATCCTCCACCCACTGGAGGGCAACTATTATCGCAAACAGTTCAACTGAGTATACTGACAGTTCATCTGTTAGTCTTCTACGTATCTGCACATCACATTCAGGGTCCCTGGATCCATCTGTGAGAAGCATAAAAACTTCTACCAATGTAATTGTCAACCAGTTTCCCTATATTACTGACTTCTGACCAATCATTCCTTTTCTCTACCAAGGCTAGATCAACAACAGGATCTGTGAGTAACCAGAATGGAGGAATTGAGGTGGGTGCTCCTTTTTAAATGTTGCCAATGGCTCTTAAAGCTCATCAGGCTCAGGTGCGGAAGCTCCCAAGTGTGCTGGTTGCCATGGTGGGCAACAAGGGGGAGGGAACAACAACGAAACAATAAAGGAGACAAAAAAGAGACAGCAAACCAAAATAACTTTAAAGAACAACACTAACATACAGGCTATGGCAACACATCAGTCACAACATGAGAGGTATGCCATGCAGTGGATAACTATAATGTGCTGTTATGGGATATGTTACCAAAAATGTTAGACCATCTTGATATTGACAGTTATGTACAATTCCGTCCCCTGAATAAGGTATTGTACTGCTGTAGTGGGTATATGACCTCTTACTGTGGCCCCCTCTTTTGTCCAGCTTTGGCAGCTCCACTGGCATTTCTATAGTAAGGGATGCACTCCAGAGTATTCCAGGCAATTATGGCCTACCAGTAGTGTGCTCAGCAAAATATAGAATTCACACAGGTAACATTTATAAAAAGCCAATCCCAAATCAATCTAGTCACTTCAGCAACAATTCAAATGGTGTTTGCGTCACACACCTTTCCCATTCCCAAGGAGAAACACACAGTGGTGTGGTCTAAGAAGAAATACTGTGCCATATGCACCTTGGCTGCTTCAAGAGATAAATAACTCAAGGACAGATTAATTGTCAAGTTGTGTGTCGGTCACTTGCATGGAAATGCAGGTGTGTAGAGGTATGCATGATTATATTCCATTGACATAGTCCCAAAACTACTCATCTCCCTATGGCACATCTTGACACATCTACTAGAATTATTTTCTACTAGAATGATGTTGATCAGCACTCATGTTTCAGACAGGTCTAACAAAACTTACACAGCTACCGATCAAATTCAAAAACAAACTGTAAAAAAAAAACAGACATCATGT
This sequence comes from Oncorhynchus gorbuscha, assembly GCF_021184085.1. Lineage (NCBI taxonomy): Eukaryota > Metazoa > Chordata > Actinopteri > Salmoniformes > Salmonidae > Oncorhynchus > Oncorhynchus gorbuscha. Next base: position 22,699,338 of record NC_060194.1, read on the forward strand.
CATTCTGTGAGAACATATAGAGAATATTAGAGCATCAAGAAAACCAACCTTCTCTTGCTTCAGCAGCTCCACTACACCCCCAGCTTCCCCAGCAACCAGTCAGAATAACTAGAGATTGATGCTGATAACACTTGCCAGTTATCTGCTCTTTAGCCACTCTATCACTTACTCAGAAAGGCGCCCTGTCACTGAGAATGTCCACAGGAATATTTGATGGACCTATACCGGTGATCCCAGACAGTGATTAAACTTTGGCCACAGAAATAACACGCTCATGAGATAAAGACTGTCCAGTCTCTGTAAGGGGTCCATTTTTTCATTTCTAATTCATCTGACACCCCAGTGTTAGAGAATGAGCGAAGTAGGGTGTCAGGAAATTGGAAATACTTTAATAGTCCCCAAATGTTGAGAGCAGTTTGGAGGAAAATGGAAAAGGGGGATTCGGAAGGTGTCAGAAGGGTTATAAGTGGGTAGCCAGCTCCTGAGGAGAAACCTAGAGCGAGTACACTTTTATGTGTAGAGAAGTACAAAGCATATGAAGTTGAGTGAAGAAGAAAGGGAGGGACGTTACGATGGGAACTCTATGTGATGTAAGAGGCACACTCAAATGCTCTGAGCCAGGGGAGGTGAAGAAAGAAAGACAAAAACTTAAAAAGAAGTTTCCATCAAATGGCTGATACCGTTTCCTAGTTTAGCTTGAAAGAGACAGAGAGAGAGAGAGTACGGAAGGAAATTATCTTGGATTTGAACCTACTTCATGGGAAGGGTAAATTGGAACATTTAGACCAATTCTTACACTACAATGACATCTAAGATATGTTGGGTTCTAAGATAGTGTATCCAGAGCTGTTTTTGTGTCTTAACACAGGAAGAGGAAAATAAATTGAACTCCTTTAAACTTTGTAGAGAATAAAATGGGCAGTTCCAAGATTGACTTCAATAATGCATGTATTGCCCTGCACAACCTTGCCATTCAAATGAAGATTATCAGTGCTATGCTATAAAGTCAACACAGATATGATTTCTTATCACATCGTTTCTTCCTTGTTGGACCTTATATCAGGCCCCAGCTTGTGCTTCTGACACCCCTTTTGTCATCTCAGTCACACACCACCACTGCCTCAACCATGACAATAAATTACCAGTAGCAGTGCCCATCCGTTATCTTTGGCTAATGCCCAACTGTGGAATTTCAATGTGGCATTTATACACAATTTCAAAAGATAAGAGAAGGCTCCACCATGTGCATGCCCCCCTCTTCTAAATTGCCAGCTGACAAGCAGACTGGACTGTAAGCATGGGAAATGCACATGGTGAAAAGCTTTCATCACTAAACCCATTGCAATTGATTAATTTAAATGACTAAAGACATTTTCAAAGAATCATAACTTGGATATTGCATATAATAGCCAAAGCCAGGAGTTTTGCTGACTATCTGACCAGGTAAAACGTTGGAGCCCTACAGTGCTAATATCACATAATATACTGTAGTTCCAATTTCCCACTTTGAAGATATTACATATCCTCTCTCTTCATCATATCTTGATTTATCATACTTAAATGATATGTACTTGTGATTGGTCCTACCTATTTAAGTCAGGTCATGTAATTCTTCCTTTTAGGCTAAATACTCCCTGACAGCATGTAACACTGATGCCGAACTAAGCTGATAGGGGATAATGGGACCTTGTCAGGTCCACTCATTGTTAAGGAATTACTATGTCTCAAGGGTTTGGTTAAACACATTTGCATTAAAGGTTGATTTATTTGATGAGCGATCATTCCATGTGACATGTTGATGTAGTTGCCATACATTGGAAAAATGCTTTTAAAGGGCCTCCCATTAGTACATTCTAACCCTCTCGTTCAATTATATGTTGCAGTTATATCTTAAAGCTTCGTCATTGTCTTTCTAATAGCAACTAGCATGACAGGCACAGTACAACAGGTGCTCTTTGATATTCTTTTTGGAATTATGTGTAGGGAAGAGCAGGATTGATTGTCTCACGGGTTGCTTGTCATTACTCCCAATCCAAATGGCACTGTGTAATATTTGTAAAGTTAAAATGTGTGACTTCTTCGTAGAACTCATCCACCTGGTCATGTCAGTATGACAGGACATTGAGGTGAGGAGAATTTATGTGTTTTTCATAAGTGATGTTGTTATTTTCTTTGTAAATGTTTGAATTATGGGAGTATCCATGAACAATTATGTCCGTTGAAAAGAGGATAAGGACAGCTATATTCCAAACCTATTTCTGAGTTCCTACTGTAGGTCAAGCCATGTGGTAATTAGCATCTTAATTAGCATTGGGGGGGTTGTCCCTATCACCCAGTGGCCTCATTAGTCCTGGGCGATTAGCCCTGAACATTTAGATGTTAAAACATTTTATAAATAATAATAATGATTTCAGTTATGAGTTTCCATAACCACACATAACCTACGCTAGGCAGTATACAATTATTGACAAAAATAAACAATGCAATATACTGTGCTAGGCAGTAGCAGGCACTGCAGGTTCCTTGCTATCTAGAATCCTTGGGACGTCACTATCCCATTGAAGTTGAAATGTATAATGGTTTAGGTAAGGGTTAACGTTAGGTAGGGGTTATGGTTATGGTTAAGGTTTGGGCAAGGGTATGGTTAGAGGTAGGGGGTAGGGTTTAGGGAAGGGACGTCCCAAGGATCGACGCATAGCCTGCTGTGATTGGGAGAGATTTCACAATGCAGTGGACTGTCAGAGAGGAAGAGGCGAAGCTAAAGGTTTTACTCGGCCCAAAATCTCTCCACGAAAATAAACCCACGAGTGAGGAATTTTTGTATGGAGGTCAATGAGAGAGTGTTCAATTTGGTCAACAAAAATGTAATTTGTAATTTGCTACGTGAGGCTTATTTGATCGAATAGAAATTGGGTTGGGTTGTTTGGAATGCACTAATATAAGTGGACGCACGTGGCATTTAATCAAAATCAAGATAAAATGACTTTATATCAGAGTTGTGTCTGTTGTCATAGAGATAGATAGAGGACTCATCATGGATATAACTTGTTTTAGCATGTACATTCCCCATGCTGTCACAGACATGATAATGGCACAGATACAGAATTTGAATGAGGTGCAGAGGGAAGAACAGCCAGAAAGTAAAAGTGTAGCATCAGTGGCGTTAGCCTCTGGTTTGTACAGGGTTGGTGGTAGCTAACTAACTACTCTCGCTCAGCATAAGGGTTGGCTAAAGATAATATGCCAGTGTTAGCGCTCTGAATCCTTAATTAAAGCTGCAATTGGTAACTTTGTGTTTTATAGATCTGTCATTCTCATTGAAAGCAAAACTAAGAAGCAGTAGATCGGTTCTAGGTGGACTACTTCTATGCTTCCTGTTCTTAAGTTTCATTTTTGCATCTTTTACTTTCATTTTGGAAAACGAATTTAACTAAATAATGCAGATGAGCCAAGGGTGATGACAGATGTAACAGCAGGCTATATAGTGGAGCACTTAAGACATCTTGGTAACCAGATTCCCGCTATTCAACCCTAGTATACCCCTGCCATCAACTCCATTATAATGAATCCCAAGCTCTTTTGTGCTTGTGCTATATAAAGCTCCCTTCAAATCAAATAACATTTTATTAGTCACATGCGCCGAATACAACAAGTGTAGACCTTACGGTGAAATGCTTACCTACATGCCCCTAACCAACAATGCAGTCTAAAAATATATGAATAAGAAAAAGTAATAAAAGGAACAAGTAATTAAAGAGCAGCAACATTATGTACAAAATAAGTTTTAAAAATATGTTACAAACTACGGAAAAAACCTGTTAAGAAAACAGTTGGTTAGGAGCCGATAAAACGTCAGCCTTCTTCTCACACACATAGTTTTTCTGTCACACACCCCCACATACGTGTGCGAAGACATGCATACACACACACACATTTACTCAAAATTGCATACAGTCTGTTATTCTCATGGCTTAAAATGCAGAATTTTGTTATGAATATCATTCGATCAAATATGGGGCTGGTTGTCACAAGTGGACAGAGTGTGTTTGATAGCTTATAACTCCGTGCTGGAATTTCAACCCAAGACCTTGGTCTTTCTCTCAATATTAAAAAGATTATTGTAAGATATACTGGTGCAGCCAGAAAGAGAGGGGAAAAGATTGCCAGCTTTGTGGTTAGATTGTAGGTGAACAACATATTGAAAATTCAGATGCCTTAAGCTATGTGTCCTCAAATTATATGTAATCTGCCATTAGCAGGTAGAACTGATCAAATGAAATTAATCTTAGAGATCTTAGAAATTATTCCATTCTACATGTCTTTTTGGGGGGGGGGGGGACTCGTGTCTATTCATATAGCCTAGGGGCTATGTTGATTCTTATCTGTCATGTTTGCCCAGGTAGTAACTTTAAACTAAATCATGCAGATGAGCCAAGGATGAGGACAGATGAGAACAGCAGGCCAGTGGAGCACTTAGAACAGCAGCAGCCAGGGGAAACTGGTAGGGAAGAGGGTGGTTTAGGTGACCCAGACACAGGCTGAAAACAAGTTAAGCTACCCCAGTAACCCCTTGGCTGTTTTGAATTGCAAAACTGAAGAGACACACCAGTCAGGACACATAGACAGCAACAGAAGAATAGGTGATGGAGAAAGACACACCAGTCAAGACACATAGACAGCAACATAAGAGTAGGTGATGGAGAAAGACACAGACCAGTCAAGACACATAGACAGCAACAGAAGAATAGGTGATGGAGAAAGACACCAGACAAGACACAGAGACAGCAACAGAAGAATAGGTGATGGAGAGACACACCAGACAAGACACAGAGACAGCAACAGAAGAATAGGTGATGCAGAGAGACACACCAGACAAGACACAGAGACAGCAACAGAAGAATAGGTGATGGAGAGAGACACACCAGACAAGACACAGAGACAGCAACAGAAGAATAGGTGATGGAGAGAGACACACCAGACAAGGCACAGAGACAGCAACAGAATAATAGGTGATGCAGAGAGACACACCAGACAAGACACAGAGACAGCAACAGAAGAATAGGTGATGGAGAGAGACACACCAGACAAGACACAGAGACAGCAACAGAAGAATAGGCGATGGAGAGAGACACACACCACTTTTTCTGCTGGGACTCTAAGAGCTAAGGAGCATTTTTTAAGTAGAGGCCAGCGGAGCACAGGTGCTTGCATATTGCACAAGAGACAGAGGCTATAAAGTTAGAAGCTTATTATGCATAACCCATCATTCATTAGCTAAATGTATAATTAGAAAACAAGGTGACCCCAGAAAACCAGATGGAGATGGGTAAATTAGATGCGCATTCAGTCTTTATATTACAGTAGCATAGGCTATGCTGCATCAAATGTTGGCATACCTGTCACAAGAAGTTACCATGATGAGATGATAGCTCTGCATGCATTGTGAACTGTGCTCCATACTGAGTTGGGTCTGTCCCCACCCTGAGCGTTGATTCATCATGCAGAGGCCGTAGAGAAGTCAGATTAATATTGCATATACAGATATATTGTATATACTGTAATTTAGCAGTTCCATTTCACCCCATGTTGTTCATATAAATAATTTGTGAGAATTTACCAGTTTCTCACAGTTTTATCCTGGGAAAGGGGATTGGTTTTGGGCGGTAAATCATGGTAAATCTTGGTAACCGGATTCCCACTATTCAACCCTAGTATGCCCCTGCCATCAACTCCATTATAATGAATCCCAAGCTCTTTTGTGCTTGGGCTATATAAAGCACCCTTCAAATCAAATAACATTGTATTAGTCACAACAAGTGTAGACCTTACAGTGAAATGCTTACCTACATGCCCCTAACCAACAATGAGGTTTAAAAAAAATATGAATAACAATAAGTAATAAAGGAATAAAATAATTAAAGAGCAGCAACATTATGTACAAAATCAGATCAAAAAAAGTTACAAACAACAGAAACAAAACATTAAGAAAACAGTTGGTTAGGAGCACATAAAACGTCAGCCATCTTCTCACACACATATTTTTTCTGTCACACACCCAACACACATGTGCAAAGACATGCATACAAACACACACATTTACTCAAAATTGCATACAGTCTGTTATTCTCACGGCATAAAATGCAGAATTTTGTTATGAATATCATTCGATCAAATATGGGGCTGGTTGTCACAAGTGGACAGAGTGTGTTTGATAGCTTATAAATCCGTGCTGGAATTTCAACCCAAGACGTTGGTCTTTCTCCCAATACTAAAAAGATTATTGTAAGATATACTGGTGCTGAGAAATACACACTAGAGTAAAAAGTGTGACAACCAACCCCGGTCTTCCCTACGGTTTTACATAACTCAACCTGGGGCCCACCAACAGTGCCACTGATAATGTTGGCAGAGGTAAATAAATAAATTAGGCTGAAAAGATAAATCACCTCCCTATCCTTCGACTATGTGGGTGGAAGATGATGGATGGCATGGGAGTCAACTGTGAAGGTTTGATGACTTTGGGGCTTTGGTAGGTAAACCGTTTCTTCCTCCTGTAAACCCTTTGTTTTATCACATTCTCAACTCTCTGCTTGCTTCCACAATACTATGTGCAACCCTCCGTCAAGTTTATTTTTTATGTGCTGACACATTCACTGTCATCTCGGTTAAAAATGTCCTGTGGTCTGGTGGGGCTTCACGCTCTTCCCTCCCCCTCACTCTCAGTCTTATATTATTCATCAGGATTCCTTTAGAAGCGACTCTCTCCTTAAAGCAAATTCACCCCTCTGCTTTGCGTTTGTTACACCTTAGCCCAGTTCCTGAGGCAGCAGATGTAGAGAAAGAAAGAGAGTTCAGTGTGTGTGTGTGTGTGTGTGTGTGTGTGTGTGTGTGTGTGTGTGTGTGTGTGTGTGTGTGTGTGTGTGTGTGTGTGTGTGTGTGTGTGTGTGTGTGTGTGTGTGTGTGTGTGTGTGTGTGTGTGTGTGTGCGTGCGTTCGTGTGTGCGTGCGTTCATGCGTGCGTGCGTGCGTGCGTGCGTGCGTGCGTGCGTGCGTGTGTGTGTGTGTGTGTGTGGGTGCGTGTGTGCGTGTGCGGGAGAGAGTAAAAAATGTGAGGAAAATGCTGAGATGACAGTGTGTGCTTGCATGTGTGCGTAAGAGAGAGAAAGAGTGTGAGAGCATCCGTGTGTGTCTATGTGTACCAGTGTGTTGTTAGTCGGCCAATCAGAGCACCACTCCAGAGCTGCAGCAGGCAAGTGAGGCAGCAACCTGGCGGATTGGGGAGATGACTCCAGTGAGGTGGATTGGGAGCAGCAGTAGACAGATAGGGGAGAATCTGTTCACAGCTCACTGTTCACATACCTTATCATCTGTTTGGAGAAGAAAGGTAAGGGCAAATTGTTCAGCACTTTCAATCCATCTCTCTCTCTCTCTCTGTTGTCATAGCTTTCACATCTGCTATGGTCTGTCGTGCTACTGCTGCTGCCTCTGCTGTTGGATCCTCTGAAGCTGCTTTTGCCTGTGGTGAGCGCTGCTACTGTGAAAAAGTGTGAGTTCATTTATGTTTTATTCACGCTGCTTCAGAGCCTCTCTATACGGCCAGGGAAATGCAAGAATGAGAGCCCTGCTGCCATATTTTCAATGGTTTTATTGTTTGAGCTTTATTGGAGGTGTCCTTTTTTATTATCACCAAGGTATATATCAAATTACCATAGTACTTTTCATAGGCACTCGTAGCTCCAGCTCTCAGATGGAACTAAACAGGAGAGTGGAATCCTGTGGAATAATTTCACTGCTCCATGATCAATTCACTGCAGTCTAGCAATTGGCTGTGTTAGTGCCTCAAAATATGTAACTGGCTAAAGAACAAGAAAATATGTGATGGTTCTGCTGAAAAATATCCACCTAATGTGTAGAGGAAGGGTTGAATTTCTGCAGGTGCTGATTTGTATAGAATACATAAGGGTGTATGTAGGCTGCTATTCTAAAATGTCATGTAGTGTCTTTGTCAGCTGCAGCTTATTACCTTATGATTAGAGAGATCCATGCTAAATGTATGCATAATTCCCTCCATTGAAATGCCAGAGGAATTCTCCTGAGTTCTATTTGAGCCAGAGTGTGGGGGGGGGGGGGGGGTTAAAAGACTCGCTGGGACAGTCTGTCTCTGCTAGCTACTTTAGTAGATACCTCCTCACTAATGCCTTATGCAGTGGGGATGTCAATGACTCAATGTGCCAGACCCACGTCAAGCTTTCCCTTGAGTCATTCTCTGTATACTGCTAATCCTGTAATGAGCAATCGTTCTCACCATCCTCTCCTGAGATTTACTAAAACTCCACAAGGGGTGGTCTTTCCTCCTTTCCTCGTCCTCCAGTCCCCACAGAGGGAAGAGGATACTGGAAGCCAAGTCAAGTGAGATTCTTGGTGGGGAGCAAAAACCACCTGCTTGGTTTTGTAGATCTCAAACCCTGAGAGATGAGTGTGCTAATTTGTGCTAATCTCTTTTGACCAGTATGTGGTGCATTCATGTTGGTCCTATAATGTCTTACTCCCACTATAACCAGCGCTGTCAGTGAAGATAGTTCATGTTGGTCCTGTAATGTCTTACTCCCACTATAACCAGCGCTGTCAGTGAAGATAGTTCATGTTGGTCCTGTAATGTCTTACTCCCACTATAACCAGCTCTGTCAGTGAAGATAGTTCATGTTGGTCCTGTAATGTCTTACTCCCACTATAACCAGCGCTGTCAGTGAAGATAGTTCATGTTGGTCCTGTAATGTCTTACTCCCACTATAACCAGCGCTGTCAGTGAAGATAGTTCATGTTGGTCCTGTAATGTCTTACTCCCACTATAACCAGCGCTGTCAGTGAAGATAGTTCATGTTGGTCCTGTAATGTCTTACTCCCACTATAACCAGCGCTGTCAGTGAAGATAGTTCATGTTGGTCCTGTAATGTCTTACTCCCACTATAACCAGCTCTGTCAGTGAAGATAGTTCATGTTGGTCCTGTAATGTCTTACTCCCACTATAACCAGCGCTGTCAGTGAAGATAGTTCATGTTGGTCCAGTAATGTCTTACTCCCACTATAACCAGCGCTGTCAGTGAAGATAGTTCATGTTGGTCCTGTAATGTCTTACTCCCACTATAACCAGCGCTGTCAGTGAAGATAGTTCATGTTGGTCCTGTAATGTCTTACTCGCACTATAACCAGCACTGTCAGTGAAGATAGTTCATGTTGGTCCTGTAATGTCTTACTCCCACTATAACCAGCGCTGTCAGTGAAGATAGTTCATGTTGGTCCTGTAATGTCTTACTCCCACTATAACCAGCGCTGTCAGTGAAGATAGTTCATGTTGGTCCTGTAATGTCTTACTCCCACTATAACCAGCGCTGTCAGTGAAGATAGTTCATGGTTGTCTACAGAAATATCTCAAAATGTCATTGTTGCCAAACTTCCAACAACAAGCAGGATGTAGTATTTACAGAGATTTTGTATTTGCTGAGTGCAATTGTTATCAGATCTTGTAAACAAGTGGCCAGATGAACAAAACACAACAGACCTTTGTCTTGAAAAGACCTACAGTATAAACTTCCAAATATAAAGCTGCACTTACAGCAAGGCAAGGGTCCAAGCTTTTGAGCATAAAAGTAGCAAGCTGAGTTTGTGTATTTGAGGTTAAGCCCAGCTAGCTACTGTATCCTCCATTAGCCTAGTGTTGAGGGCAATGCCCTGACATGCCCGAAGCTGTGTTAGCTAGTGACTTGCTATTGAAGTGCAAGGAGAGCCTTCTCAGTGATAGATACTGTAGTGAAGTGACCAGTAATTGTATTTCTCTAGCATACATCTAATTTTATGTTGCTGGCTTGGGATAGGTAAAATCTATTTTCGGGCTAGTAGATGATTTAGCTAGTTAGCTGTAAGCTACAGTTTGGCTTAGCTGTACAATGTTGCTAAGTATAATTAAAATCATAATTATCCTTAGAGTCCGACATGACTCTTGAACTTAGTGCAGGAGAAAAAGGGGAGGCATATGCATAGGTCTAAGCTACAGTTCACAACTCGTCATAATGTAAGCCACAGCCTCAGATGTAGTCTCAAGGTCCACAGAGTATTTCTCTCCAATTAGCATCATAATTAGCAACATTAGAAACTAATCAATTGCTAATCTGTTTTGTGGCCCTCAACTAATCAGAATGAATAGTTGCAACACCCTTACCCTTGAATTGCATACAAGGACAATCAATGAACTATTTTCTATTTTAAAAATCCTGGTATATTTGAAGACAATATTGGATATTTGATTCATGTGCTGTTAGCCTGGAATCATGTTTAACCATACTGCAAAAGACAGATGTGGGTGTTTTCAGGGTAGAAGTTTCCTATTTCCTGAAATTGAGCGTAGAGAGAACCTGCAGAGCAATATCCACTATATTTCAATGACAGTTATCTGTAGCTACATGTATTTCTGCTGACACTCTTAACTCAACCATGTTCAGGGATGTAGCAATATAATGAATATCCTGTGTGAACCTAATGCTTATAGCAACAATTGTCCATGCTACAGTGACTTCAGAAAGTTTACATACCCCTTGACTTATTCCACCTTTTTGTTGTGTTACAGCGTGAATTCAAACGTTATTAAATACAGTCGAAGTCGGAAGTTTACGTACAACTTAGCCAAATACATATAAACTCAGTTTTTCACAATTCCTGACATTTAATCCGAGTCAAAATTCCCGGTCTAAGGTCAGTTAGGATCACCACTTTATTTAAAGAATGTGAAATGTCAGAATAATAGTAGAGATAATTATTTACTTCAGCTTTTATTTCTTTAATCACATTCCCAGTGGGTCAGAAGTTTACATACACTCAATTAGTATTTGGTAGCATTGCCTTTGAATTGTTTAACTTGGGTCAAATATTTCAGGTGCCTTCCACAAGCTTCCCATAATACGTTTTTGGCCCATTACTCCTGACAAACCTGGTGTAACGGAGTCAGGTTTGTAGGCCTCCTTGCTCACACTGCCTTTTTCAGTTCTGCCCACACATTTTCAATAGGATTGAGGTCAGGGCTTTGTGCTGGCCACTCCAATACCTTGACTTTGTTGTCCTTAAGTCATTTTGCCCCACCTTTGGAAGTATGCTTGGGGTCATTGTCCATTTGGAAGACCCATTTGCGAACCAGCTTTAACTTCCTGACTGATGTTTTGAGATGTTGCTTCAATATATCCACATAATTTTCATTTTTCATGATGCCATCTATTTTGTGACGTGCAACAGGCCCTCCTACAGCAAAGCACCCCCAAAATATGATGCTGCCACCCCTTGCTGCACGGTTGGGATCATGTTCTTCGGCTTACAAGCCTCCCCCTTTTTCCTTCAAACATAACAATGGTCATTATGGCCAAACAGTTATATTTTTGTTTCTTCAGAGCAGAGGACATTTCTCCAAAAAGTACGATCTTTGTGCCCATGTGCAGTTGCAAAACGTAGTCTGGATTTGTTATGGTGATTTTGGAGCAGTGGCCTCTTCCTTGCTGAATGGCCTTTCTGGTTATGTTGATATAGGACTTGTTTTACTGTGGATATAGATACTTTTGTACCTGTTTCCTCCAGCATCTTCACGAGGTCCTTTACTGTTGTTCTGGGATTGATTTGCACTTTTCGCGCCAAAGTACATTCATCTCTGAACGGTATGACGGCTGCGTGGTCCCATGGTGTTTATACTTGTGTACTATTGTTTGTACAGATGAACGTGGTACCTTCAGATGTTTGGAAATTGCTCCCAAGGATGAACCAGACTTCTGTGGATGTCTACAACTTTTTTTCTGAGGTCTTTGCTGATTTCTTTTGATTTCCCCATGATGTCAAGCAAAGAGGCACTGAGTTTGTAGGTAGGCCTTGAAATACATCCCCAGGTACACCTCCAATTGACTCAAATGATGTCAATTTGCCTATCAGAAGTTTCTAAAGCCATGACATAATTTTCTGGAATTGTCCAAGCTGTTTAAAGGCACAGCCAACTTAGTGTATGTAAACTCTGACCACTGGAATTGTGATACAGTGAATTATAAGTTAAATCATCTTTCTGTAAACAATTATTGAATTACTTGTGGCATGCATAAAGTAGATGTCCTAATCGACTTGCCAAAACTATAGTTTGTTAACAAAAAAATTGTGGAGTGGTTGAAAAACTAGTTTTAAACTTCCATCTTCAAGTGTATATGTTTTTTCTCACCATCTACACAAAATACCCCATAATGACAGAGTACAATTTTTTTTTTCAAATGTATTGAAATTGAAACACAGAAATATCTCATTTACATAAGTATTCCTACCCCTGAGTCAAAACTTTGTAGAAGCGCCTTTGACAGCGATTACAGCTGTGAGTCTTTCTAGGTAGGTCTCTAAGAGTTTTTCACACCTAGATTGTGTAATATTTGCCCATTATTTTTACATTCTTCAAGACTTGGCACATTGGTTGTTGGTCATTGGTAGACAACCATTTTCAGGTCTTGCCTTAGACCTTCAAGTAGATTTAAGTCAAAATTGTAACTTGACCACTCAGGAAAATTCACTGTGTGGCCTTGTGTTTTAGGTTATTGTCCTGCTGAAATGTGAACTCATCTCCCAGTGTCTGGTGGAAAGCAGACTGAACCATATTTTCCTCTAGGTCTAGGATTCCTCTAGGAATTTGCCTGTGCTTAGCTCCATTATGTTTCTTTTTTATCCTTTTGATCAGTATATTGGATTTTCCCCAAACATAACACTTTGTATTCAGGATAAAAATGTAATTGCTTTGACACATTTTTTTGCAGTATTAATTTAATACCTTGTTGAAAACATGATGCATGTTTTGAAATATGTGTATAATACAAATATACTTCCTTCTTTTTGCTCTGTCAATTAGGTTAGTATTGTGGAGTTACTACAATGTTGTTGATCCTTCCTGAGTTTTCTCCTTTCACAGCCATTAAACTCTGTCGCTGTTTTAAAGTCACCTTTGGCCTCATGGTGAAATCCCTGAGCGGTTTCCTTCCTCTCTGGCAACTGAGTTAGGAAGGACGCCTGTATCTTTGTAGTGACTGGGTGTATTGATACACCATCCAAAGCCTAATTAATAACTTCAGCATGCATCAAAGGGATATTCAATGTTGGCTTTTTAAAATGTTCCCAATTACCAATAGGTGCCCTTCTTTGTGAGTCATTGGAAAACCTCAGTCAGTGTTTGAAATTCATTGCTTGAGTGAGGGACCGGACCGTACAGCTAATTGTATGTGTGGGGTACAGAAATAAGGTAGTCATTCAAAAATAATTTTACAAACTATTTTTGCACACAGAGTGAGTCCATGCAACTTATTATGTGACTTGTTAAGCAAATGTTTACTCCTGAACCTATTTAGGCTTCCCATAACCAAGGTGTTAAATACTTATAGACTTATTGACATTTCAGCTTTTCATTGTTAATTAATTTGTTTTAAAAAATGGAAATACATAATCCCACTTTGACATTATGGGGCATTGTGTGTAGGCCAGCGACAAATCATCGAGATGTAATATATTTTAAATGCAGGCTGTAACACAACAAAATGTGAAAAAAGTCAAGGGGTGTGAAAACCTCTGAAGGCAATGTATATATGTCTGTCCATTATATACTGTATATATACATTATAAAGTGGGTGAAACAGTATGTGAACATTATCAAAGTGAGCAATGTTCAATGACTCCATGTACTGTATACTGAACAAAAAATATTAATGCAACATGCAACAAGATTTCACTGAGTTACAGTTCCTATAAGACATTTTAGGACCTAATCTGTGGATTTCATATGATTGGGAATAAAGATATGCATCTGTTGGTCACAGATACCTTGCAAAAATAATAGGGGCGTGGATCAGAAAACCAGCCAGTATCTCATGCAGCGTGACACATCTCCTTCGCATAGATTGATCAGGCTGTTGATTGTGGCCTGTCTAATGTTGTCCCACTCCTTTTCAATGGCTGTGTGAAGTTGCTGGATTTTGGCGGGAACTGGAATACGCTGTCGTACATGTCAGTTCAGAACATCCCAAACATGCTTAATGGGTGACATGTCTGGTGAGTATGCAGGCCATGGAAGAACTGGGACATTTTCAGCTTCCAGGAATTGTGTACAGATCCTTGTGACATGGGGCCGTGCATTATCATGCTGAAACATGAGGTGATGGCACGCCAATTTGCTTCAGGATCTCATCACGTTATGTCTGTGCATTCAAATTCCCATCGATAAAAAGCAATTGTGTTCTTTGTCCATACCTTATGCCTGCCCATACCATAACCACATCGCCACCATGTGCACTCTGTTCACAACATTGACATCACGCCCACACAATGCCATACACGCCGTCTGCCATCTGCCTGCTACAGTTGAAACCAGGTTTCATCCATGAAGAGCACAGTTCTCCAGCATGCCAGTGGCCACACAGTTGAACTTCCATTAGACGGTTTCAAACTGTTTGTGCATGAATTCTTTGGTTGTGCAAACCCACAGCTTCATCAGAAAAAATAAGAAACCGGCACACTGTTCTTGCTAGTATCACTGCTCTTTAATAAGCTTTACATATCGGCCTCAAGGCCTTTGTCAGAGCCCATTGTGAGTTTTTTTAATTAGCTCCCTTTTGTAGACATAGCTCCATGGATGCATTGAATAGATGTGGGTGGAGCTATGTCTACATAAGGGAGCTAATTGAAAAAAGGCACAAAAGCTCTGACAAAGGCCTTGAGGCCAATACGTAAAGCGTATTAAAGAGCAGTGATACTAGCAAGAGCAGTTTCTTATTTTTTATCATCTTATTCAAGAGTTACCATGCACCTGCAACACAGATAGCTCAGATGTGAGAGTGGCTATAGAATTTTGAATCAGCTGTCCGGGTGACTGGTCTCAGTGACCCGGTTGAAGAAGTAGGATGTGGAGGTCCTGTGCTGGCATGGTTACACGTGGTCTGTGGTTGTGAGGCCAATTGGACGTACTGACATATTCTCTAAAATGCCATTGGAGGCGGCTTATGGTCGGGAAATTAACATTAACATTGACAACAGCTCTGGTTGACATCCCTGCAGTCAGCTTGGCAATTGCACACTCCTTTAAATCTTGAGATATTGGTGACATTGTGGTGACAAAACTGCACATTTTAGAGTGGCCTTTTAATGCCCCCAGCACAAGGTGCACCTGTGTAATGATCATGCCGTTTGATAAGCTTCTTGATAAGCCACACCTGTTAGGTGTATGGATCATCTTGGCAAAGGAGAAATGCTCACTAAAAGGCATGGGAAGAAACGTGTGAGAAATAAGCTCTTTGTCCATCTGGAACATTTATTTTATTTCAGCTCATGGAACATGGGACCAACATTTTACATGTTGGGTTTATGTTCTTTTTCAGTACACATAGGGCAGCTGTCTCTATGGTGCATGGTAGAGTACCGGGTGGTATCTGGCTAGAACAGTGACTAAGGTTCAGAGCAGGGTTGGCTAGTGGTGATTATTTAACAGTATGATGGCCTGGAGATAGAAGCTGTTTCTCAGTCTCTCAGTCCCAGCTTCAATGCACATGCCATTTGTTCACCATCTTGACGGTAACAGGGTGAACAGGATGTGGCTCGGGTAGCTGAGGTCTTTAATGATCTTCTTGACCTTCCTGTGACACCGGGTGCTGTAGATGTCCTGGAGGGCGGGCAGTGTGCCCCAGTTGATGCATTCAGCTGACTGCACCACCCCCTGGAGAGCCCTGCATTTGTGGATGTTGCAATTGCCATACCAGGGGGTGATACAACCCGAAGGGATGCTCTCAATGGTGCATTATAGAAGTTTGTGAGGGTCTTAGGGGCCAAGCCACATTTCTTCAGCCTCCTGAGATTGAAGAGGCACTGCTGTGCCTTCTTCACCAAGTTGTCTGTGCATAGGGACCATTTCAGTTTGTCAGTGATGCGCACACTAAGGAACTTGAAGCTTTTGACCCTCCCCACTGTGGCCCTGTCAATGTGGATGGGCAAGTGCTATTTTTGCTGTGTCCTGTAGTCCACAATCAGTTCCTTTGTTTTGTTGACGTTGAGGGGGAGGTTATTTTCCTGGAACGACTCTCACCACCTCCCTGTAGGCTGTCTCATTGTTGTTGATAATCAGGCCTACCACTGTTGTGTCGTCAGCAAACTTTATGATTGAGTTGGAGAAGTGAGTGGCCCCACAGTCATAGGTAAACAGGGAGTACAAGAGGGGACTGAGCACGCAACCCTGTGAGGCCCCCATGTTGAGGATCGGTGTGGCAGAGATGTTGTTACTTACCTTCACCCCTTGGGTTCAGCGTGTCAGGAAGTCCAGGACCCAGTTGCACACGGGAGGGGTTCAGACTCAGGGCCCTGAGCTTAGTGATCAGCTTGGAGGGTACTATGGTGTTGAAGGCTGAGCTGTAGCCACACGCATGGATAGTCACTGATTGATGTGAACATCACCCTAATGGTGTCACAAGTTTAAATTAATTGTTTTCTGTAGTGAATGATTCGAAAATTAAAAATCTGTTTCTGGATGTATGTAGTATTTGCAATACACAAATACTGGAATGTGTGTGTGCTTGAATGGTGTAGTACATCCAGGTAACATGGAAAGGCGCTATCACTGACCCAGCAGTGCTCTTTTCATGCTCACTTGACAAATTAAGCTTCAAATTGAGCCTAATGTAAAGACAAGGCACGAGCAGCAGAACGGTCAAATTAAATTATTTTATAATTGCAGTAAGTACTAGTGATATTCAGTTAGAATGAGGACAGCCACCCTTTTATAACATGGAATTTCATAGACATGGACTGCTGTTGGAATATGCATTGGGAATGGGATCATGCATTTGTGAAGGCTAAAGATGTTATGTAGCAGTGTACTTTCAGTATACCTGCTTTTCACTCTCCACTTCCCATCACAGAGAAATCCTCATTTGTATCTACAGTACTATACTGCATGTGGTGCGTGGGTGGTATTGTAGAAAAACATACAAACACATAATTCAAGAAAACATGCAACACTAGCCCATGCTATAGGTTGACAAATAACACAAATTGAGCCATGAATCATTTCAAGGATGGTCACACACATCCTTGATGTTGTCATTGCACAATTAACTGTGCTTCACGTATAATCTGTTGTTATTGGTCTTTTGACATTTCAGAGTTAGTTTGTATTATTGCAATGCAGACATAGAAACAAAGAAGACGTAACCATAGCATCCATTGACAAGCCTCTGTGCCGCCTCACATCAAACATTTATTACTTGCAAATTGTTTGTGTTGGACTGTTTTTCGACTAAGCTTGGCTGGTACTCTGCTGACAGGTGGACTGATTGAAGGTTTGTGGAAATGCATCAGAAAATAGCACAGTTGTGTAACAAATCAAAAGGAAAGGAAATCACAAAATGCTTTCCTGAGTGGCAGAGGCATAACAAGTCTTGTCACATGTGCTGTATATATACTTCTTTATTTTACAGAGTGATATGTTTTTTTTTCCACAGATTGTTTTCTCACACAAAATATAAAAATAACTGAATAATTCAAAAGTATTTAAAGTACAATATTAACAGCAACTGGAAGTTAGAACCACAACTCTGCTTGTGTGAGGGTGTTTACCAAGTGACAAATGTTCTGTAAGAGTGTCATAGATTGTGAGAATCAAATGCTCTTAATAAGCAGCTTGTCATTGTAATATACTCTCACAAAGACTGCAGAAAATAATGTCCTCAAAATGCTATTATGGCCTATGGAGATACAGTTGTAGCTCTCCTGCTTTCAAAAAGCCATTTTGAAATGGATGTCTTTCAGCTGTGAGGTATGACAGAGACAACTTAGCCTTTTCAGCTCAGACTCAGCAATGTAGTTTTGAATCTTCTGGCTTGCATCCGAAGCAGACAGAAATACTCAATTCATTCGCACAGTGGAAATTGACTCTCAGAAATCAGGTCAAAATGAGAAAAGAACATTGTGGAAAAGAATATAATATAATAATATTGAATATCTGCTAAATGGCATATATATATTATTATTATATATTAATATTGTGCTTCTATAAATGAGTCAAAGTGTAATATCGGAGTAGTCATTCCATCAAATTGCATTAGGGGATTTCACAGCAAGAAAAACATGTCTCATTATTCCTGTTTCCTTAATATCGTTTCTTCTTATCTTTTCAAGGGGAAACAACACGGCAACCTTCTCAGGCCAGACCACTCATGAAATCTCCTGAGGATCCTCTGAGCAAATGAACAACCAGCTCTTTTCCCCTCTGTCCAACATGGAAATTAACCTTGGTTCTAATCCCTAGTGGACAGACTGAAATAAACCATGGACTTTAGGAGAAATCTCTGGACTGGTCTGATCTGCACCTAGTATTGTCTTACTGTCGAGACGCTGTTGTGGCCTCTTGGTACACTGTTTGCCAAGGTACAGTGGAGGACTTAGAGAAGCATACATTCTCTACCATGAGAATTCCTGCCACCACTGCCTGCCTCTGCCCTTTGCTGATCTGCCTGTGCTTTGTCCAGAGGAGTTATGGGACGTCCCAGCCCAGGCCCAACGTCAGAGCACCCAGGAACCAAACCAAACACCTAGATGGAGAGAAGGACGTGCACCACCGGCCCAAGAGGGGCTGGATATGGAACCAGTTCTTCGTTTTAGAGGAACATATTGGACCAGAAATTCAGCATGTTGGAAAGGTATGCTATTCATGGTCTTCTTCAATGGCATTCATTTGATGTGAGGGATTTTCATGCAAAGAGGAAAACAGTAGGCCTACATATTGCACTCCGTAGGTGGTTTTGCGTAATGCAAAGTCTATGATTGCAACTGTACCTGGTTGTGCATACAGTAGCAACAGCCGTTTGAGAACAATGTTGCACCAGGTTAAGTAAGACGTACATTTACGCTTAGAGCAATTTCCTTTCTTTTGGAAAATATTTTGAGTTTATAGCTTTAATCTCTGTTTACTTACAGCAAACATATATACATTTCTACTCACTATGATAAATAATTCAAATGGGTAAGCTTATTATACAACAAAACATTTTGTATATACTGTATATACAGTTGAAGTCCGAAGTTTACATACACTTACAGTGGGGAGAGCAAGTATTTGATACACTGTTGATTTTGCAGGTTTTCCTACTTACAAAGCATGTAGAGGTCTGTCATTTTTATCATATGTACACTTCAACTGTGAGAGACGGAATGACATAAGTATTTGATACATCAGAAAAGCAGAACTTAATATTTGGTACAGAAACCTTTGTTTGCAATTACCGAGATCATACGTTTCCTGTAGTTCTTGACCAGGTTTGCACACAGGGATTTTGGCCCACTCCTCCATACAGACCTTCTCCAGATCCTTCAGGTTTCGGGGCTGTCGCTGGGCAATACGAACTTTCATCTCCCTCCAAAGATTTTCTATTGGGTTCAGGTCTGGAGACTGGCTAGGCCACTCCAGGACCTTGAGATGCTTCTTACGGAGCCACTCCTTTCGTTGCCCTGGCTGTGTGTTTCGGGTCATTGTCATGCTGGAAGACCCAGCCACGACCCATCTTCAATGCTCTTACTGAGGGAAGGAGGTTGTTGGCCAAGATCTTGCGATACATGGCCCCATCTATCCTCCCCTCAATACGGTGCAGTCGTCCCGTCCCCTTTGCAGAAAAGCATCCCCAAAGAATGATGTTTCCACCTCCATGCTTCACGGTTGGGATGGTGTTCTTGAGGTTGTACTCATCTTTCTTCTTCCTCCAAACACAGCGAGTGGAGTTTAGACCAAAAAGCTCTATTTTTGTCTCATCAGACCACATGACCTTCTCCCATTCCTCCTCTGGATCATCCAGATGGTCATTGGCAAATGACGCCGTAGTGTGTTACTAATGGTTTTCTTTGACATTGTGGTCCCAGCTCTCTTCAGGTCATTGACCAGGTCCTGCCATGTAGTTCTGGGCTGATCCCTCACCTTCCTCATGATCATTGATGCCGCACGAGGTGAGATCTTGCATGGAGCCCCAGACCGAGGGTGATTGACCGTCATCTTGAACTTCTTCCATTTTCTAATAATTGCACCAACAGCTGTTGCCTTCTCACCAAGCTGCTTGCCTATTGTCCTGTAGCCCATTCCAGCCTTGTGCAGGTCTACAATTTTTTCCCTGATGTCCTTACACAGCCCCGTGGTCATGGCCATTGTGGAGAGGTTGGAGTCTGTTTGATTGAGTGTGTGGACAGGTGAGTTTTATACAGGTAACGAGTTCAAAGAGGTGCAGTTAATACAGGTAATGAGTGGAGAACATTCTTAAAGAAAAACTAACAGGTCTGTGAGAGCCGGAATTCTTACTGGTTGGTAGGTGATCAAATACTTATGTCATGCAATAAAATGCTAAATTAATTACTTAAAAATGATACAATGGGATTTTCTGGATTTTGTTTTAGATTCCGTGTACCTATGATCAAAATTACAGACTACATGCTTTGTAAGTAAGAAAACCTGCAAAATCGGCAGTGTATCAAATACTTGTTCTCCCCACTGTAGGTTGGAGTCATTAAAACTAGATTTTCAACCACTCCACAAATTTCTAGTTAAAAAACTATAGCTTTGGCAAGTCGGTTAGGACATCTACTTTGTTCATGACACAAGTAATTTTTCCAACAATTGTTAACAGACAGATTATTTCACTTATAATTCACTGTATCACAATTCCAGTGGTCAGCAGTTTACATACACTAAGTTTACTGTGCCTTTAAAGAGCTTGGAAAATTCCAGAAAATGATGTCATGGCTTTAGAAACTTCTGATAGGCTAATTGACATAATTTGAGTCAATTGGAGGTGTACCTGTGGATGTATTTCAAGGCCTACCTTCAAACTCAGTGCCTCTTTGCTTGACATCATGGGGAAATCAAAAGAAATTGGCCAAGAAATCAGCCAAAAATTGCAAATCAATCCCACAACAATAGCTGTGAAGATGCTGAAGGAAACAGGTACAAAAGTATCTATATCCACAGTAAAACAAATCGACATAACCTAAAAGGCCGCTCAGCAAGGAAGAGACCACTGCTCCAAAACCGCCATAAAAAAGCCAGACTATGGTTTGCAACTGCACATGGGGACAAAAATCGTACTTCATGGAGAAATGTCCTCTGGTCTGATGAAACAAAATTAGAACTGTTTGGCCATATTGACCATCATTATGTTTGGAGAAAAATGGGGAGGCTTGCAAGTCGAAGAACACGATCCCAACCGTGAAGCACGGGGGTGGCCGAATCCTGTTGTTGAGGTGCTTTGCTGCAAGATAAAATAAATAAAATGGCCCCGGAAGAAATGGCAGCAGTTTTATGGACACCCAACCAATTGTGCTATTATGTGGGGTTTTTCACGTTATTTGTAACTTATTTTGTACATAATATTTCTGCAACCGTATCTTACGGCAAAAAAGAGCTTCTGGATATCAGGACAGCGATCATTAACCTCGGATGAGACAAAGAGCTTCTGGATATCAGGACAGCGATCACTCACCTCGGATTAGACAAAGAGCTTCTGGATATCAGGACAGCGATCATTAACCTCGGATGAGACAAAGAGCTTCTGGATATCAGGACAGCGATCACTCACCTCGATTAGACAAAGAGCTTCTGGATATCAGGACAGCGATCATTCACCTCGGATTAGACAAAGAGCTTCTGGATATCAGGACAGCGATCATTAACCTCGGATTAGACAAAGATTTTTTCTACAACAAGAACGACGCACAAGACATTCTCCAAACACCCCACAGGGCTGACATCCCCGTTATTTGCAAGAGGAAGCGATGCAAGTACAGAGGACAAAGAGCCGGATGCTTGGTCAGGACCCGGAGAAGGCGACTGGGAAAGCTGCCGTTGACCTCAATACTACTCGCCAACGTACAATCATTGGACAATGAATTAGACAAGGTACGATCACGAATATCCTACCAACGGGACATTGAAAACTGAAATATCCTATGTTTCACGGAATCGTGGCTGAATGACGACATGGATATTCATCTAGCGGGATACACACTGCACCGGCAAGATAGGACAGAAAACTGTGGTAAGACGGGGGGGGGGGGGGGTCTGTGCATATTTGTAAACAACAGCTGATGCACGAAATCTAAAGAAGTCTCTAGATTTGCTCGCCTGAAGTAGATAAATTGCAGGCCACACTACTTGCCTAGAGAGTTTTCAGCTATACTTTTCGTGGCTTTTTATGCACCACCACAGACACAGAGGCTGGCACGAAGACTGCACTCAGTCAGTTGTATAAGGAAATAAGCAAACAGGAAACCACTCACCAAGAGGCGGCTCTCCTAGTGGGAGGAGACTTTAATGCAGGGAAACTTAAATCAGTTCTACTAAATTTCTATCAACATGTTAAATGTGCAACCAGAGGGAAAAAAATGATAGATCACCTATACTCCACACACAGAGATGCATACAAAGCTCTCCCTCGCCCTCCATTTGGTAAATCCAACCACAACTCTATCCTCCTGATTTCTGCTTACAAGCACAAATTAAAGCAGGAAGCACCAGTGTCTCGGTCTATAAAAAAAAGTGGTCAGATGGAGCAGATGCTAAACTACAGGACTGTTTTGCTACCACAGACTGGAACATGTTCCGGGATTCTTCTGATGACATTGAGGAGTACACCACATCAGTCACTGGCTTTATCCATAAGTGCATCGAGGACGTCGTGCCCACAGTGACTGTACGTACATACCCCAAACAGAAGCCATGGATTATAGGCAACATTCGCACTGAGCTAAAGGGTAGAGTTGCCGCTTTCAAGGTGTTTGACTCTAACCGGGAAGCTTACAAGAAATCCTGCTATGCCCTGCGACGAACCATCAAACAGGCAAAGCGTCAATACAGGGGTAAGATTGAATCACTCTACACCGACTCCGACGCTCATCTTATGTGGCAGGGCTTGCAAACTATTACAGACTACAAAGGGAAGCACAACCGCGAGCTGCCCAGTGGCACGAGCCTACCAGATGAGCTAAATAACTTCTATGCTCGCGTCGAGGCAAGCAACACTGAGGCATGATTAAGAGCATCAGCTTTTCCGGACAACTGTGTGGTCAACATAGACAAGGCTGCGAGGCCAGATGGATTACCAGGACGTGTGCTCCGGGCATGTGCTGACCAACTGGCAGGTGTCTTCACTGACATTTTCAATATGTGCCTGCCTGATTGAGTCTGTAATACCTACATGTTTCAAGCAGACCACCATATTCCCTGTGCCCAAGAACACAAAGGCAACCTGCCTAAATGACTACAGACCCGTAGCACTCACGTCCGTAGCCATGAAGTGCTTTGAAAGGTTGGTAATGGCTCACATCAACACCATTATCCCAGAAACCCTAAACCCACTCCAGTTTACATACTGCCCAAACAGATCCACAGATGATGTAATCTCTATTTCACTCCACACTGCCCTTTCCCATCTGGACAAAAGGAACACTTTCGTGAGAATGCTATTCATTGACTACAGCTCAGCGTTCAACACCATAGTACCCTCAAAGCACATCACTAAGCTAAGGATCCTGGGACTAAACACTTCTCTCTGCAACTGGATCCTGGACTTCCTGACGGGCCGCCCCTAGGTGGTGAGGGTAGGTAGCAACACATCTGCCACGCTTACCCTCAACACTGGAGCTCCACAGGGGTGCGTGTTCAGTCCCCTCCTGTATTCCCTGTTCACCCACAACTGCATGAGTGTATGTATACTTCTGACCCACTGGGAATTTGATGAAAGAAATAAAAACTACTATTATTCTGACATTTCACATTCTTAAAATAAGTGGTGATCCTAACTGACCTAAGACCGTGAATTTTTGCTTGGATTAAATGTTAGGAATTGTGAAAAACTGAGTTTAAATGTATTTGGCTAAGCTGTATGTAAACTTCCGTAAACTGTACATACAGTACCAGTCAAAAATTTGGACACACTGACTCAAAGCTATCATCAAGGCAAAGGGTGGCCACTTTGAAGAATCTCACATATAAAATATATTTGATTTGTTTGACACTTTTTGGGTTACTACATGATTCAATGGGTGCTATTTCACAGTTTTGATGTTTTCACTATTATTCTACAGTGTAGAAATTTGTTTAAAAAATATAGAAAAACCTTTGAATGAGTAGGTGTGTCCAAACGTTTGACCTGTACTGTATATGAATAAATAATTTTCTCTATGAATATGAATGGACCTTTTTGTTGTTGTGATAAATTGGATAAATTGTTTGTATGATCATGGTCAGGGTAATTAATCCTTATTGAATGCGTAAATATGCCAACATTAGGGACTGTAAGCAGTGTTACCTAACTGCTTTATTATACAGCTTACCACAGGAGCCACGTCTAGTGATATTGTCTAGCAGTGGCTTCTTGAAATGCAGAAGTTATAGCAGGTGAACTAATCCACTGTGACACTGACATTGTATGACATTGACACTATGTATCAAAGGTGAGGGTTAAACTGGGGCTTGTGGGACATGTGGGATGAAAGGCTGGTAAGAGAAGGCTCCAATGAATAATCCACACACACACACACACACAGACAGACATACATCCCCTGAGGGGGCGGACTGAGAGCTCAAGTCACTCTCCTCAAAGATGCTGTGACAGTTGAAGTTTCATCTTCCACTGAGATGGCAACTTTTTAGGTGTTGATTTGGCAATGAGGGAAACATCAGGCAATTAAGTATCATGTAGCCATTCTCAACAGCACATATGCCTACATGTATCAGCTTGATGAGTTAGAGTGGGCACCACAGATCAATATGATCAGTAGAAAGTGGGATGTATTTCAATGTTGGCCAACACTTTATGACCCCATTGTTTAGACTGAAAGTCTTTCAGTGTAATACGTAAATATGTATTTTTAAATTGCTTTTGGGACAGGTGAACCTAAAGGGGATTTATTCCTGATGCCGACACTATCACTGTCCTGCATATTTTGCACATTTCTCTGCCTCCTGTCTCCCCTTAGAGGCTCAGTCAGGATGGAGTACAAATAGTGCAGTCCAGACCCAGACAGACCTGTCCTAGAAAACTGTGCTGTACTTTTCACAGATTCAGATGTGTCAGAGTGATGAATGGATAAAACAAATATTTGTATCTGAATGATCCCAACTCTGCTCTGCTATGACTAGTTAGCTATATAGCCTTCTCCTTCATCACAGCTACTGTCGACACTCAGTGTACAAAACATTAGGAACACCTTCCTAACATTGAGTTGCACTTTTTACCCTCAGAACAGTTTCAGTTCGTTGGGACATGGACTATAAAAGGTGTCGAAAGTTGTGTCAAGTTGGCTGGTAGTGGACCTCTACTCCGAATAGCACGTACCATCTCATCCCACAGATGCTCAATTGGATTGAGATCTGGTGACTGGGCATTACATTGCAGTAAGCTGAATTCCCTTTCATGTTTGTGAAACCATTCCTGGACAATCCTACGCTTGTGGCATGGGGCATTATACTGTGGATGTTTTTCAGATGGATACACTGCTGCCATGAAGGGATGCACCTGATTGACAATGATGTTCTAGATATCCTGTGGCATTCAAACATTGATCCACTTTTATCAAGGGGCCCTGTGTGCCATGAAAACACACCCCACATCATCACACCACCAGCAGTTTGCAATGTTGACATGAGGCATGATAGATGCATGCACTCATGTGGTTTACTCCTTACCCTAGTCCTCCCATCAGCGTGAAACAGCAGGAATCGAGATTCATCAGACAGGAGAATGTTTTTCCAATTCTCCAGTGTCTAGTGTTTTCGTTCCTTAGCCCACTGCATCGCAGTTTCTTGTTATTTGCTGAAAGAAGTGGTGGAACTCTGTAAGGTTGTCGCCTGCCATACCCAAATTGAGTTAAGATACGACGAGTTATGCATTCTTTTATGGGTCTTTGTGCACCAATATTGTACTTGACTGTTAGTTGACTAACCATAGTCCTTCTGTTGTTCTGCGCAATTCCTGTCAGCCTCCTTTGTCCTCTTTCGTCAATGACCCATTTTTCGACCACTGGCCTAACGTTGGCTGGATGTCCTTTAGGTGGTGGACCATTCTTGATACACACAGGAAACTTTTGAGTGTGAAAAACCCAGCAGCGTTGCAGTTCTTGACACACTCAAACCAGTGCGCCTGGCACCTACTACCATACCTCTTTCAAAGGGACTTACATGTTGCCCAGTCACCCTCTGAATGGCACACATACACAATCCATGTCTCAATTGTCTCAAGGAATAAAAATCCTTCTTTAACCCGTCTCCTCCCCTTCATCTACATGTCTCCTCCCCTTCATCTACATGTCTCCTCCCCTTCATCTACACTGATTGAAGTGGATTTAACAAGTAACGTCAATAAAGGATCATAGCTTTCACCTGGATTCACCTGTCATGGAAAGAGCACGTATTCCTAATGTTTTGTACACTCACTGTATATTGTAGCTAGCTGTTCCCTGTATAGGCTAGACATGTACTGCACACTGATTGTTGAAACTACCCTTGCTTCCCTCTGATTTAGATTACAGGTTACAACCCCAGTCCACAGGCATCCCAACCTCTTATCAACCAATGGATTTGACGTGTGTTTGGTGCAGCAGAGGCCAGAGAAGGTTGATACAGCAGAGTAGCGTTCGTACTGCCGAGTCTCGCAGGCAGCTGCTAGTACCGTCACCTCTCACTGTGTGAGATTGTATGATTAAAATATCCCTTATCAGACCCCAGAGACAAAGATTACATCAAACCCTTCACCCTGGTTCACTAATGGCAAATTACTAAAACTTGGTGTACCCCCCCAATTTATAAAAGAATCTTGTCAGTGAGCTCTTGCTGCAGCATAAAATTGACCTTTCCATCATCGTGCTTCGTGTAATTTGTGGTTAGCAGAGGGGGCAGGGTCCTGATTGAATCAGGGTTCTTGGAGCGTAGGCAGTTTATCAGCCTCTGTACAAGCCTCTACCAGTGAACTTGGCAGTGTATGTGCAGACAGTTCCATGTCATTATTTAAGTGCATTCTAAATGGCATCATTATGAATATGTGTCCTCAGGTTGAAATTCAAACAAATCCCACGATAGATATGTGTCGGCTGCCTCCCGAGTGGCGCAGTGGTCTAAGGCACTGTGCTAGCTGTACCACTAGAGATCCTGGTTCGAGTCCAGGCTCTGTCGTAACCGGCCGACACCGGGAGACCCATGGGGCGGTCCCAGTTTCTCCCGGGTTAGGGGAGGGTTTTGCCGGCCGGGATGTCCTTGTCCCATCGCGCTCTAGCGAGTCCTGTGGCGGGCCATGCGCAATGCAAGCTGACTTTGGTTGTCAGCTGTATTGTGTCTCCTCCGACACATTGGTGCTTCCGTGTTAAGCGGACATTGTATCAAGAAGCAGTGCGGCTTGGCTGGGTCGTGTTTCAGAGAACCCACTGCTCTCGACCTTCTCCTCTCCCGAGTCCGTATAGGAGTAGCAACTACCACTTGGAAACCATGAAGAAATGTGTAGGCTATGCAGTGTCTTTTTTGCGAACAAGGCTACTGCCTCTGTGCATACTGCACACTTGCTTCTTATTTTAAAACTGCTTCTAAAACTGGAAGCATCTCTGCCCGTTAGAGTCTATTACTGGTTGTAGTAGTAGGATTTTACAGTAGGATCTTACAGTATAGCAACTGAGCCTGTTCTTCTTTCCTACAGATATGGCATTTTCCCTTGTAGGAAATTTCATGAAGAAAAGGCATGCCAAGCCCAATAACTAATTCTTACACAAAGAGAGACATGAAACGCACCATATGGAAAAAGTGGACAGCAGACACATAGCCTGCACATATCATGAAATCATATCGTGCTCTGCATCTCTTCTGCAACCAGGCCCTTGGTGATGTATTATCACAGTGGCTAGTTCCATATATTTATGTATCTATCTATTCCCCCCATAGCTCCCAGACAGAGAAATGTTTTGTTATTTTATCTCTTTAAAAACGCAGGGCCTAGGGTAAGCACCAGTCATGAGCTGTAAACCCATTACCCTGCTAGTGAATAAAGGCACCATAGCGAAAGATAAACGAATGCTACTCCGTCACTGCAGGCAGGATATTCTGTGAGTGAAAGTAGTGTCATGGGCCAGTGTAAATGCTTGCGTTGGCCCAAACTTGCTGAGAACATCACAGCAGTTCCACCCACTTCCACTATATGACAACATCAGCCTTGGATTCATATGTACATTCAACCTACTTTGTGCTACGCAATAATGTTTATTACTGTGTAGTAGCCTAGTACACTGTATTTTCTAGAGTCCTAGGCGGACAATAAAGACAACTACTTAGCCTACATGTGGTGAATTTGATCCTCTGTTGGTTTGTATTGGTCTTCTCTCATGTGAATCTGCAGCAGTAATATCTTGGAAACTCTCCATGTGATTCTGTAGCAAACAGGGTTGCTGTGTGTACCCTCTTCAGGCATGGGAAGAGGCATGGAGGTGAACACTGTCTTAGCTAATTGCTCTCTGCTCAGGGATTACACTCGCTGCCAAGAATTAAGAGCAGCCTGTGTGTGTGTGTGTGTGTGTGTGTGTGTGTGTGTGTGTGTGTGTGTGTGTGTGTGTGTGTGTGTGTGTGTGTGCGTGCGTGCGTGCGTGCGTGCGTGCGTGCGTGCGTGCGTGCGTGCGTGCGTGCGTGCGTGCGTGCGTGTGTGCGTGCGTGCGTGCATGCGTGTGTGCGTGCTTGTGTGTGTGTGCGTGTGTGCGTGTGTGTGGTGTGTTTGGGGGGGAAGAGTTGAAGGCGGAGGCAACAAAAATCAATACACTGAGGAATATATAAAATAAAGCTTTAGGATTGTAACTGCCAGCAGCTTCTGGCATCATTCTTCATTCAGAACATTTCCCCTCAGTGTCTGTAGAGAAATAGCATTCTCCCGAAGAGCAAACACTTGCATTCATGATAGGGCAACTGACTTGGCTGGCCAGTTGTGTTCTTATACAGATTATGCAAACCAGCTCCCACAGCTTTGGTGCTGTCAAGGGATTCACAGTCTTTCTTTAATGGTTTGTTATCCATCATTCACTTCCCTCCTTACAGAAATCCCTACAGGTTCTGCACCACAGGTGTCTGAAAACATGGAGGCTATAGGTGCATCCCAATCATTTCTCCTTCCTCCTGAAGTGTGCCCTTGTTTACTACGCCCCACAAATATAAAAGCATTAGATTGGTGAAGGCACGGGCTTGAGGAAGTTTCTGTATACCCTTACTTTCCTTTCAAATCTCTGAGGGGAAATTAACAAGTGCACACTTTGGGAGAAAGGAGAGATTATTGGGATACAGCCCATGTTCTGGGGTATTGTAACGAATGGAGACGTCCTATTTTGTTGGCTATATTTATTATATTCCATCTGATCCATTTTAAAGCTAATGGGGTGTTTCACACCTGTCTCAAACAACCTATCACCCCACATTCAGTGTTTAAGTGTTTGTAAAAACACATTTACCAGACACGGCAGGCACAAGGCCAAAATACTTAGACGACATGTCAACAAAGTACAACAAATGTATTTTGCAATGATGCAACTCAGTGTAGCACCACTAATCCTGATAGAGCTGGATTAACCTGTTTGAATGAGTAAGTGTTCCGCGCCCCCAGTGTTTTATTCATATTTTACACATTGCATTGACTTTGTTCTGCTAGGCTACCAAGGGAAATACATCAGCCCCAAAATGTCAAGGCAGCTTCTTGTCTTCTTCCTCTTTTTTTGAAAGTTCTACAACAGAGTTTTTCTTTACAGTACCAGTCATGAGTTTGGACACACCTTCTAATTCAAGGGTTTTCTTTGTTTTTACTATTTTCTACATTGTAGAATAATAGTGAAGAAGACATCAAAACTATGAAATAACACACAAGGAATCATGTAGTAACCAAAAAAGTGTTAAACAAATCAAAATATATGTTATAATTGAGATTCTTCAAAGTAGCCAACCTTAGCCTTAATAACAGCTTTGCACACTATTGGCATTCTCTCAACCAGCTTCATGAGGAATGCTTTTCCAACAGTCTAGAAGGAGTTCCCACATATGCTGAGCAGGTCATCTGGTCATCTGATGCAGCACCCCATCACTCCATAGTCCCACTAAGCGCAAACCAGATGGGATGGTGTATCGCTGTAGAATGCTGTGGTAGCCTTGCCTTGAATTCAAAATAAATCACAGACAGTGTCACCAGCAAAGCATCCCCCACATCGTCACACCTTCTCCTCCATGCTTCACGGTGGGAACCACAGCAATGCGGAAGTCATCCGTTCAACTACTCTGCGTCTCACAAAGACATGGCTGTTGGAAACGAAAATCAAACATTTGGACTCATCAGACCAAAGAACAGATTTCCACCAGTCTAATGTCCATTGCTCGTGTTTCTTGGCCCAAGCATGACTCTTCTTATTATTGGTGTCCTTTAGTAGTGGCCTCTCTGCAGCAATTCGACCATGAAGGCCTGATTCACACAGTCTATGTTGAGATGTGTCTGTTATTTGAACTTCATTAATAATTTATTTGTGCTGCAATTTCTGAGGCAGTTAAATCTAATGAACTTACCCTCTGCATCAGAGGTAACTATGCGTCTTCTTTTTCTGTGGCGTTCCTCATGAGAGCCAGTTTCCTCCTAGCGCTTGATGGTTTTTGCGACTGCACTTGAAGAAACTTTAAATGTTCCGCAATGACTGACCTTCATGTCTTAAAGTAATGATGGGCTGTCGATTCTCTTTGCTAATTTGAGCTGTTCTTGCCATAATATGGACTTGGTCTTTTACCAAATAGGGATATCTTCTGTATACCACCCTATCTTGTCACAACACAACTGATTGACTCAAACTTATTAAGAAGGAAAGAAATTCCACAAATTAACTTTTAACAAGGCACACCTGTTAATTGAAATACATGCAGGTGACTACCTCATGAAGCTGTTTGAGAGAATGCCAAGAGTGTGCAAAGGTGTCATCAAGGCAAAGGAAGGTGTCACGCCCTGACCTTGGATACCTGTTTTCTACATATTTTGGTTAGGTCAGGGTGTGACTGGGGTGGGTACTCTAGTTTTTTTGAATGTCTAGGGTTTTTGTATGTCTATGTTGGCCTGATATGGTTCCCAATCAGAGACAGCTGTTTATCGTTGTCTCTGATTGGAGATCATATTTAGGCAGGCCTTTTTCCCACTTTCTGGTGTGGGGTCTTGTCTATGTGTAGTTGCCTGTCAGCACTACATTGTATAGCTTCACGGTTCGTTTGTTATTTTGTTAGTTTGTTATTTTGTTATTTTGTTAGTTTGTTATTTTGTTAGTTTGTTATTTTGTTAGTTTGTTAGTTTGTTCAGTGTTCATTCTTTTGATAAAGAGAATGTACGCATACCACATTGCGACTTGGTCTCCTTCATACGACAAACGTGACAGAAGGCTAGTTTGAAGAATTTCAAATATAAAATATATATTTTTTGGGTTGCTACATGATTCCATATGTGTTATTTCATAGTTTTGATGTCTTCACTATTATTTTACAATGTATAAAGTAGAAAATATAAAGAAAAACCCTTGAATGAGTAGTTATGTCCAAACCTTTGACTGGTACTGTAGATCATATATATATTTCACTGGTCAACCCCAAAGCCAACACTTCCTTTGGTCTCTTTCCTTCCAGTTCTCTGCTGCCAATGACTGGAACGAATTGCAAAAATCACTGAAGCTGGAGTCTTATATCTCCCTCTCTAACTTTAAGCATCAGCTGTCTGAAAAGCTATATATATATACACACGTCCTATTTTGTTTGCTATATTTATGATATTCCATCTGATTAATTTTAAAGCTAATGGGGTGTTTCACACCTGTCTCAAACAACCTATCACCCCACATTCAGTGTTTAAGTGTTTGTAAAAACACATTTACCAGACATGGCAGGCACGAAGCCAAAATACTTAGGCGACATGTCAACAAAGTACATATATATGTGTGTGTGTGTGTATGTATTATCCTAATACCAAAGAATTGAGGAGTGTGGATTGTCGTAGAATAATGCAGTTTGCATGTGAGATGTCAGGCAACAATTATGCATGGTTTGTTTAATAGTGTAACTGATAAGGTATGCATTGTTAAGGTTTTCCAAACGTTGGTGTTGCAGGGAATTCCCCATAACATATTTGTATGAATTAGTCATGTCTACACTACAAACAGAAAAAAACACTGAAATGGTATGCAGTGATACCTATCTGAAATGTCCTTTAACTGTGTTGTTCAATGCAGAAATAGTCAGGTCCCAGGCTACTTGTCGGTCTTCACTAACAATCTGTAACATTCCTCTGTGGTAAACCTTTAAAGGATGATTGTCACTTCCATTTGAAATCCTTAGTTCCTCCTCTAAACTGACGAGGCTGATGAGGTGACTATACCTGTGTATTGTTTTCTATGTTCACATGAGTATTGTAACATATATTCCTTTCCAGCTGCACTCCAACTCAGACAAAGGAGATGGCTCAGTCAGATACCTGCTGTCTGGAGAGGAGGCTGGTACTATATTTGTCATCGATGAGGTCACAGGGGACATCCATGCCACCAAGAGCCTGGATCGGGAGAAGAAAGGCCAGTATGTCTTACATGCCCAGGCCATCGATCGTTACACCAACAGATCTCTAGAGCCAGAGTCTGAATTCATTATCAAGGTCCAGGATGTCAATGACAACGCGCCCAAGTTTCCAGATGGCCCGTTTGCTGCTACTGTTCCCGAGATGGCCGACGTTGGTAAGGTCGAATACTGAGAACATACTTTTAATACGCTGGGTGCACTTGACTGGAGGCAGCCAGCTTTGTACCCTGACTGTGAGACCAGTCACGCTATTAGCTGAGTCAACAGTATTGTTGCAGATCCCTGCTGCATCACAGAGGCAGTCAGGTATTGATGCACAACTCTGTAAATGGATTTTGATGGTCCCGATACAGGATTTTGATTAATTGGGAAATCATGGATTTTTGCCGCACTTTATGCAATACAGAAACACTCTGTGGTATTTTTTGCACATAGTTTACAGTAAGAAAACCATGACAATATAGTGAGTTGTGCTACAGTATGTAAATGTGGTTTGTACTGTAATCATGGCACATTGTACTTTAGTTGTATGGATTTGTGTGGAAATGCAGTACTGATATAACCTTTCCTTCCATGCAGGCACATCAGTGTTTCAGGTCACAGCCACAGACGCAGACGACCCCACCTATGGGAACAGTGCCAAGATTGTTTATAGCATACTGCAGGGACAGCCTTACTTCTCTGTGGATCCTAAAACCGGTGAGCCAACCAGCCTTTTACTTTACTGCAATATAACGCTGCATGTGTGAATTGTTTCTGCCAAGTGATAAAATAGCTTTGTTCTATTATGTTTTATTGGTTGATAGTTGAAATCGGGCTGTTTTTTTTATTTCACCTTCATTTATCCACGTAGGCCTGTTGAGAACAAGTTTTCATTTACAACTGCGACCTGGCCACGATAAAGCAAAGCAGTGTGACAAAACAACAACACAGAGTTGCACAAGAACAAACATACAGTCAATAACACAATAGAAAATGTACAGTGTGTGCAAATGTAGAAGAGTTGGGAGGTAAGCCAATAAATAGGTCTTAGAGGCAAAATAATTACAATTTAGCATGAACACTGGAGTGATAGATGTGCAGATGATGATGTGCAAGTAGAGATACCGGGGTGCAAAAGAGCAAGAGGATAAATAACAATATGGGGATGAGATAGTTGGATGTGCTATTTACAGGAAGTGTACAGGTACAGTGATCGGTAACCTTTTCTGACAGCTGATGCTTAAAGTTAGAGAGGGAGATATAAGACTCCAGCTTTAGTGATTTTTGCAATTCCTTCCAGTCATTGGCAGCAGAGAACTGGAAGGAAAGGCGACCAAAGTAAGTGTTGGCTTTGTGGATGACCAGTGAAATATACTTGCTGGAGCGCGTGCTACGGGTGGGTGTTGCTATGGTGACCAGTGAGCTGAGATAAGGCGGGGCTTCACCTAGCATAGACTTATAGATGACCTGGAGCCAGTGGGTCCGGCACTGAATATGAAGCGAGGGCCATCCAACGAGAGCATACAGGTCACAGTGTTGGGTAGTATATGGGGATTTGGTGACAAAACGGATGGCACTGTGAAAGACTACATCCAATTTGCTGAGTCGAGTGTTGGAGGCTATTTTGTAAATGACATCGCCGAATTCGAGGATGGGTAGGATGGTCAGTTTTACAAGGGTATGTTTGGCAGCATGAGTGAACGAGGCTTTGTTGTGAAATAGGAAGCTGATTCTAGATTTAATTTAGGATTGGAGATTTTTGATGAAAGTCTGGAAGGAGAGTTTACAGTCTAACCAGACACCTAGGTATTTGTAGTTTTCAGAAGTCAGAACCATCCAGAGTAGTAATGCTAGTTGGGTGGGAGGGTGCGGGTAGCAATCGGTTGAAGAGCATGCACTTAGCTTGATTTGCATTTAAAAACAGTTGGATGCCACGGAAGGAGTGGTGTATGGCATTGAAGCTCGTTTGGAGGTTTGTTAGCACAGTGTCCAAAGAGGGCAAAATGTATACAGAATGGTGTCATCTGCGTAGAGATGGATCAGAGAATCACCAGCAGCAAGAGCGACATCATTGATATATACAGAGAAAAGAGTCGGCCCGAGAATTGAACCCTGTGGCACCCCCATAGAGACTTCCACAGGTCCAGACAACAGGCCCTCCGATTTCACACACTGAACTCTATCTGATAAGTAGTTGGTGAACCAAGCGAGGCAGTCATTTGAGAAGCCAAGGCTATTGATTCTGCCGATAAGAATGTGGTGATTGACAGAGTTGAACGCCTTGGCCGGGTCGATGAAGATGGGTGCACAGAACTGTATTTTGTCGATGGTGGTTATGATATCTTTTAGGACCTTGAGTGTGGCTGAGGTGCACCCATGCCCAGCTCAGAAACCAGATTGCATAGTGGAAAAGGTATGGTGGGAATCAAAATGGTCGGTGAGCTGTTTGTTAACTTGGCTTTCGAAAACTTTCGAAAGGAAAGGATGGATATAGGTCTGTAATAGTTTGGGTCTAGAGTGTCTCCCCCTTTGGAGAGGGGGAATGATCGCGGCAGCTTTCCAATCTTTGCGAATCTCAAACGATAAGAAAGAGAGGTTGAATAGGCTAGTAATAGGGGTTGCAACAATTTCGGCTGTTAATTTTTGAAAGAGAGGGTTCAGATTGTCTAGCCCAGCTGATTTGTAGAGATCCAGATTTTGCAGCTCTTTCAGAACATCAGCTGTCTGGATTTGGGTGAAGGAGAAGCGAATGGGGCTTGTGCAAGTTGCTGCAGAGGGTGCTGAGATGTTAGCCGGGGTAGTGGTAGCCAGGTGGAAGGCATGGCCAGCCGTAGAAAAATGCTTATTGAAATTATGAGGCTGTTTAACAACACTGCTGATTACAGAGGCAATAAATCAAATTGTGTCGAGTTTTAGAGATGGCTGCGGGTTTGAATTGGTCACAATAAATGACAAAGTTGAGGGGAAAACACAGCAAGAGCATGCCTGTCTTCAAAGCTAGAATCCTTCATGGCAATATTTTGGTATACAAAGTGCTATGTGAACGTCACAGGATCCAGTACCTTTAAGTGCCAGAAAGCCCCATCCATCTACTCTTTGCTACCACTCTGTCAGCAGACCTGACTTGAAGTGTCAGGTTTCACACCCTAAATTTAGGACACGGCATATTAAAGGTTACAGTCTGGCGAGTTAAGCAATCGTGGGGTCATCTCACTGTGATATTCTCAGCCAGATTTAGAGCAACATGAAAAAATACTAAATAATTTTGTAAAATTTAAGCCAAACCATGTTCTTCTGGTCCCTGAGGGACTAAATCACTTTTTGCGCAAAGCTGAAGTTGTAACAAGTCTGCAGATTCAGAGGAGGCTTCGCGGAAAATACTCTGTCGTCAGTTATATGAAATGGTGCCAAATTTGTACTGTAACGGCTTTCTTCCTGTGA
Source organism: Oncorhynchus gorbuscha (assembly GCF_021184085.1). Classification (NCBI taxonomy): domain Eukaryota; kingdom Metazoa; phylum Chordata; class Actinopteri; order Salmoniformes; family Salmonidae; genus Oncorhynchus; species Oncorhynchus gorbuscha. The sequence goes on from NC_060194.1 coordinate 22,735,425, forward strand.
AAGAGAGGACCAAAGCGCAGCGTGGTGAGTGTTCATCTTCTTTAATAATAAATCCCAACTGAACACTTCATATTACAAATCAACAAATGTGAAAATTGAAAACAGTCCTATCTGGTGCATAGACACAAAGACAGGAAACAATCACCCACAAACCCCAACACAAAACAAGCTACCTAAATATGGTTCCCAATCAGAGACAATGACTAACACCTGCCTCTGATTGAGAACCATATCAGGCCAAACACAGAAACAGACAAACTAGACACACAACATGGAATGCCCACCCAGCTCACGTCCTGACCAACTAAAACAAGGAAAACACACAAGAACTATGGTCAGAACGTGACACCCCCCCCCCCCCCCCCCAAGGTGCGGACTCCGACCGCACAACCTAAACCTATAGGGGAGGGTCTGGGTGGGCATCTGTCCGCGGTGGCGGCTCTGGCGCTGGACGTGGACCCCACTCCATCATTGTCTTAGTCCACCCCCTTTTATTGTCCTTTGAGTGGCGACGCTCGCCGCCGACCTTGGCCTAGGAACCCTAACAAAGGGCCCCACTGGACTGAGGGGCAGCTCGGGACTGAGGGGCAGCTCGGGACTGAGGGGCAGCTCGGGACTGAGGGGTAGCTCAGGCCTGAGGGGTAGCTCAGGACTGAGGGGTAGCTCAGGACTGAGGGGTAGCTCAGGACTGAGAGGTATCTCAGGCTGACTGACGGCTCTGGCAGCTCCTGGCTGACTGACGGCTCTGGCAGCTCCTGGCTGAATGGCGGCTCTGGCAGATTCTGGCTGACTGACAGCTCTGGAGGCTCCATGTTGACTGGCGGCTCTGTAGGCTCCATGTTGACTGGTGGCTCTGGCGGGTCCATGCTGACTGGCGGCTCTGTAGGCTCCATGTTGACTGGTGGCTCTGTAGGCTCCATGTTGACTGGTGGCTCTGGAAGATCCTGGCTGACTGGCGGCTCTGGAAGATCCTGGCTGACTGGCGGCTCTGGAGGCTCCATGCTGACTGCCGGCTCTGGAGACTCCATGCTGACTGCCGGCTCTGACGGCTCCATGCTGACTGGCGGCTCTGCCAGCTCTGGACAGACGGGAGACTCGAGCGGCTCTGGACAGATGGGAGACTCTAGCAACTCTGGACAGACGGGAGACTCTAGCGGCTCTGGACAGACGGGAGACTCTAGCGGCTCTGGACAGACGGGAGACTCTAGCAGCTCTGGACAGACGGGAGAATCTTACGGCGCTGGAGAGACGGGAGACTCTAGCAGCTCTGGACAGACAGGAAGCTCAGGTGGCGCTGGGCAGACTGGAGACTCCGGCAACACTGGAGAGGAGGAAGGCTCTGGCAGCGCTGGACAGAAGGGCTCTGGTGCCTCTCGACTGAGGGGCTCTGGTGCCTCTCGACTGAGGGGCTCTGGTGCCTCTCGACTGAGGGGCGGAAGCTCTGGCAGCGCCGGACAGGCGGGAGACTCCAGCTGCGCTGGAGAAGAGGAGGGCTCTGGCAGCGCTGGACAGAGAAGCTCTGGCGCCTCTGGACTGAGGGGCTCTGGCGCCTCTGGACTGAGGGGCTCTGGCGCCTCTGGACTAAGGGGCTCTGGCGCCTCTGGACTGAGGGGCTCTGGCGCCTCTGGACTCAGGGGCTCTGGCGCCTTTGGACTGAGGGGCTCTGGCAGGGCTGGACAGAGGAGCTCTGGCGCCTCTGGACTGAGAGGCTCTGGCGCCTCTTGACTGAGGGGCTCTGGCGCCTCTCGACTGAGGGGCGGAAACTCTGGTAGCGCCGGACAGGAGGAAGCACCTGTATTGATGGGACGGAGAGACAGCCTGGTGCGGGGTGCCGGCACTGGTGGTACCGGGCTGGGGACACGCACCTCAGGGCGAATGCCTTGCATCCTACGCCAAATCAACTGCTCTCTCTCTCTTCACACTACCCCAATTCTATTAACACCTCCTCGAGTGTCTCCTCATCTCCCATCCGTTCACTCTCCTCCATTCTGTCCAATAACTCCTCGACCCTCTCAGACACAGCTCTCAGCTTCGCCGACAGCTCCGATAACATCCATGGCTCCTTACGGTAAACAGGGGGAGTTGGCTCAGGTCTGGCTCCTGACTCTGCCACACTCTCCCTGTGCCCCCCCCAATAAATCTTTGGGGCTGCCTCTCGGGCATCCAGCCGCTCTGCCGTGCTAGCTCCTCATAATGCCGCCTCTCTGCTTTCGCTGCCTCCAGCTCGGCTTTGGGGCAGCAATATTCCCCTGGCTCTGCCCAGGGTCCTTTCCCGTCTAGGATCTCCTCCCAAGTCCACTTCTCCAAATAGTGCTGCCTCTTCCACTGCTGCTGATGTTGCTCCTGCTGCTTCTCCTGCTGCACCTGTTGCTTCTCCTGCTGCTGCTTTTGCTGCTGCTTCTGTTTACCACGCCGCTTGGTCCTTGGTTGGTGGGTGATTCTGTAACGGCTTTCTTCCTGGGAAAGAGAGGACCAAAGCGCAGCAGGGTGAGCGTTCATCTTCTTTAATAATAAATCCCAACTGAACACTTCAAATTACAAAAAAACAAATGTGAAAACCAAAAACAGTCCTATCTGGTGCATAGACACAAAGACAGGAAACAATCACTCACAAACCCCAACACAAAAAAAGCTACCTAAATATGGTTCCCAATCAGAGACAATGACTAACACCTGCCTCTGATTGGGAACCATATCAGGCCAAACACAGAAACAGACAAACTAGACACACAACATATAATGCCCACCCAGCTCATGTCCTGACCAACACTAAAACAAGGAAAACACACAAGAACTATGGTCAGAACGTGACACGTACTATGATTATATTTGTTTTACAGTGATAAGAAAGGTGAAATCGAATAGGATGTCATTAACTATTTGATTGTTACTATATTTAGAAATAATGTATCTTCCTCTTCCCCCACATTTGTTGAATAGAAAATAATTCGATATGATTTGTACTATTTCAATAATAATTGCACTATGTACTTGAGCTTGTATCCTCAAAAGTAAGAACACCTCAGCAATTTATAAATATTTTTAGACCAGACCTTTCTAGAACTATGCAGCATTACTAGTTATTGTTTATGGCCATCTCATAAAAATATACATTATTTGAGGTATGTTTATTTAGATGGAAATCTACATTTTGCAGTAACGTTCAAGATGCTTATCAAAAAGGTCTCAAGTATCAAAGGGATACCTGTCCACTGTTCTGAGTCTAGCATTCTTAACACCTTTTAGGGATAGGGCTGTCTACTGCCCCCGCTGGAGTAATTGCGTGCCCATAGTAAACATAATTATTTTTTGTCAAAAGTTGCTAATATATGCAAATAAAAAATATTATTGAATAGAAAACACTCTAAAGCTTTTAAAACCATTTAAATTTTGTCTCTATGTAAAGCAGAACTCTCAAAATATGCATTCTCCCAAACTATCTCTTCTCATCTGAAAAGTTGGGCCACCTTTGACGTCATCTCAAACACCCTCCCCAAACAGTTACAGCTCCAGGAACAGTCTCCACGTGTTCAGCGTGATCTCAGCTTTCAATGGGGCTTGTCATTGTGAGAATCGCCCGCTAGCGAGAGTTTGAGCACGCGGTAAGCTCCCAGTCACTCAAAAACACCTGTCACTTTTCTGTGCGCAGTGGTCAAGTCCTCTCTTTCTTCCAAGATCGATTGAACGGTGCCTGTGTTTCTGTTTGTTCTCAAAATTGCTGTACACCTTTATAACATGTTAAAGCTTGATTATGAAGTTAGTTTGACAAGTTAACTCGACATATAATATATAATTTCAACGTTTTGGTGCGCACCCACTTCAATTTTGCGTACATTTCGACCGAAATGTGGGTATTTTGAGAACCGAAAGACGCAGACTTGAAAACTAAACGCTGGTTTGGTAAGTATAATCCCTTCCAGGTCGTTTGATGGAAGAACAACAAAGGTAAGGGAATATTTAATGTATTAATTTTGGGTTTCTGTCGACTCCAAGATAGAGGAGTCATTATGCTACTGTGGGAGCGCCGACTCCCTATTATAGCCTAGTGAATGCAAAATGTAACGTTAAAATTAAATGTAACACAGCAATTGCATTTAGAAGAAGTGTATCTTGCTATACATATGTAAAACATGCATATTTAGTCAAAGTTTATGATGTGTATTCCTTGTTAGCTGACGTTATCTGCCGGAGCTATTTCATTTCTCAGGACATTTTAGTAGCATTTTTTGAACGATGCGTAATTGTAAATAGAGATTTATGGATATATATAGCATATTATTGAAAAAAAATGAATGTACTGTGTAACATGTTATATTACTGTCATCTGATGAAGATTTCAAAAGGTTAGTGAAATGATTTTTTTTTAATCCTGCGTTTGTTGATTGCATATTTTTTCCTACTTGGCTCATGTCCTGACCAACACTAAAACAAGGAAAACACACAAGAACTATGGTCAGAACGTGACACATACTATGATTATATTTGTTTTACAGTGATAAGAAAGGTGAAATCGAATAGGATGTCATTAACTATTTGATTGTTACTATATTTAGAAATAATTTATCTTCCTCTTCCCCCACATTTGTTGAATAGAAAATAATTCGATATGATTTGTACTATTTCAATAATAATTGCACTATGTACTTGAGCTTGTATCCTCAAAAGTAAGAACACCTCAGCAATTTATAAATATTTTTAGACCAGACCTTTCTAGAACTATGCAGCATTACTAGTTATTGTTTATGGCCATCTCATAAAAATATACATTATTTGAGGTATGTTTATTTAGATGGAAATCTACATTTTGCAGTAACGTTCAAGATGCTTATCAAAAAGGTCTCAAGTATCAAAGGGATACCTGTCCACTGTTCTGAGTCTAGCATTCTTAACACCTTTTAGGGATAGGGCTGTCTACTGCCCCCGCTGGAGTAATTGCGTGCCCATAGTAAACATAATTATTTTTTGTCAAAAGTTGCTAATATATGCAAATAAAAAATATTATTGAATAGAAAACACTCTAAAGCTTTTAAAACCATTTAAATTTTGTCTCTATGTAAAGCAGAACTCTCAAAATATGCATTCTCCCAAACTATCTCTTCTCATCTGAAAAGTTGGGCCACCTTTGACGTCATCTCAAACACCCTCCCCAAACAGTTACAGCTCCAGGAACAGTCTCCACGTGTTCAGCGTGATCTCAGCTTTCAATGGGGCTTGTCATTGTGAGAATCGCCCGCTAGCGAGAGTTTGAGCACGCGGTAAGCTCCCAGTCACTCAAAAACACCTGTCACTTTTCTGTGCGCAGTGGTCAAGTCCTCTCTTTCTTCCAAGATCGATTGAACGGTGCCTGTGTTTCTGTTTGTTCTCAAAATTGCTGTACACCTTTATAACATGTTAAAGCTTGATTATGAAGTTAGTTTGACAAGTTAACTCGACATATAATATATAATTTCAACGTTTTGGTGCGCACCCACTTCAATTTTGCGTACATTTCGACCGAAATGTGGGTATTTTGAGAACCGAAAGACGCAGACTTGAAAACTAAACGCTGGTTTGGTAAGTATAATCCCTTCCAGGTCGTTTGATGGAAGAACAACAAAGGTAAGGGAATATTTAATGTATTAATTTTGGGTTTCTGTCGACTCCAAGATAGAGGAGTCATTATGCTACTGTGGGAGCGCCGACTCCCTATTATAGCCTAGTGAATGCAAAATGTAACGTTAAAATTAAATGTAACACAGCAATTGCATTTAGAAGAAGTGTATCTTGCTATACATATGTAAAACATGCATATTTAGTCAAAGTTTATGATGTGTATTCCTTGTTAGCTGACGTTATCTGCCGGAGCTATTTCATTTCTCAGGACATTTTAGTAGCATTTTTTGAACGATGCGTAATTGTAAATAGAGATTTATGGATATATATAGCATATTATTGAAAAAAAATGAATGTACTGTGTAACATGTTATATTACTGTCATCTGATGAAGATTTCAAAAGGTTAGTGAAATGATTTTTTTTTAATCCTGCGTTTGTTGATTGCATATTTTTTCCTACTTGGCTATGCTAATGAGCTATGTCTGCGGTGGTGGTTTGACATAAATATGTGCTATGTTTTCGCCGTAAAACATTTTAGAAATCTGACTTGCTGGCTAGATAAACAACTTGTTTATCTTTCATTTGAGCTATTTTACTTGTTAATGTGTGGAGGTTAAATATTTTTAGGAATATTTCTTGCGATCCCTGCGCCACATTCCAGCTGGGGGGGGGGTGTGGGGGCGCGTTCCCAAATGGGAACGGGTGTCTCTAACAGGTTCCCCCATCCTCGCATTGTAAAAAAGGCTCTCAGACATCTTGTTCTTTGCATTGAAGACTGAAGATACATTTTTTAAAAGCCTAGAATATTTTTTTAAAACATCCACCCATGACCAAATACATTTTCTGTGAGGATGCTTTTCAAAGGATTTGACTCAATATCAATAGAGTTAGTTTAAAAATTACTAAATGTTTGTGGCTGTGATATGTGTCTAGGCAAGTGTGTGTGTGTGGGTGTGACAGTTATACAGTATATATACACAGAACAAAAATATAAACGCAACAGGCAACAGTTTGAAATATGCCTTTTGAAAACATGAAATTTGAAACATGCAGTCAATGCAGTCAATTGAAATATATATTTTTTAAAGTGGGTGCGTGGATCAGAAAACCAGTCAGTATCTGGTGTGACCACCATTTGCCTCATGCAGCGTGACACATCTCCTTCGCATAGAGTTGATCAAGTTGTTGATTGTGGCCTGTGGAATGTTGCCCCAATCCTCTTTAATAGCTGTGCTAAGTTGCTGGATATTGGCGGGAACTGGAACATGCTGTCGTAAAACGTCATTCCGGAGCATCCCAAACAGGCTCAATGGCTAAAATGTCTTTTGAGTATGCAAGCCATGGAAGAACTGGGACATTTCGGCTTCCAGGAATTGTGTGAAGATCCTTGCAATATGGGATCGTACGTTATCATGCTGAATCATGAGGTGAAGGCAGCGGATGAATGGCACACCAATGGCCCTCAGGATCTTGTCACAATATCTCTGTGCATTCAAATTGCCATCGATAAAATGCTATTGTGTTTGTTGACGGTAGATTATGCCTTCCAATACCATAACCACACTGCCCCCATGGGGCACTCTGTTCACAACGTTGACATCAAAAACCGCTCACCCACATGACACCATACAACGCTGTCATTTGAAACAGGGATTAATCCATGAAGAGCACACTTCTCCAGTGGGAAAGTAGCCAGCGAATTCCCCCACTGATGTTGGTTACGATGCCAAATTGCAGTCATGTCAAGTCCCTGGTGAGGACAACGAGCACCCAGATGAGCTCCCCTGAGATGGTTTCTGACGGTTTGCAAAGAAAATCTTCAGTTGTTTCATCAGCTGTCCGGATGACTGGTCTCGGACGATCCCGCAGGTGAAGAAGCTGGATCTGGTCCTGGGCTAGCGTGGTTACATGTGGTCTGCAGTTGTGAGGCCTTGTTGGACATAATGCCAAATTCTCTAAAACGACATTGGAGGCGGCTTATGGTATAGGAATTAACATTAAATTCTCTGGCAACCGCTCTGGTGGACATTCCTGCAGTCAGCATGCCAATTGCACGATCCCTCAAAACTTGGGCCACCTGTGGCATTGGGTTGTGTGACAAAACTGCACATTCTAGAGTGGCAGACAGAGTTCTATTATTTTTATTTTTATTTTTTATTGCAGACAGAGTTCAGTGTGTCAAATCGGAGGGCATGCTGTCCGGTACCCTGGCAGTCTCTATGGGGGTGCCACAGGGTTCAATTCTCGGGCCGACTCTTTTCTCTGTATATATCAATGATGTTGCTCTTGCTGCGGGCGATTCCCTGATCCACCTCTACGCAGACGACACCATTCTATATACTTCCGGCCCGTCCTTGGACACTGTGCTATCTAACTTCCAAATGAGCTTCAATGCCATACAACACTCCTTCCGTGGCCTCCAACTGCTCTTAAACGCTAGTAAAAACCAAATGCATGCTTTTCAACCATTCGCTGCCTGCACCCGCACGCCTGACTAGCACCACCACCCTGGATGGTTCCGACCTTGAATATGTGGACATCTATAAGTACCTAGGTGTCTGGCTAGACTGTAAACTCTCCTTCCAGACTCCTATCAAACATCTCCAATCGAAAATTAAATCTAGAGTCGGCTTTCTATTCCGCAACAAAGCCTCCTTCACTCACGCCGCCAAACTTACCCTACTAAAACTGACTATCCTACCAATCCTCAACTTCGGCGATGTCATCTACAAAATTGCTTCCAACACTCTACTCAGCAAACTGGATGCAGTTTATCACAGTGCCATCCGCTTTGTCACTAAAGCACCTTATACCACCCACCACTGCGACCTGTATGCTCTAGTCGGCTGGCCCTCGCTACATATTCGTCACCAGACCCGCTGGCTCCAGGTCATCTACAAGTCCATGCTAGGTAAAGCTCCGCCTTATCTCAGTTCACTGGTCACGATGGCAACACCCACCCGTAGCACACGCTCCAGCAGGTGTATCCCACTGATCATCCCTAAGGCCAACACCTCATTTGGCCGCCTTTCGTTCCAGTTCTCTGCTGCCTGTGACTGGAGCGAATAGCAAAAATCGCTGAAGTTGGAGACTTTTATCTCCCTCACCAACTTCAAACATCTGCTATCTGAGCAGCTAACCGATCGCTGCAGCTGTACATAGTCTATCGGTAAATAGCCCACCCATTTTTACCTACCTCATCCCCATACTGTTTTTATTTATTTAATTTTCTGCTCTTTTGCACACCAATATTTCTACCTGTACATGACCATCTGATCATTTATCACTCCAGTGTTAATCTGCAAAATTGTAATTATTCGCCTACCTCCTCATGCCTTTTGCACACAATGTATATAGACTCCCTTTTTTTCTACTGTGTTATTGACTTGTTAATTGTTTACTCCATGTGTAACTCTGTGTTGTCTGTTCAGACTGCTATGCTTTATCTTGGCCAGGTCGCAGTTGCAAATGAGAACTTGTTCTCAACTAGCCTACCTGGTTAAATTAAGGTGAAATAAATCAAATAAAATACAAATTATTGTCCCCAGCACAAGGAGCACCTGTGTAATAATCATGCTGTTCAATCAGCTTCTCGATATGTCACACCTGTCAGGTGGATAGCTTATCTTGGCAAAGAAGAAATGCTCACTAACAGGGATGTAAACACATATAGCTAAAGAGAACAAAGTGTAAAGATGGAGATAAGTGAATGTCTTTGCTTGAACAGTATTTCAATGTGTTTCAAAAAAGCAGAGGGAATCTGGCAGTAAGACTATTGTGACACTGTAGTACGTACCATCTGTCAACACTCTAGATGATGGTCCTAGCCATGTTCTGGTCACATATGCTGAAGTGCTATTGACACACATCGACCACATGTCATGAATGCAACCATGCAACAGCATTGCCATTATGATGGGTCTAGTTTTGTCATTTTATCATATTAACAGTAGGTTTCATTGATGTCTGTGTTGCACTGCTTGGCTACTTGAGAGAGTGGTCCTGATTTAAGGCGTAGCTGAACCCTGGCTAGGTTTAACTGTAGGGGGTGCAGTTCTGTCATTATACTGTATATTTGATAAAGGTCCATGTTGCATTGCATGGCTACTTGAGTGAGTGATGCTGATTTTGATTTGAGACATAGCTTTGAAGTAGCCTGGCTGGATTGTGACTGTTCCAGCTGCAGTGCATCCCGATCCTGGGCCATGGCCAAGGTAATGCCAGCTGTTCCTGTCTCTCTCCAGCAACTCATTGGGGCCCCATCAGCAGGTTGGCCCAGGAGACCCAGTCACTCAGCCCACAGTCTGCCCACAGTCAGACCAGTTGCCTCTACACTACAGCCATGTGTCTGTGATCAGGAAGTGAGGTGTTCAGCTCCTGACCAATGATCATCACTTAGACACGCGCACGCACGTGAACGCCCTAAAGACACACATGCACACCCACACATATTCAGGGTTGTTTATGTAGGTTACTTTCAAATCAAATACAATTTTATTGGTCATGTACACATATTTAGCAGATGTTATCGCAGGTGCAGCGAAATGCTTGTTTCTAACTCCATCAGAGCAGTATACGTAACTATAAAAAGCAATACACACAAATCCCCAAAATAAAAATTAAGAAATTAAGAAATGTCAGAGTCCAGTGTGTGGATGGACTATTTCAAAGCTTTTTACCCTGTCCTGCCAATGTGGATGGGGGAGTACTCTCTCTGCTGTCTCCTGAAGTTTACTGGCACCACTCCGCGAGGGCACTCACCTCATCCCTGTAGGCTGTCTCATCATTGTTGGTAATCAGGCTACCACTGTGGTGTCGTCAGCAAACTTGATGATAAGGGCTGGAGACCTGCAAGGTCATGAAGTCATGGGGGAACAGGGAGTACAGGGGGTGGCTGAGCACACACCCTTGTGGGGCCCTCGTATTGAGCATCAGCGTGGCGGAGGTCTTGTTGCATTCCTTCACCACCTGGAGTCGGCCCGTCAGAAAGTCCAGGACCCAGTTGCACAGAACAGGGTTCAGACCCAGGGCCCCAAGCTTTGTGATGAGCTTGGAGGGTATTATGGTGTTCAAAACTGAGCTATAATCGATGAACAGCATTCTTACATAGGTATTCCTCTTGGTATACTGTAGGTATTCCTGTTGTGGGTCTAGGGTGTTGTGTAAGGTAGAGGTGATTTAATCACAGTTCTTCATGATGACAGAAGTGAGTGCTATGGGGCGATAGTCATTCAATTCAGTTACCTTTGCTTTCTTGGGTACAGGAACAATGGTGGGCATCTAGAAGCAAGTGGGGAAAACAGACTGGGATAGGGAGAGATTGCATATGTCAGGAAACACTCCAGCCAGCTGGTCTGCACATACTCTGAGGAATCTGCTTAGGCCACAAATTACTATTTACAGCCTTGCGAGTGTTAACGCTTTATAAATGTAATCAATTACAGTTACTAGTTACCTATCCAAAATTGTAATCAGGGAAGTAACTTTTAGATTTTTTTGAAGTATCTGTAATCTGATCACAATATTCTTACTGATTACAGTTACAGTTGTTTTGTGATTTTCTCCCCAACCACGAATGCACGTGTGTACATATAAATGCGCACACACACACACACACACAGACACACACACAGACAGACACACACACAGACACACACACACACACACACACACACACACACACACACACACACACACACACACACACACACACACACACACACACACACACACACACACACACACACACACACACACACACACACACACACACACACACACACAAAATATTTTGGACATTAAATATGAAGCATCTTGTCTGTCCAGTCCAGCCTGATATGACTGTAAAACGCTCCATTGTTAGCATAATCAATCAGAGATCGATTAGGTGCTGAAATAAAAGGCCTGAGAGGATATGATACTCAAACAGTGTGAACAGTATATCTGTATCTTCCAATAGACAACAAAAGTATGTCAGGAAATATTGATGACTGCAGTAAATAAAAGACCCGGAGGAATATTTTGTCATAAGACTCTGCATTTAATGGCATTGATTAGCCATCCCTTATCTGACTAACATAACTACAGTAAGCTACTGCTGTTTCCTCCGTATCCTCCATTAGAAGTTGTGTAGACAGTAATGAGGACACCAAATTTCTACTTTACCCATTAAAGAGGCTAGTTGTCGTTTTTTTAGTGAGGGGATAATGTCCGTTCCCATTGCCTGAAAGGTTGACACAGATATATCCATTTGAATGTGAGCAGGGGTCATAAAACGTAGTTGATATTAACAGTCTGACAGTCAGACTTTTTTATTTAAATGTAGTTAATTTATCACCCATTCCAATCTGACCAAGCATTATACAGCCATAATGTGCTAAACTGTATGTTTGAACTTTTTTATATATAAAATGGTATTACAGAAACAATGGGCAAATGTCTGAAAGTTGGTTATTTTATCTACCAGATTACACCAGAATACGCATTATCAAATGTCAACTTTGCATCAGTCATTGGTGTTGTTACTGTATAATGAGCAACATGCCTGAACTCTGGATGGCCTTGGCTAAATGAGCAGAGCAGGCATTGTCTACTCTTCGGAGGATCCAGTGGGGAAGGACTGTTGTACAGTAGTTTGGCTGTGCCTCAGAGGAGAGGAGAAGAGACTACAGTATTGGCTGTGCCTCTGAGAGTCCCTGGGTCAAGAGCAAAGTCAAAGACATCACATCACATCCCCCACTTTGGCTGGTCCTGAGAGCTGAGGGAGAATGACTGGGGAATGCCAAGGTCAACAGGAAAGCGAGCAACACAACAACATGGGCCTAACAGCCTTTTATTCCTTGTCACAGTTGCACTACATTGTTTCCCTAGAATGAGAATGGCAGCTGAAGGAATTGGTTCCATGGTGAGGCCTTAACCTCGACAGAATGAGAAGAGATCCATTTGCTGAATTCTGTAATTTGGTCGGGCTAAATTCAGTTTATTCATGTTCAGCCTATTTATTTTCGTCTTTAACCGGCTGAATACTAAGAGGCTTTTTAGCATTATTGTGCTATTGGTGTGTTTACAGCTGAATTTACTTGTCCAGACAGGTGGTTTGTGGCCACAATGTGTTTGGTACAATCTCTATAACATTCTCTGGGGCTGAACACTTCTGTAATCATTTCTTCTGGCAGGTTGAGGTATCTGTTAGCATTTTTGTCTTTCTCTCATTTTCTCACATTCGTTCATTTGTTAAAGGACATGAAGACATTTCTTGTGCATTCAGCGGCAGAGTATTTTAGTTTCTGAACGGCAACCCTGTGGATTGTTGCCCATAAAATACTCAACAACAGTGGCAAGGTTTTCTCTTTTTTTTAAATTGTTTTTTTTTTGTTGCATTATACAGTAATTTAACTGCGGCCTTGGGCGGCTGTATTTCAGTGCCTTCATGGTTGTACAAGCACTTGAAATATCAATATAAATTTAGATGAACCTTGGTCTTTTGATGTGTGGATGCATAAGGTAAAAAGCAGACTGATGAAACCGCTACAATATGTGTAGGACTATAAAACAAGTTCTGAGCCATTGGAGTGGAGCCGTTGTACACAGATGCTCTGAAACTCACACTGTGTTCTGTGTTCTGAGGAAGTTCTGAGGATACATATCCTGCTCGTTGGTTGAAAATAGGCTATGTCTGTTTATTGAATGTCACTGTACTTTCGCCTATTGTTATCACATCTCGAAAGCTTGGGAAATGACCTTCTTTGAGACGAGTCGTCTTATTGCAATCTATGTGACCCATGTGATCCCAATAACCGGCGAAAACCTGAGTGTTCCAGGAGAACTAGCTAACCCCTGAACGCCCACCGCGTGACGGCACACAGAGTTAACTGTGACATGTCAGACCCTGTGTTCCACCGTTTAGCAGTGGTTGTTCCAGACATTGTTCCACAAAGGATGTCTTGCTTACAGTACTGAGTGAGCTATGCCCTGGCTGTTTTCCCCGTGGCCTCACTCTCATACAGGTGCATGATGTACAGTATGGTCAATCTGTTCTGTTTTCCTGCTAGCCCTTGTTCAGTCTTTAGGGTAAGATTAGGGCAGATGGCACTCTCCTTTGTAACGCTGTGAAGCGAGTAATGCAACATAGCAGAGCCTCTGGCCAGAGCACGGTGTTTAGGTGTGGGTCTAGCTGAGAGGAGAGGAGGAAAGAGAGAAGGAGGGGGGTGGCGTGTTAATAGTTCAGAGATGGGCAAGGCAAGCGTACTTATGTGTTAGTACATCAAATAGCACAGGCTTTCCCAACTGGCCGCCCGCCAAGTTTTCTAAAAAATATTAATTAAAAAAAAATGTTTTTTTTCCATTATTGGATATAATAGACTGTAAAAACAAAAGGGAATCAGCTCGAAGATACTTAAATTTAAGAAATCTGTTCCCAAGCATAATAGAGAGACACGTGATCGTATAAATAATGCAAGCAAGGTTTGAAATAATAAGGTTTTAGTCAAACATTATATCTGTTTGGGCTTCTTGCAGTCAATTTGAATTGTACAAATTATTTGTAATTATGTTCACATTTTAGTCATTTAGCAGGCACTCTTTAACCAGAGCAACATACATGAGCAATTAGGGTTAAGTGCCTTGCTCAAGGGCACATCTACAGCTTTTCACCTAGTCCGCTCGGGGATTCGAACCAGTGACCAGTTACTGGCCCAACGCTCTTAACCGCTAGGATACCTGCCGACCATGTCTGTTCTGGCCCCCCGACCAGCAGCTCAAGAAAAAAAACTGGCCACCACTGAATCTAGTTGATGATCTCTGAAATATGGTAATGAACAAGCACATACAAAGCATTCGCAAAGTTTTCAGACACTTCCCTTTTTCCACATCTTGCTACGTTACAGCCTTTTTCTAAAATGGATTATATAGAAATAAAATAAAAGCGAAAACAGCTTTTTGACATTTTTGCAGATGTATTAACAAATACCTTATTTACATAAGTATTCAGGCTCTTTGCTATGAGACTCGAATGAGACTCGAAATTGAGCTCCGGTGCAACCTGTTTCCACTGATCATCCTTGAGATGTTTTTACAACTTGATTGTAGTCCACCTGTGGTGAATTAGTCCACCTGTGGTGAATTAAATTGATTGGACATGGAAAAGCACACATCTGTCTACATAAGGTCCCACAGTTGATAGTGGATGTCAGAGCAAACAAGCCATGAGGCCATGAGGTTGAAGGAATTGTCCATAGAGCTTAGAGACAGGATTGTGTCGAGGCACAGATCTGGGGAAAGGTACCAAAACATTTCTGCAGTATTGAAGGTCCTCAAGAACACAGTGGCCTCAATAATTCTTAAATGTAAGAAGTTTGGAACCACCAAGACAATCGGGGGAGAAGGGCCTTGGTCAGGGAGGTGACCAAGAACCCGATGGTCACTGACAGAGCTCCAGAGTTCCTCTGTGGAGATGGGAGAAACTTCCAGAAGGACAACCATCTCTGCAGCACTCCCCTAATCAGGCCTTTATGGTAGTGTGGCCAGACGGAAGCCACACCTCAGTAAAAAGCACATGACAGCCCACTTGTAGTTTGTCAAAAGGTACCTAAAGGACTCTCAGACCATGAAAAACAAGATTCTCTGTTCTGATGAAACAAGATTGAACTCTTTGGCCTGAATGCCAAGCGTCACATCTAGAAAAAACCTGTCACCATCTCTATGGTGAAGCATGGTGGTGGCAGCATCAAGCTGTGGGGATGTTTTTCAGTGGCAGGGACTGGGAGACTAGTCAGGATCGATGGAAAGATGAACGGAGCAAAGTACAGAGAGATCCTTGAAAACCTGTTCCGGAGCGCTCAGGACTTCAGACTGGGGCAAAGGTTCACCTTCCAACAGGACAATGACCTTCAGCACACAGCCAAGAAAATGCAGGAGTGGCTTTGGGACAAGTCTCTGAATGTCCATGAGTGGCCCAGCCAGAGCCCGGACTTGAACCCGATCGAACATCCCTGGAGAACCCTGAAAATAGCTGTGCAGCGACACTCCCCATCCAACCTGACAGAGCTTGAGAGGGTCTGCAGAGAAGAATGGGAGAAACTCCCCAAATACAGGTGAACCAAGCTTGTAGCGTCATACCCAAGAAGGTGCTTCAACAATGTACTGAGTAAAGGGTCTGAAT
Organism: Oncorhynchus gorbuscha; assembly: GCF_021184085.1. Classification (NCBI taxonomy): domain Eukaryota; kingdom Metazoa; phylum Chordata; class Actinopteri; order Salmoniformes; family Salmonidae; genus Oncorhynchus; species Oncorhynchus gorbuscha. The sequence continues at coordinate 22,751,178 of NC_060194.1, forward strand.
ACTTATGTAAATGTGATTTCTTTTTTTTCTTTTTTATAAATTAGCAACAACAAAAAAGCAAAAAAACGGTTTTTGCTTTGTCATTATTATGTGTGTAGAAAACCATTCAATCCATTTTAAAATAAGGCTGTAACTTAACAAAATGTGGAAAAAGTCAAGGGGTCGGAATACTTTCCGAATGCACTGTAGGTGAAAACATGATGATGAAGACATGAGGGGGGTTGGGAGATATGGTATGAAAGCTGCTTGTAATTCTGGCTGAATTTATCAACCGTTTATAGTTCATTTCCTTCGGTGAAGTACGTGAAACCCATTTTGAGGAAATCAATGTTCCTCCTCCTGTACAACAAGTCAGGCAGTCTTTTCCTGCCTTCATCCGTATCCTATTTGTGACATACAGTACTGTGACTGAAAGTGACTGGCATCTCTAACTCATCCAAGATGGGATTGATGCTGTGGAAGAGGAATCTCTCTGATTGTCTATTGTCAATACATACAGTAGCTCTCCTAACATACATTTATTTATGGATTTTCGTGTGATATAAGGAGCCTTCTTTTCTTGCCATCCCCAGGGGTCATCAGGACAGCCCTATCCAACATGGACAGAGAGGCCAGGGAGCGCTACCCTGTGGTGGTCCAAGCCAAAGACATGGCTGGCTCGGTGGGTGGGTTGTCAGGCTCCACCACCATCAATGTCACTCTGACAGACGTCAACGACAATCCTCCCAAATTCCCCCAGAGTATGTATACAGATGTCTGTTTGTTTGTTTGTTTTTCTACCTCACGGTTTGTCCTTAGATATTCATTGTCTACTGTGATAACAAACATAGGAATTAAACAGTCGAATGCTATATAGAGTTTAAAACACTACGATGTTTGTACTGTAAGTACTGCACCCCAGAAATAGAATCTTAGAATCAGTGTTTTCTGTGTACTGCACAGCCAAATGTGACTTTTAAATAAAACTCCACAAGGTGCATCTTATAGTAGATGTTTTGCTAATGCAGGGGTGGCTGTAAGTGATACAAACATGATGTATGATGTAGTGTGCAAATGATTGTTGAGTTGCAAGCAGACAGGAAATGTGATTAATTGACCCATTTATTCACATTTACATCTTGATGGTATGCATGAACAGTAGGCTAATTACTTCTCCATCTAGTCATAAATGCTTTATCATTCATGCCTAGATAATAGCGTCTTGCTTATTCGTATGCTCATCCCATTACAGAAAACTACCAGCTGTACGTTCCAGAGTCTGCTCAGACTGGAAAAGCTGTGGGTAAAATCAAAGCCACCGATGAAGATTTGGGCGTCAATGCAGAGATGAGGTACAGCATAACCAATGCAGAGGGGAAGGCCATGTTCTCCATCACTACAGACACTAACCAGAAGGAAGGCATCCTATCACTAAGACAGGTACTGTTGAGATGCACACATTCATTTTCCAGCTCAAATTAAACCATCTGTGGTTGTGCTTTATGTTACAGTTCTGTTGGTGTTTACTGAGAAACCACAAGGTTATATGGTAATCATACATACTATTTATTTGGGATGAATTAAAAGAAGTAGTACCATTACATACCCTTAGGCCACACTAATGCTAATTGTGTTAATACTATGAGTAAGTAGCCATTGGTACCACATAGGCTGTTCTCTCAAATACCAACGGAAGCAGGACAGGGGGGGGGAAGCATAGCTTTAAAAAGAGGATTGATTGTCGGTTTCCTCAGCAGCCTTTGAACTATGAGAAGAGGAAAGTCCACACGCTTCACATAGAGGGAGTGAACACTCACCTGGATTCCCGCTTCTCCCACCTGGGCCCCTTCAAAGACACCACCACTCTCCGGATCATCATTGGAGACGTGGACGAGCCGCCTGTCTTCTCCATGGACTATTACATCATGGACGTGTACGAGAACTCCCCTGTGGGAACAGAGGTCGGCACAGTGACGGCTCAGGACCCTGACAGTACCAAAAGCCCTATAAGGTAAAGGACATGCGTGGGGCGGCCATTTTGTTGGACTCCAAAACACCATCACAAGATTCAAAGCTTCGACCTTTGCATGTTGAAAGTCAGATGTTTTCTTGATATTCAATTCAAACAACTTGATTTCATTCATTCTATTGTCATTGTTCTCTCTCCTACATGTAGGTATTTTGTAGACCACAGTGAAGAGGAGCAGGTGTATTTCACCATTAGTGTGAATAACGGGGTGATTAAGACCACCCGGAGTCTGGACAGAGAGGATGTGGCCTGGCACAACATCACTGTGATGGCATCAGAGGTTGGTAAGTAACACAGCACACAGCGGAGGATCCTTAACTAGGAGTCATCTTACCTTAAAATCATTTTGCTTTTAATTAACGAGGACTTTATTATGACTTTCAACATGGAGAAAACAATATGCTTATGACACTGCATTAGCGATGTCCCTTTAATCATATGTATCAACATTAAAACACACGGCTCTCGAAAATGAACAGGCAGCAGTGCCTTGTGGGATTGATGCGGGGCTGCATGTGTGACATCTCAGTGTGATGCTGAAGGTGGTCGAGTCAATCAATTCTTCCTCTCCCCCCCTTTGTCCACTGACGCTTATCTAAGCAATTACTCTTTCCTTTACCCTTTTCTGCACAATAGTGTTCAGCTAATGGACTGAACTGGCCATCGATAAATGCCAGCCGACGCTGCGCTGATTGTGTTAAGTCACCTTAATTAATGGGAAAACCAGTCCGCACCTTTCTGGAGATTGGTGTGTGTTAATGAGGGATTCATGACATACATGAACACTATACATATAGTGCATAGTGTATATTAGCAAAGTGTCACTTGTAATGTCCTGTGTGCTAGCTGTATGTATATTAAGTGAGACAAACTGCCGTGCAACCACACTGCATGTCTCTGTTACATTCTGCCTACTGCTGTAGCTTGGGGTTAGTACTTCTCCTGTCATGACTCTAGTTGTTGGTTGGTGGTCGTTGTGGCTGTAATTTATGGATGAGTGAAATGGGAAAATACGATTTATGTATCCCACATTTAATAGGAACATGATTTCTCTGTGCAGCGTCAGGGAGTGCAGTGTGCTGCCAGGCAGCAGGAGTTTAGTTGAGTGACCGGGTCAACTTTCAAAGAGAATTTACACTTCACCTGGCAACATGGCCAACCTCAGGAGACTAACACGAGATACACAAATGGATGGAGGCTCAGTGGGGATGTGACCTTAATTGATGGAGAGATACTCTGAGAAAAAATGGATGTACAGTACATCACTATGAGTGCTTGGCATGAACCCTGGACAGAACAATATATAGGCCTATAACAATGTCTTGAAAATGCCATGCCATGGCTTGGGACGTTGTTTGCGTATTTTTACATTTGTTTTCCTATTTATTATGGATCCCCATTAGCTGGTGCCAAGGCAGCAGCTTCTCTTCCTGGGGTCCAGCAACAATTAAGGCAGTAAATGACATATGGGGTTAAAAGATACAATATAAAAGGGTTGTATTTAATTCCATGGTTTTATACATGTTGATCTTTGTTTGTTTGTTATTTTCAGACAATCCCAGTCACGTCAGCCATGTTCCTGTGACAATCCAGGTGCTGGATGTAAATGACAATGCTCCCTACATAGCAAGAGATGATGAAATCATTGTGTGTGAAAGCTCCAGGGCAGGACAGGTGAGTATCTTTCACTTTTACCTCCCTCCCTCGTTCCTGCTATTTTCCACTTTACTCCCTCTCTCTTCCACCTTCTCTCCCATGAACTCATATTCTCCCTTATTCAACTATGTTGTCTTTTAAAACCTCTTATCACGCACATGAATGCACTCACACATATTCTCCCACAGACACACAGACACACAGACACACAGACACACACACAGACACACACACAGACACACACACAGACACACACACACACACACTCTGCCTTTATTGTGTGTTTGACACCATCAGGAATGGATTTATCTGTGGTGCAGCAGACTTTTGCAGCCTCTTGAACCTATAAATTATTCAGCATGTACCAATGTCTCCACAAGCAGATAGGAGCTGCATTAAGCGCAACAGAGACGGATTGCAGAAAATGTTTATCATCTCTCATTCAAATTTGGCCCGTGTCCAGCCAACCACGACTGCTCAGATTCATATCGCAATAGCATTCTCTCTTCATATTTTCCCCCGTTGAATGAAGATTACTAGACAGACTGCAGCATATAATCAGTTAGCTGGCTAAAGGCGACAGATGATGCATGCTAAGATGACATGTCGAGGGGCTTTTTCAAACACTGCAACAAATTACAGTAACTTCAATGATCTTTCAGAGAATTTGACTTGATTTATAGTAAAATGTGCTGTTATGTTCATCGAAAGGAAAGAAAATATAATTTTGTTTAGAACTAGTTGTTTTGTTAGGGAGACATACAATGATTCATATTCAAATAGCCTCTTGACAGCTAATTCTGTATTTCTATGGATTCCCGTATTACTGTACGGTACCACAAGTTCAGGAATGTCTCTTATAGACTGACAATGCTAAAGCACGTGTGTAGGTCGCCAGGTTAGGATCCACTATAATTGGTGCATTGTCCATATGATCATTTTTAACTCTCAGCCGGTAGAAGTCAACTTCCTTCAATGAGCTGACAAACTATCAGGAACAGTGCTCTTGGAGACAGGTCATATCCACCACCTCTGATCTACACTTCTGGCTGGAACAAGGCCCCATGTGAAATAATGGCACATATAGACATGGAATGGCCAACAGAAAGGGAAGGAGGAAAAACACATGTACTGATCGATAGTCATTACTATAATATAATAATATAACAATAATAATAATAATAATGGGCAGTGACTTTCTTGACTTATTCCTATTATATTTAGCTCCTAATAGAGCAAAAGGCTGTATATACATACGTGTGACGTAAAAACGTTTTTCACCCCCATTTTCCTCTCCCTCTCGTCCCCTCACTCCTCTCCCTCTCGTCCCCTCACTCCTCTCCCTCTTCTCTGACAGGTGATCCAGACAGTGAGGCCATCAGACATGGATAACTTTGCGAATGGACGCTTCTCCTTTGCTCTGCCAAGTGATCTCCCAGTCAATCCTAACTTCACCTTAAAGGCTAACGAAGGTTGGCTGGTTACTGTGGCTTTCTGTGGCAATTTTAAAAAGTAGACTGCATTTTGTTGAACCGCCACAAAGGATATGTGTGTGGACAGATATTTGTGGCAGATACTATCATATCTAGTGGTTTTTGTTGTCAAACAGTTACCCCCATTTACACTTTCTCCTCCCTGGAGACGTTTTAATATCAAATGGAAGGACCTGCAGTTGTGTTTCCTTGGTAACAGACAATGTTTTTTTTAAATCTCTTCCTCATTTTAGCTTAAGGCTCCTTGGCTGAATTCAGAGAGAACACTGTTATGTTATTTTTTCCTTGTCTGAAAACCCAATTGCTCCTTTGGCAGATCAGGGAGAATCTCGAGATTAAGGTAGACTTCCAAGACGGATCACGGCAATCAGGATGATACCAGACAGAGGAAGTGAGCTTCCACTGAGTTTTGTATCAGTGCTCTGTGTTCTTTGTGGTGGTGTAGCCTAGTACTTGGTTTTTATCTCCTCCCCAAATGGCTCTATTTTCCCTCAGGCGCGCTTGTTCAGTGAAACCACATTTCCACTGAAGTGTCATGAGGCCTATGTTTACACATACAGGAGCACCAGGTAGTACTCCTCGGATAGAGCTAAAAGGAACACAGCTGCTTCAGTGCACTGATTGGGTAGAAGTAGGATACATTAGCTCCCTCAGGCTGTGTGGAATCTTTGCCCTCAGAACAACCTCAATTCGTTGGGGCATGGACTCTACAAGGTGTCAAAAGCGTTCCACAAGGATGTTGGCTCATGTTGACTCCAATGCTTCCCACAGTTGTGTCAAGTTGGCTGGATGTCCTTTGGGTGGTGGACCATTCTTGATAGACACAGGAAACTGTTGAGCATGAAAAAACCAGCAGCGTTGCAGTTCTTGACACAAACCGGTGCACCTGTCACCTACTACCATACCCCATTCAAAGGCACTTAAATATTTTGTCTTTCCCATTTACCCTCTGAATGGCAAACATACACAATCCACGTTTCAACAGTCTCAATACATAAAAATCCTCATTTAACCAGTTTCTTCCTCTTCATCTATACTGATTGAAGTAGATTTAACAAGTTACATCAATAAGGGATCATAGCTTTCACCTGGATTCACCTGATCAGTCTTTGTCATGGAAAGAGCAAGTGTTCTTAATGTTTTGTGTAGTCAGTGTGTAGTCAGTGTGTAGTCAGTGTGTAGTCAGTGTGTAGTCAGTGTGTAGTCAGTGTGTAGTCAGTGTGCTGTGGTACTATCTGGACGATATCCTGCTGTTCACCAGCTGATAGACATTATTTATTTAGCCAGAAATGCCTTGAGAATGCAGAGGAATCTTACAGACATACAGCAGCTTACTCTCCAGTGAGGTTGTGTTAGAGAGAGAGATAATTATCTCTGATTTTCTCTGCTGTAATCATAATAATTTGGAGGAAGAAAAAATATTGGAGGTGGCTTTATATTCTATTGTCTCCCAAGTGGAGGATGAATGAGAGATATTGTCTCTTTCTTGTTTACCTGTTTCCTTGCGGTGGGCAAAGAGATAAAGTAATGAAGTTTGACTTGAAGCCTTTGGGCCAGGGCCCCTGCATGCTAATTGGAATCCTATGTAAATGAACGCTTCCTCCTATGCACCTTCCCATGGGCTCGCTCTGTTGGAATACATTTGTTGATATCCCGAATGATGCAAGGGTTGACCCCCCCCCCCCCCCACCCACCCACCTCTCTTCTCCTGTCTCTTACCATCCCAAGTGACATGCTTTATCATGGCTCTGTGTTCCTGGGGGAAAATGAATCTGCATTGTGAAAACGCGGGCCGTGATTGTGCATACAAATGCATGGCTCTGGGCCGTGAAAATGGAAAATCTGCTGGAGCCTCTTCAGAATGAGAAATGCTGTCACAGCAGCTGTGCTGGCCTGGATAGAGTACTTTTGGCAAGTGTTAATAAAGCCTGAAGAGGCACTCGCTATCTGTTCCCAGTCCTTTCTTATAGATAGCAGCGGGAATGAGTGGAGAACTATGGGCATCCTCTGCAATGTTGGAGAACACTCCTCATATCTCAGGGAAAGGTTGTGCTGGTTTTCTGTATTTTTCTGTTCTCTGTTGTTGCATATGTGATTTCAGAAGTATAAACAGGTCATGGCCAGTTCCTTTCGATGGTGTATTTTGGGAAAGTATATCAAAGGATAACCTAAATAAATACAAATGTATATAATACACACTGAGTATACCAAACATTAGGAGCACCTTCCAAATATTGAGTTGCACCCCCCTTTGCCCTCAGAACAGCCTCAATTCATCAGGGCATGGACTCCACAAGGTGTCCAAAGTGTTCCACAAGGATGCTGGCTCATGTTGACTCCAATGCTTCCCACCGTTGTGTCAACAAGCAGCATACCACCCTGCATACCACTGCTGGCTTGCTTCTGAAGCTAAGCAGGGTTGGTGTCCTGACTCTCTGAGGTCATTAAAGATCCCATGGCACTTATTGTAAGAGTAGGTGGGTTAACCCTGGTGTCCTGGCTAAATTAACCAATCTGGCCCTCAAAGCATCACAGTCACCTAATAATCCCCTGTTTACAATTGGCTCATTCATCCCCCTCCTGTAACCATTCCCCAGGTTGTTGCTGTAAATGAGAATGTGTTCTCAGTCAACTTACCTGATAAAATAAAAAAAAGTTGGCTGGATGTCTTTTGGGTTGTGAACCATTCTTGATACACACAGGAAACTGTTGAGTGTGGAAAAACCCAGCAGCCTTGTTGTTCTTGACACAATCCAGTGTGCCTGGCACCTACTGCCATACCCTGTTCAATCTTTTGTCTGCCCATTCACCATCTGAATGGCAGACATACACAATCCATGTCTCAAAAGGCTTTAAAAATCATTATTTTAACCTGTCATCTCCTCCTCATCTACACTGATTGAAGTGAATTTAACAAGTGACATCAGTAAGGGATCATAGCTTTCACCTGGATTCACCTGGTCAGTCTATGTCATGGAAAGAGCAGGTGTTCTTAATGTTTTGTACACTCCATGTGGAATAGAATGTATCATATTACCCAATTTCTTTACTGAATTTAAAGAAAATGTGTGCTCCATTTGTGTTGTTCTTTGGCTTCAACGGAAAAATACTCTGCATTTGGAGTCATGTCTGTATCAAGTCTTATAATGGCTTTTTGTCAATACAATACATCCAGTGTATTTTCAACCTCTTGTCATTCCACTCCAGACAACACTGCCAGCATCGTGGCACGGAGGCGTCAGTTCAGCCAGGCGGAGCAGGATCTCTACCAGCTTCCTGTGGTTGTCAGGGACGGGGGGGAGCCCGTCCTGAGCAGCACCTCCACCCTGACCCTCCGAGTGTGTGTCTGCCAGAGAGGAGGTAGCAGCAGTAGCAGCAGCAACAGGGTGAGGACCTGCCAAGTCCCGGCCTTCCTCTCCACAGCTGGCCTGAGCACCGGGGCCGTTATCGCAATTCTGCTTTGCATCATCATCCTGCTGGGTAAGAGACAAGAGAAGTCGAAGGAGGTGGGAGGTAGGGGGCACGTGGAGGAGAGGAGATGGGAGAGAGAAAGAGAGGGAGGGAGAAAGAGAAAGAGAAAGAGAAAGAGAAAGAGAAAGAGAAAGAGAAAGAGAAAGAGAAAGAGAAAGAGAAAGAGAGAGACAGAGACAGAGACAGTGAGAGAGAGGCGGCTCTATCTTGCCTAGAGGTAGAAATAATGAAAGGCTTCACACCAGCTGAAGGAGTACCTCTGGCTGATTTGTTTCTTGCAGCAGAAGGCCACAAGTCCACTCTCAAATCACTTTGCAGGTCGTTGCCATCAGAGAATCAGGTGTGTGTTTTGAACCTTTAGACTGGTGCAGTGTAATGACATATTGTAAGTTGCTGTGGTCTTGTCCCCTCTCCTCTGACATGTCCTGTACCGTAGCCATCGTGGTGCTATTTGTCCTCCTGCGGAGCAAAAAGGGCAAGAAGGAGCCGTTGATCTTCTCTGAGGAGGACATCCGGGAGAACGTGGTCACCTACGATGATGAGGGCGGTGGCGAGGAGGATACGGAGGCGTTTGACATTGCAGCGCTGCGGAACCCCGCCGGGGCAGAACAGAGGAGGCTGCGGCGGGAGGTAAGGTCTGGGGAGGAGGGGTGGCTGGTGGCCTGCGGGCCCCAGAGTCCGTCCCTTGTGCTGCTCGACACAGAGGACATGCACCACGTCATCAGACAGAGAGTAGTAGACGCTGACAAGGACACCAGCGGACCGCCCTATGACTCCCTCCAGACGTACGCGTATGAGGGCTGCGGCTCACCCACGGGGTCAGTCAGCTCTCTGGGGCTGGCCCAGGTCCTGCCCCCTGAACTCAGCTACAGTGACCTGGAGGACTGGGAGCCGGAGGGCCACATGCAGGCCAGACTGTTTGGGACAGAACTCTCTGAGACAGAACAGACCATAACCCCCTAATGTAAAACATCTCTCCTCATCTAACCAGTTTAAGGTTAACCTAGCGATACAAAGCTATTTGACTTGTACAACTTGTTCCTTTTTTGTGTGGAATTGACTGTCATTTAACACTGGTCTCTGTCAAGTGGAGTGGAGGAAACTATTTAAATATTTTTAGAAAAACAAATCATGAAGTTGGTATAAAAAGAAAACAATTTTCCCAAGTGTATATTTTTATTGATGAATAAAGTGCAGTGATTTCAGATAAGTGAATTTACGTGCAAGTCTTGTGTCATATTGTATAATGTGTCTGGTCCCACAGGAGTATCCTTAGTACCGTTGTGGTAAGTATCTGGGTCAGTTTTCATAAAGCAACTCAGAGTTGGAGTGCTGATCTTTGATCACGTCCTCTCTGTCCGTGTGATTGTAGTCATTATGATCTAAAAGGCTAAACTCTGAGACGCTTTATGAATGCGGACCCTGTTCTTATCATTATGCTTGCTGACCCCACAGTCTTGAAGTACTACAGTAACCTTCCGAGGTCTTTCAACTCTTTCTTAAGTTAACCAATGTAAATTGGTGCACGAGAAGAAAAACTACATCACAGGAGCAGATCAACTTTTAATTGGGAAACAACACAATTCTATGAATGATAATTGGATCCAAATGCTTTGGTGTACAGCTTTTGATTTTGGAGCTGGGATTTATAAACCAGTTGTGAAACAGTCTTGTTTCCTGCTCAGACTTGATCAATTCCCACGAGAGCCCGGCTCCATAAATAAAGGAACAATAAATCGCTCCTTAATGTCTTTATAATAACAGGCGATGAGGGGAAATCTCATTCGAATTACAGACAATATGAATCTATGTTTAACTTTCTGATGATACACATCAAACAGGAAGAAAGGTCATCAAGTCAGAGCTCGTCCATTTACTCACACCGTCTTATATATATCATTGAAATGTTAACATGTGACTCCCACGTCTGTCACACTTTTGAATATGACAGTGCAGCCATACAGTCCATAACACCATTCCACACCCACCTACAATAATACACGTACAATATATGCTGCATTGCAAACATTCTTATTGTGCCACTTATTCACAGCAAGGTAATTAGGGGAGATGTGTGTGTACTTATTCCTTTTTGAAAACAACTGTGACCCCAACATAGATAATCATTTTGTTGCCATAGTGGTGGCGAAATGATGAATAATGCATTACTATATAATTGCATTCTATCAGAGAAGGATGTTTAAAGGCTATGGAGGGTAAATAGCATCTCTGCGGCCACCATCACAAATTTGATTACTTACGTCCCACAAAGGAAAAAGGAAACGCACCCAATGAACTGCTATGACAATTTTGTTTTAAAGTTGTCGGATCAACAGAGCCAATGATAAAGGGGAAATCCTGGTAAGTCCCAGTGAATATTTTCAAATACATCCTGTGTCTCAGTGTTATCTGATGCTATATACTCCCTCATCAATTAATGATTGTATTCATTTGGCCATGAAAAATACTGTTACAGCTGTTACAGTTAGAGACTACATTACATGTAGGCTACGTAATAGTTGTCACCGATTGGATGTTGGCGTGTTATCATTCAATATCGAGGAGAAACTAAACAAATACTGTAGCTACATGTAAAAAGCATACCTATGTTTTATTTCAGTATGTCCATCCATCCCAATGAAGATAGTAGAATGAAGCCCTGATACCAGTCATCGACTGTACCCTCTCTCCATAAAACATGAAAGCAGACTGTGTGATTTGGACTTAACAACCAATGCTAATGCTACTCTTAATTAGCATTCAAGATACTGGCATTTAGGAAGTGAACATAATTATTGCAGGAAATAATGTACTTTTGCTCTTTTTCATCTTTGCACAATGAGATCCAGCTTCCCCGCCATTCTACTGCTCTAGTGGCTGTTTCATAAGCTCCAATCAGTATAGAAATTAGTATAAAAGTATCCATTATTTTAATAGGCCTACTGTTAAATAATTAATGTAGAAAATAAAATCAAAAGCCAAAACAAATGTTTCGCTTGATAAAGGCGAGGTGTTATAAATCCTATAGAAATTCACTTCTGCATTGAACAGAACTTGTCATTGTTGCCACAAGCTTAAAATAGTCAGGGTTTCTGAGTTTGTTTACCTAGGGGAATTTAGAAATGTATACTGCTTTACAGCACCTGTCACTACCTCCCTCTCTCTCATGACAAGCTACTGTTGCTCCTGAATCCTGTCTGGCTGGAAAAATATGAAGAATTTCTATCATTTTCTTTCAGACTGCGCTGTACACTGTAGCTACACACCCTCCTATTGTGCAAAATTGATTAGACGTGCTAATAGCTACAAAAGTAGACCGTAAACGAATGCAGAATGTCACATGGCGTTTGGTCCCCCTCTGCATAAATAGTTGGGGGAATCAAACAGTGATGAGCTGTTCTACTACACAGACCAGAGCCGGTGTGCTGTAATTTCCCATGCTGCGTTTGACAGCTACAGTGGTGCAGGAGCTAAGGCATAGACATTCTCCATGCTCTGATAGACATGACTGCTGGTATCAGACATAATGAACTACATAATTGGCCATCATTATTGATGGATGAGAGGGAAACACTATCCTTTCTCTGGAGATACAGGGGTGGTCACTGTGTCTTGGGGAATGTTGTGTTTCTCCATCACTTTGTTGAACAACTGACAGAACCACCGGAAAATATATGGTATATTAAGCTATAATTCATGAAAATGAACATTTATAATTATAATAATAATAATAATAATAATAATAATAATAATAATTATAATAATAATAATAATAATAATAATAATAATAATAATTATCATGGCTTTCTATGATCTAATAAGACACACTTACGTGGAATGATTGTGTTCCTAACCGAATACAGTGGTAGAAACTAGGCGGCAGGTAGCCTAGCGGGAGTGTTGGGCCAGTAACTAAAAGGTGGCTGGTCTAACTAGGCGAAAAATCCTTCGATGTGCCCTTGAACAAGGCACTTAACCCTAATTGTTCCTGTTTTGTCTGCTAAATAACTAAAATGTACAAATGCTAAATTAAATAATTGGGTCTGGCCCACCATTCCAGAGAAAATATGTTGCTGTTACATGTTGACTCTGCCATGCCATCAGTCTTCAGCGAGGTAATTCATTTGAGGATTGTTTGTATTCCAACCGTCATACTCAATCTGTGAATTCCATTCATCAACACCCACATTCCTTTCCCCATCATATGGAATACCCTGGAGTGGGCTGTTTGAAGCACAAATGGACCTCATGATCTTGACAAGTTTGACACCGCAGTAAACCTTTGCATAATCCTCACACATCCCTAAGGCACCCTGGCTGAGGAAAACATCTATCGATACCATAAACACCATCTGGGTGGGCAAGATGTTTCTGCTGTATACATATTTTCAATGATCAAAGTAGAATGTACAGAAGTGCAGAAAGGTATACGAGCCACTAAGATGTACTATACGGGATGTGCACAATTTTATCTTACATAATTAAGTATTTTTGCAGAAGCGTGTGCAGTCAGGCATCATATTAGTGCTATTTCTCACGCTCAACTTCTCCAATGAAGTTATTGCAGGCGAGGGCAATAGTTCAAATGATCTGCACATTGTTGATTACAGGGAATCCTTAGGTAGGAGTAGCCTTCTCTGAGGGGACTTTGGCTCTTTGATATGGAAGCGAGTGCACTGTGCAGGGTTTTCTGGGTGCTTGGCCTGAACACAGACAGACACAGGTGCATCTGGGGGAGGAATCAGAAGGATTACTCTCTGGCTTGTCTCCACACTAGGTGAGAGAGGGAGGGACGGAGGCACAGGAGCAAGTCACGTGGTTCAGACAGGATGCTGGTGGGGTCATTGATGGAGACTGACGCTATGACAAGAGGACAGCACCTGCCCAGCCCCAGTCCTGTGTGGCTCAGTTGGTAGAGCATGGCACTTACAACGCCAGGATTGTGGGTTAGCTTCCTGTGGGGGACCAATATGAGCAAATATGAACATTTATGGACTCACTACTGTAAGTTGCTCTGGATAAGAGTGTCTGCAAAATTCTTATGAATAAATGTAGAAAAAACATCAATAATGGAGAGATCACATGGGATACATCACAATACCA